>NC_091121.1:28563436-28929686 GCF_040183065.1 Periplaneta americana
AAATTTGTGGGGGGTATTTCTTCAGATATGCCCTTTAAATGATCTCTTTAAATTTGGCGGTGCATCTAATTCATACTTCATACCTTTTTAAATGCTATTTTCCATAAGTTGACATTTTTCAAACAAGTGCATTTTTCTCTGAAACTACTGAATCAATTTACATGAAATTTTTACAGTGTTTTCTGCAGGCTGTGTTCTACACAGTAGACCTACGGGTTTGAGAATGTGACACACATAACACGAGAAAAAAATATATACGCATTGAAAAAAATTGCAAAAATTGTTAAATAAAGTTCAGTATTTTTTCTGTTTCATTAGGGGTGAAGTATTTAACTAAATTTTGCTTTAGAATTTACAATATACATTACTTGATAACTTAACAAAATACAAAGTATATTAGTCAAGATTGTAACAAGTAATGTGCACCTGAAGAATGAGGTACACTTAGCAAAGTGGAAAAAGAGGTTATCGGTTAGGGCCTTTATTTTGCACTCTAATACGGAACTATTTAGTTGTCTTTTATACCACTGAGTTCAGAATGATTGGTTGTATAAGCATGGAAATGTTTATTCCACTCTGAGCACTAAAACCCTAGAAATATTGAACTAAACTTTTGTATCGGACTGTTTCAATCGCATAGGCATCACTACCCACTCCCCTTAAAATGTATATTATAATCACTTAATTTCCTCGATTTTCTTACATTAACTAAAAGAACGTGTTACATCCCTTCTCACATACTCTTAAAATATGATGAATAAAAGTCACGTCATCAAGGGAGAATAGCAATGGCTAAGGAAGTTTTTAATAGAAAAAGGACATCTTCTGCGGACTTCTGGAGAAAAGAACTAAGGAAGAGACTAGTGAAGCGCTTTGTGTGGAATGTAACATTGTATGGGGCAGAAACATGGACATTACGTCGAAGTGAAGAGAAACGACTAAAATCATTTGAAATGTGAATATGAGAAGGATGGAGCGTGTGAAATGGACAGACAGAATAAGAAATGTGTTGGAAAGAGTGAGTGAAGAATGAATGATGCTGAAACTGATTAGGAAGTGGAAAAGGAATTGGTTGGGTCATTGGTTGGGAAGAGACTGTCTTCTGAAAGACGTACTGGAAGAAATGGTGAACGGGAGAAGAGTTTGGGACAGAAGAAGATATCAGATTATAGGCGTCATTAAGATATATGGATCATAGCCTATGCGGAGACTAAGAGGAAGACAGAAAATAAGGAAGACTTGAGAATGCTGGGTTTGCAGTGAAAGACCTGCCCTTGGACAGAACACTATAAATGAATGAAAGACAGTTTGGTCATTTGCGGACGATTTAAAAGAAGCAGTTTGGTAAAAATTTTAATTGCGGATTACATGAAATCGTATAAAAAAGGAGTTGATTTTCTGTAGAGTAGTCTAGAGTAGGCTGTTTATGACGTAAAAATAGAGTTTTCGATTAATCGCCTAAAATTGAATTAAAAAAATTTATTCAACTATAGTGACGTGGCTGTGGAAATCCGGCAACACTGCAGCCAGTGTACCTCAGGTACAGTAGAGGACACAAGACCTGTCCTGTGACCTTTTCATGTGCCGAGACTTACCACTAATGTTTTAGTCTGAGATGAACTTCCATGTCAGTAGATTCGTATAATATTAACCATCTTGAAATAAACTCTTTTTCTGATAAAGATTAATTTTTGGTCCCTACAGAATTATCTGTTATGATTACCATGCATTGGATATTAATGGAGAGTCCACACCTGTGGAGTAACGGCTAGCGCGTCTGGCTGCGAAACCAGGTGGCCCGGGTTCGATTCGCGGTCGGGGCAAGTTAGCTGGTTGAGGTTTTTCGGGGTTTCCCCTCAAACCAATATGAGAAAATGCTGGGTAACTTTCGGTGCTGGACCCCGGACTCATTTCACCGGCATTATCACCTTCATCTCATTCAGACGCTAAATAACCTAAGCTGTTGATAAAGCGTCGTAAAATAACGTACTAAAAATTATTAATGGAGAAAAATTCGCTCCGACCTAGGGGATCGAACCCGGGGCTCCCAGTTATATGCACTGGGCGCTCTAACCACTGACCTATGCCAAGGCTCAGTCCACAGCGATATGTTTTCATTTATTCAAATACGGTGGGTCATGTTATTTCCATGGCTACAATGAACTTGTTTTCATCTATACTGTAAAAATGGCTACAAAGTTCAGCTTGGAGCAAAGAACAAAGATTGCGGCATGGATGGGGCTGTTTCATTCTCCCACAGTTTTTTTCAAAAAGATATGAAGCCTACTTCAACAATGGTACACCATCTATGTAGATTAATCATTTACCGTATTTATGAAAAGTTAATCGAAAGCGGTTCAGTTGCTGACAATTACAAGGGGAACAGAGGTCGACTGAGTACAGACTGATCCCTAAGGGGAGAACGTAGACATCGGTAGGTCCCTATCTCCGCCATATTAAATTGGCGCACTTTATATATATTTTTCTCTGAATGTGTTTAAGGTAGAATCATGCAATTTTGTACACTACTAGACAACAATGTCTTTAATCATTCTTGAATATTTCAGATTATAATGTAGATATTTTGAGGTTTTCCACCAAACATACCAACATTTTCCCCTTAAAGGAGTCATTATTAAGTAGTCCAAGCAAATCGATAAGATGATATAATGCAAGATCTGGTCTCTACTGGTCAAGTATACGAAATATCCTGAGGAAAGAGCTTAGGATGCGGCCATATCATATGCAACGAAGATGGCTTGGTAAACGGGGATCGGTGAAATGGCCATCACGTTCACCGGATCT
Organism: Periplaneta americana; assembly: GCF_040183065.1. Lineage (NCBI taxonomy): Eukaryota > Metazoa > Arthropoda > Insecta > Blattodea > Blattidae > Periplaneta > Periplaneta americana. Next base: position 28,566,242 of record NC_091121.1, read on the forward strand.
TACTCCCTGCGATTTTTGGCTATAGAGTATGCTGAAAGACCGGGTATATTCAATCAAGCAACGTAGTTTGGATAATGTGCGAGAGATAATAACGAGTGTAATTGCAGCAACTTCACAAGAAATGTGCATCCTGTCTATATTATACAATATGGGAAAGATTCCTTACATTTGTTTAACACGATTGTGAATAAGTGGAGAAATTATGTAGTTACTGTTATAAGTGTGAATTACTCTTAGGCCCTATGTGTTAACATTATTTTTACAAATAATAATAAAATGAAATAATTTATTAAAGAATTTAATTCGTTGGTACTCTTTCCTTATATGAAGGATATTGAAGACAATATTTTAGTTAATGAAAGTTAAAATTTTCGTCGATATTAAACGGGATAGACCTAAAGAGAACCAAATTGAGGGATGAGGATTCGTTCTTCCCTGAACAAACCAGACGCTGACTTGTGACTAGGGTTACATTTCTTCCCTTTTGTTGCGTCTATTTGAGGAATGGGAGCACGTGAAGCAGAGAGCCACAGCCAGATTGTAATTAGAGATCTGCAGCAAAGGTTGGCTCTCCCACGCATTTGTGTGTGCGTATGTGTGACGCGATACACCAGTGGCTCCCTCTCTGTAGCGAAACAGTTGCAAGCTTTTGAAATTTGCTTCCCTGCTTGATTGCTTACCCTTTCTCCCTATCTCTCTCTCCGTCTGCCCAGCTCTCGCTCTCTCTATCTCTCCCTCTCCCTGCGGACTTGGAATCCCATCGATCTGTTACGGGCTTCAGATGCTATTAATGTCCTACTTTAATTAAATCTCTTTTGTTCTATTTCATTTTATTTGTTTTATATTTTTTTCCCAATTACTTCGCCAAAGCTTTTCTCTTATTGGATACAAATATTTGAATAGGTCACACTGTTAAGTAGATTTGCTACTTCAATGTTGATTTTCTTGTTCTTTGGCATTAATGCTCTTGAAGTTATAAATATATTTCTTATTTTACTGTGCCAGGCATTAGTTTCAGTAATAAACATAAGACTGACAACTTTCCATTGATCAACATGTACTGAGACTAACTAGGCTTAGATATAATTTATGTCACAATTAACGGAGTTTGTCTTCGTCTGTGTATGAACTATCGAAATTAATCTTCGTTTATGAAATGCAGATATATCTAATAAAACCTAAATTTCTTTAATGAAAACATGTTATCGCATATTTTAAACAAGTAATAAAATTCTTTATATGTACAGTAAAACCTGCCTTTGTGGTCACTTCATTCAAACGGCCACCTGACCAAAAGGCCAATTTTCTCTGGAACCAATTGGATTTTCCATAAGATCAGTACAAATTCTCTCTTTATTTAGCGGCCACCTCTTGCGCCGACCAGCGGCCGGGGTCTATTTGGATTGGAACCTGACTATAACAGTCACTGTCCAACAAAAAATATTTTCACGGATACTGTCTGACCTATTTTTTCAATGGTTAGAGGCCAGGAAGCAATGTCAAGAGGACAATAGCTAAGTGTACAACAGTACACCCTCCATATCTTGGGGTAGTTGGTTACTGTTTTATGACTCTTTTGTCACTTTCCACTCCGACCCTGCACAGCTTTAAATTCTTACTCGTTTTTAAAGCATTGAAACACGGACTTTTTCTATCGAAAATGTCACAGTATGTTTTAGGTCAGTAGTTAACTATTGGCATTTTTTTATTTTTATTTTTTTCCTCTTTCTATCTTTCTCTATTTGAGCCAGCTTTTACGAATTTTTCTTCTTTTCATTCAGTTGATTCAGAGGAATTGTGAAGTTAGTTTGAGAGAGAAATCATATCTAACAATAAATCTAGAGTGGTGTTAAGTTTAGAGACAAGACGAAAAATGATTGAAGAAAGTGAGAAGGGAACATGTGCGAGAAAAATTGCAGAAATATTCAAATGTGGAAGGACACAAATACACGGTATAATTAAGAATGAAGATGAAATATTATAAGAATGAGAGAAAAACATGCGTGGAGCCCAAAAAAGGAAGAGACAATCTGTGTTTAGTAATGTGAATGATTTCGTTTACAAATGGTTCAAGGTGTGCGAGGGCGAAGAAATTGCCAGTAAGCGGGTCTATAATTCAAGAGAAAGCTCTTGAAATTACCAAAGAATTCAATGTAAGCAATTTTTTGCTAGTAATGGGTGGTTAGAGCGGACATCACACGTCCATTGATCAAGGCATTATCCATTAATTTAAACTGAGGTACCGCAAGCGAGTTTTGAAAAGGCTAGTTGCAAGAATGGAAGAGGCTGACATTAATATGCACAATTGTTGTACGCGCACAGTACTAAAAAGTCAATGAAATTCAGTATTTTCATGTTGACTCATAAAAACCGCAACTTTAATCAAGCGGCCACCTGATAAAACGGCCATTTTACAAGGTAACTTCAGATGGCCGTTTTAGACAGGTTTCACTGTATACTTATAAATTTTTATCTCCAAACGGGCCTAAGTATTTAAGTGATACAGGTTGAATCTATCGTATTCGGCTGCGGAAAAGAGAATTAGCTAAGTCTCGACTTTGAATTGAATTGAATTTATTACTAGCAAATAGTATAAAATGGAACGATCGATATGTCTTAAAACTATCATTACACGATCGATATTCCTAGTACTCTTTATATCAGACGTCTCCAAAAGCGTACTCGCGAGTAAGCCCCTGAACGGAACCGAAGCCAGTACGTAATGAGCGCGCTCCGCCTCACCCATCTCCACCTGTACTGTACTCAATGTTTATGCGTAAACGAAGACTAGTTGCGGACTGCCATTATCATTGTGTTGTTCGGCGTGTTCCACCTTTTCACAATGTCTTCTAATCATGGACGTAGTAATTACATTCAAGGATGAATAGGAAGAGACTTGTTTTTTTTTTTTTTTTTTTTTTTTTTTTAAGTTAGTGGGGAGAATGTGAAATGCTTACCTAATTTGTTCGAAAATTCTTAAGGGTGTGTTAAAATTCAACATGTGACGACACTACTCGACCCTTCACAAAGAATATCATACAATTACAGGCATGTTGGACATGTGAAAATAATTTATTTTGGGGCTATCTGTATAACTGTTGGTTATACATAATAATCAGTATATTACAAAACGTTTACACTTATTTCCGCGTGACAAACATATAGTTTTTCGTTTAATTTTAGGTTAAATGCGTAGGCCTACAAATATCTTGATAAATATAAAACAAGAAAATACAAACACAAATCACACACGTGTCCTCAGTCTTAAACAGAAAAAGCTTTTTGCTAGCTATGTTTTAGCTTGGAATATTGGGAAGTCAATGAAGCCCTTTACAGAAGAATCATTCGTAAAATCGTGCATACAGAACGCTACTAAAATACTTTGTCCAAAACAAATTCAAAGTTTAAGAAAATTAAAATGTTTCCAATTACAATTCAGAGAAGGAATTTCAAGATTGCAAATGTAATAGAATTTGAAGTCGAAACCACAATTAACCAGTGCCTAGCTTACTCACTTGCATTGGACGAAAGCACAGATAGAAATGACAAAGCTCACCTAGCCATTTTCATCCGAGGAGTTAATGAATATTTTACTGTGTCTGAATGTCTTCTAGATGTAATTACAAAATACAACCGGAGAAGATCTTTTCCAGGCACTGAAAGGCACCATAGAACAGAAGAGGTTGAAGCAACAGACGGGGCTCGAGCTTCATAGTATGTCAAAATAATATACAAACGTATGATATTTTTATTCTTTTGATGTTATTATTTGTAAACTTAAGCAGACCCCCACTGATCGCAACTATCTGTTAAGGTACGAGTCTCTTCCCCTTTTCTAGCCTTACAGCACACTGTGTTCGGCGGGCAGCATCGAGAGCACGAATGACGATACGGTTTTTGGAGACCTCTGCTTTATATCATCGGTTTATAAGCAAAACACATCAAGTCAGAAATATTACTTCTGATTTATAATGTGTGACCATATGAATGCCTATATTATGTATTTGACTTTATTTGAAATAGCCTATTTAATGTAATGACATGCCACATTAGTTTCGTACATCCCTAAGAGAAGGAGAAGCCAAGTTCATGTAATTGATGTAAACACAGCAGCTACGTCCGAAATGTTGTGAAAGGTGTGAAATCGACCATTTATACTGCTCCTTCTTTATGCCCATGCATGGTCTGTATAATTGCTCTAATGCTCACGACAATAATAAACTAACTATTGTACTATGAAACAGAATAACAGGACCAAGTTCGAAGATAATTGTTTGTCGTAGCTCTAGTTTCAAATTCTTTTGTGAAATATGAGCGAATGTTGAATTACGGTTTGACGTGTATTACACATTTCTGAGTCGATTCGGAGCGCCAGACATCCAGGATATCGGTGAATACAAGACCGTAAAGTGTATATCGATGTATATACAACTCGAGTATGTGTATTTCTATATCTGTTTATACGAAGTTCCTTACTAGGCACTTTTGTATATGTTATGCAATGCCCTATGCGAGAAGTGCAGCAGTTTTCTTGGAACTTGTGTATGCATTGACACATGTTTCTAAAGCTCTGAAAGGATCTGGTTTTTATACAGTAGAGTTAGTAACACTTGCGGGTTCCCTACTTCTTTGAAGCCCCTTGATGAATGCCGATGGCTCCACTCGTGTTGAAATGTATATGTACTTTGGATCATGAGCCAGGCGCCTTTCCCATTCTAACTTGAGGAGTATTAAGTCTGCACCATTGAAGTCTACATTCCGCACTTCATATCACGGTTGTTTCTTCTAATAGGGTAAATATGCCGAACATGAGATCCTTTTTCAAATAAAACGTTATTAATATTGGTTTTTCTAAAAATAAGATTTCATTTATTTAAGTTATAATTCAGTGATTTATTTGAGTACAACATGCCGCAGTTACGTAACAGTATTACTCTATCATTCTGTTTGTGGAACGGCAGTTGCTTGTTCTAATACACAGCGCGCCGCTGTTAAATCACCTTTGCAGCAAGGCCGCGCTCTTATTCTAGTCATAGACTGTGTCTTTTTCTTTCCCATAGAATAACAACTTAAGATCACAAAGCCGCATACAAAATGGTCACAGTGATATTGAAATAAATATTTTGAACTACAGATTGTGAGTGTAAAAAATTAGCAAATCTTGTGTTTTTGAAATGAATTTATAATCCTTTGCTGTTTTTAAACAATATTTTCTTAACGGCAAACATTATTACAAATATTATTACTTAAATATTGTAGAAAATGGAAATATAAAAATTGGAAATTTATCTTTTGAAGAGGTGAAAAATTCAAATACTTGGGAGCAACAGTAACAAATATAAATTATACTCGGGAGGAAATTAAACACAGAATAAATATGAGAAATGCCTGTTATTATTCGGTTGAGAAGCTTTTATCATCCAGTCTGCTGTCAAAAAATCTGAAAGTTAGAATCTATAAAACAGTTATATTACCGGTTGTTCTTTATAGTTGTGAAAACTTGGACTCTCATTTTGAGAGAGGAACATAGGTTAAGGGTGTTTGAGAATAAGGTGCTTAAGAAAATATTTGGGGCTAAGAGGGATGAAGTTACAGGAGAATGGAGAAAGTTACACAACACAGAACTGCACGCATTGTATTCTTCACCTGACATAATTAGGAACATTAAATCCAGACGTTTGAGATGGGCAGGACATGTAGCACTTATGGGCGAATCCAGAAATGCATATAGAGTGTTAGTTGGGAGGCCGGAGCGAAAAAGACCTTTGGGGAGGCCGAGACGTAGATGGAAAGATAATATTAAAATGGATTTGAGGGAGGTGGGATATGATGATAGAGACTGGATTAATCTTGCTCAAGATAGCAACTGATGGCGGGCTTATGTGAGGGCGGCAATGAACCTCCGGGTTCCTTAAATTCAGTAAGTAAGTATTATTACTTTATTTTAAAATTTAACTGATTTTAATATTTAAGTAGGCTATATATAATTCTGTTCAAAGCACTGCCAGATCAACTTTTTTTTGACATACCTATGCTTCTAGTCTACTTGGTGATTTATCAACTGTACAACTTCGGATGACGGGAACTTGAAGGCATCGAAAAGCGACTGCAGAACTTGTGAACAAAGACATTACGTTGTCAGTTTAATCCAATCCCCTCTATCAAAAGCCTTTTCTAGGTTCATAAATACTACATACACTTCTTTATTCTTCTCTAGGTATCTATTTTCTTGACCTAACTATGCTTCTATGTCCACTTGGTAATTTATCTCTTGCCGTTTTTACTATCTCCTGTCATTCATTATAATTATGTGGTTGTCCCAATCATTCGTTGATATACATATCCATTCATTTATAGACTGAATTTCACACCAGTGCCTGAATTTACCATTCCTGATTATGATCTTGGATATGCAGCGAATTCTTTACAAATAAGTCACTACTGGTAGAAAATATAACATCACATTTTCCCCCAAGAAAGTCAAATACTTACTTACTTAATGGCATTTAAGGAACCCGGAGGTTCATTGCCGCCCTCATATAAGCCCGCCATTGGTCCCTATACAGAGCAAGATTAATCCAGTCTCTACCATCATATCCCACCTACCTCACATCCATTTTAATATTATCTTCCCATCTACGTCTCGGCCTCCCCAAAGGTCTTTTTCGCTCCGGCCTCCCAACTAACACTCTAAATGCATTTCTGGATTCGCCCATACGTGCTACATGTCCTGCCCATCTCAAACGTCTGGATTTAATGTTCCTAATTATGTCAGGTGATGTATACAATGCGTGCAATTCTGCGTTGTGTAACTTTCTCCGTTCTCCTGTAACTTCATCCCTCTTAGCCCCAAATATTTTATACCTAATAATAAGTAAATGACCTCGAAGGCGTAAACTAGAAGTCGAAGGTAAATACTGCTGTTAAGAAGTTTTTGTCATCCAGTCTGCTCTCAAAAAACTGGAAGTTGGAATTTATAAAACAGTTATATTAACAGTTGTTCTGTATGGTTGCGAAACTTGGACTCTCACTTTAAGAGAGGAACAGGGGTCCATTTTTCCGAAAACATTCTTCCGAACGCCAAAGTTCTCAATGTGATTTAATTCCGAATTCCATTTTTCCGAATAAAGTTTTCCGAAGTTAGTTCTTTGTAATGCTATTATTTTCAGTTCCGAATTGCATTTTTCAAAATTCGATTTTCCGAAGTCAAAATTTTGAAATTATTTTCAGTTCGAAATAATATTTCGAAAATATAATGACAGATTTTACAGAATACAAGATATTTATTTCGGAAAATATAATGATAATTTTTACAGAATATAAAAGATTTATCCCAGAAAATATAATGGCAATTTTTCAGAACACAAAAAATGTATTTTAGAAAATAAAATGATAATTTTTACACATTACAAAAGATACAATATAATATAATAGTTCAGACATGTAATTGCATAAGTGTCTTTACATTCCTTTTGTCTGTAATAAAGTGTATTAATGTTACTGTAGATACCTTTATATTTTTTTCAATTTATATACTACATATTTTAAAGCTGTTTTGCATTCTCCAGCCTTCCCTAAGCATATTTGCATTCATATTTCGAGCCTAGAAGGTTACCAAAACTCCCTAGCCCTATCTTAAAAGTATTTATTTCAGTCACTGACTTCACAGCATATGTTTAAGGTGCTACAACTTTACATTACATATTTAAAATACGTATGAACGTTTTCGTTGGTCTACGCCAACATCATCAGATACGAAATACATTTCAGCAATATCAGTGCTCTCTACATAATATCTACAAATACAAAACATATTTAGTGGCATGCAAAATGAGACATATTAAAAACCAACATTGCTGTGATGCACATTGACATTCTATATGACTGCCTTGATTGTCACTTAATTAAAATACACGTATAGATTACAAAAAATATTGATTTACACATATATATATATATATATAAATGCAAGTCTTCACATATGAGATAATACACACAACCACCACATAATCAACATCTAAGAAGTCACGTCTACACTGATTAATTCTGATACTTGACTTGCGCCATACCACACGTTCATTACAATTACAGTATTGGATATCGACAATACATCGCCATATTGGAGGAACAGCATTATCGACAAAATCAAATATACATCATTAATCAACATCAAACAATCCAACGTATAATACATTGGCATTTATAGTAAAACCATATAAACTTGAAAAATATTCAAATAATCACGTGACACAAACCATGATACATACGTTTCTGAATAGTAGAAATATATATATTATTGTGAAACAGAAATAGGAATATAATAAATGTAATTACTGTAATTTTGCAACTCTTCACATTCATAATACTTTTTATCTTAGTTTTATATTTTATTATTTTATCACTTTTAAATCATGTCATTTTATTATCTCATATGTGAAGACTTGCATTTATATATATATATATATATATATATATATATATATATATATATGTATGTAAATCAATATTTTTTGTAATCTATACGTGTATTTTAAGTAAGTGACAATCAAGGCAGTCATATAGAATGTCAATGTGTATCACAGCAATGTTGGCTTTTAATATGTCTCATTTTGCATGCCACTAAATATGTTTTGTATTTGTAGATATTATGTAGAGAGCACTGATATTGCTGAAATGTACTTCGTATCTGATGATGTTGGCGTAGACCAACGAAAACGTTCATACGTATTTTAAATATGTAATGTAAAGATGTAGCACCAGCGAATAGGGATTATAAAGAATGGACACTTCGCGTCGGTACCTTTGATGTAGCCGGACCGATTTCAATGACCTTCAAGCCAGCTAGAGCGTCAGATTCTGCTTTCTCTCTAGAGTTGGCGCTGACATCACACCAGCTAGCAGTCGACACAGCGGAAATATAACACATACAATTAATACATCTAGTTACATTATGTACTCAAATAAAATAAATTGGACCCATAAAATAATAAATACTTCATTAACTGTAATGTCTAGAGTCTAGAGTTCCTTTATAATGAGAGTTCAGACGTTGACCTCAACAACAATTAAAATATGTAATGATTTGATAGCCCTGAAAATGGAAAAACAAAACTCTTACGAGAAGTAAAACCATATACTTATATTATATTATATACAAATATTAAACGAATTCGATACTTAATTTTATAATGTATTATATTATTTTATAATATAATTTATGATATCTGAAATATAAAATATTATTATTACAACTAGTTTGTCACTGAGAAATAAGGAAAAGCTCTTAACTTGAATTTATTTGAAGCAAAGCGTTACTGGATTATGCAATAAGGTAGGCGATGTTTGGATCCTGTGCCTTAATTCTATTCTCAATTATTATCTTAGCGTATGCTCGATTACACTACCTCTAGCGCTTGAAAGTGGAACTAAACGCTGAGCACAGAGAAACAAAACACAGGAAAATTCGCTCAGTGTCCATTCTTTATAATCCCTATTCGCTGGTAGCACCTTAAACATATGCTGTGAAGTCAGTGACTGAAATAAATACTTTTAAGATACAATATAGACTTCTCTGAAAATTAAAAATGAATTGTAAAATATCCCTAGCCCTAGTTTTAACTTAAGATTCTATTGCATAAGTAAGTGGTTTTCAATCTGCATTTGAAAGCGTTATTGAATAAATATCACCACTAGGCTACTACTACTATTATTACTATTATTGCTTTTGAGGACGAATACATGCAGCTAAAATGGAGATTTATATTTGAAAGGAACGAAAAGAAAGTACTGCATACATTTTCATTTCTCATGGAATATGAACTCTCTTTCATTAAGTTTGAACTACGCTTGTGAAGAAACATTGATGTTTCATTTGCTGATTAAGATCCCTCTTTATTCTGTACTCTGTATTTTTTCTTCCCTTGTGTGCTTTTATATTGAACATTTCGACCTCCTTTCTTTGGGATTTGACGTGGAAATGTTTGCGAATTCCTCCCTGAAGATTCTCGAGCTCTGGTCTGGTTTTACTGAACCAACATCGGATTCCTATCGAATTGCAGGCAGTCCCTTCCTTACAAAACTTGACACTACTATGCATTCCACCAAAAATATCGACATTTAGGTGAAATCTCTGCCGCGTTGACCGGAATAACTGCGGTGGAGTGTTCTATAGCTCCAAACGTTTAGTGTTTTTTTCTATAATTGCTTTCTTCTGAATATGTAAGCGAATAGACACATTTCGTGATTTCAATATAATTACTATACAAAGAGCAACGCTATAGTCTAAATATTTTGATTCTCTAATTTATATTAACTCGTATATTAGTAAACTATTTCAGTAAAATCATTTTCATTTATGGGAGTATACGTAATAGGTTACAATACTTACAATAAATTATTTTGCATTCCTTTTTAACCTATATAATTTATTGTCCTTATCCCATTCAACCCAACATTTGTTAACAAGATGAGAATTTTTGTTTTTGTACTATATACAAGGTGTGTATGAAATATGGAATAATGTTTTAGCTTTCCTATTTTTCATTTTATGAAGATAATGCATAAACTAAAGTATTACGTATTCTCATGTTGAAGGTAGTGTTGGCCGATAAGCAGGGATAACTTTAAGTTTTGGTATATAAGGCCGTCTTATTGCTTATCAAAATGGTAAATAATGTTAATAACTAGGCCTATATTACATTTTTATTATTATGAAAAACGTTTTCGGCATGATATGCCATTATCAGATCATTCATTGATTCAATTGAACATGCTTAATACTAGAACAACATGGCATAAATGCGGTGTTACAAAGTGATAATCATGGTTACACTTTCAAACAACTAATAATGTAACCATGATTGTCACTTTGTAATGCCGCATTTATGCCATCTTGTTCTAGTATTAAGGCTCATTCACAATGAAAATTAAACATAACGTAAGCGTTAACTTAAGAATGTAAACGTTAAGGTAAAATCAAGAAATCATACCATCATTCACGATGGGAACATAAACATAACAGCAAACATACTTGGTAACCATGGAAACATAACAACGACACCATTTCCTCATATTCTGTCGTATACTTCAGCGCTCCACGATTGTGTTCTGTTTGCAAATCACGTAAATTTGGAGTTTGCAAACTTTCATGTTAACGCCTTACGGAATGTTAATGTCAGTGTTTATGTGAATCATTATGAATGATCCCATTTGGCGCAAACTTCTGTGTTTATGTTACGGTTATGTTTAATTTTCATTGTGAATGGGCCTTTAAGCATGTTCAACTGAATCAATGAATGATCTGATGATGGCATAGGCCTATCTTGCCGAAAACGTTTATCATACTAATAAAAATGTAATATAGTTATTAACACTATTTACCATTTTGATAAGCATTAAGGCGGCCTTATATACCAAAACTTAAATTATGAAAGATTGAAAGAAAGAATATTTAAACATTTTTTCAACCTATATTTTTCATTAATGAAGAGTGTGCCAATAAATCTGTATTTTTAATGACACCTTCTAAGTATTCTTCATTTGAGGATTCTTCAATTAAATAATTAAAGACAATAGCAAATATAATGCTGTATGATAATGGTACTTAAATGGCCCTCAAATTCCTCTGATCTTGACAAATTCCATTTTTTGTCGGGCTGTTTGAGGTGGATGGTTTACCAGGACGGTTTATTAGACCTGGAAGAGTTAAAACTAAGAATTAGGGATGAGGTACAACAGATCAACCGAACAGTGTCGCTGAAATCAATTTTTATTCATAGTTTGGTTGTAAGTGGGGGCCATTTTGAACATCTTCAGTGAACTGATACCAAGATGTGACACAATTAGAAACATTATTAAATTTTTTGAAAGGGTTTTGTTTCTTTAAATTCTAAGCTTTGTGTTATATTGTAGTAAAGTTTCAGTAGCGAACTGAATTGTTGTGTAAACATTTCAAAGTTTTCAACATTAAACAAATTTATTATTTTATTTTACTAAAATATTTTCACAGAAATTTTAATAACTTTCAAAGGTATATACATAAATATAGAACTAAAAACATGAATTCTCTGCATTTCTCTGAACCTAAATGTAAAACCAATGCAGCTTTTTATCATAGCATGAGTCAAGGTCCCAGATTATTAAACAAATTTTATTCCAATATTATTTTAACCACGAATCCTCTCCAAATTAATAAAAGAAATTGTATTGGATTTATAGTTTGGGTTTAAACATATTAAATATTTTTTAATCTGTATTCACTCTCAATTTTAATTTTATTTTTGTCTGTATTGGAATCCCCCCCCCTGAGCACGAGTCTTACTCATTCACGAGTGGGCTAGTATATCTTACATTGTATTAACTTGTATTCATTTGAAACTTACTAGCAATACAGTAAATAATAAATAAAATAAATAAGAATGTCCAGTTTCTAAGCCATAAATGTGTTTGTTTTAATTTATGAAATATGTTTTTTATATGTCTTGAGACCTAAAGACTAAAAAAGTTGATAAATGAGTAGTCTACAGGACGACATTTGTAAAAATTAGATTGGTTTAAATTAGCTCATATTATCATCATATATCTAGAAATTTAGAAATTCAAAAATCTTCTCACTATTCGTGACCTGTCACAAGGGACAAAGAGTACTTAACCATATAAATGTTTACAAGTTCAGTGAACCGTTAATTTTGTTTTGACAATGAAACTCCTATAAGTACATAGCTGCAAATACATTTTGTGATTGGTGGAAATATACTTAGTTTTAGAGAGGCAAGTGTTACAAAAAAGTAAAGAATGCTAATGAACTTGGTTTCATTTCGAATATAGGTGATGCTACAGGAGAGCAATTGATCCTTTCAATGCAGCTAAAGTTACAATCGGAATAATAGATGTAGGTATTCCAAGCCTCTTAAACACATCTTTCATGAAGAGAGTAGCGGTACCTCTTGCTCCAACCAGAAGTCCGATTACTTCAAGCTGTTCTAGCTGGTACTTTTGGAGGTAATATGGAATGGTAGGATTGTAGATATTCCTATCCACTTCTGCTGGCTGTTCCTCATTCGTTCTAAACGCACGGTGGATCAATTATGAATCCAGATCTTGTAGATTCCTTGAAAGCTATTATATCTATGCGCCGTGTACTGCCAGTGACGGAGAGACCATGTACTTCTTCAAAGGTGTTGTAATCGGCATCTTTAAGGGCAGTGGCTACAATTGATCGTACTTGGTGGTGTCTAGCGTTTCGCAGACCTTCGCCGTGGGGACAGGATCCCAGGACGTGTGCAAGAGTTTCAATCTCGTTGTGGCAATGCCTACAACGGTTGTCCTGAGATCTTCCCGGCACAGCACGTACTGCAGCAACATTTCCAACCTTTGTAATGCCCTCGCGCCATTCGCTGTTGGAGAGTCCTTCGTGTTTACAAATCCATTCGTTGGCACTAGGATATTATTTAAATAAAACTAAGCCTCTTCCTTTCTGTGGATGACGACACCAAATATCAAATTCTCTGTTCCTCAGAACGTTACGAAGCTTTGTAGCATTTAAGAAATGTTCATTCTTATGAAATAAGGCATCTTCTGGAACAATGTTCAGAGATTGGGCAATCTAATGCTCTCCTCATGAACCTGACGTGTTTGTATGATGTATGAGTTTTGAGATTTGTGTAAACATCGAAGGGCATTAATTTGTTGTAATAGTGCTTCCCATTTTGTTCCAAAAATTCCTAGTCCTTTGTACTTTCTGGGACTATAGACCATTTCATCAGGAATGTCTGTAGGCAGATTCAGTACCTCTTTCAGTGCACTTTCATTACTTTATCTTATAGGTTTATCTAAATTTAAATAAAGATATACTAGTCGTTAAAACTTAACTGAAAAATATTGCTGGAGAATCTTTTAAGTGTAGTGTAAATATTCGTAATTTAAGTATGTATTGTATTGATTAAGGCTGGTTGAATGGAAGAGAAGGCCTTATGGCCTTAACTCTGCCAGCGAAAATAAATCATTCTATTCTATTCTATCCTATTCTATTCTATCCTATTCTATTCTATTCTATTCTATTCTATTCTATTCTATTCTATCCTATTCTATTCTATTCTATCCTATTCTATTCTATCCTATTCTATTCCATCCTATTCTATCCTATTCTATCCTATTCTATCCTATTCTATTCTCTCCTATTCTATCCTATCCTATTCTATTCTATTCTGTCCTATTCTATTCTGTTCTATTCTATTCTATTCTATTCTGTTCTATCCTATCCTATTCTATTCTATCCTATTCTATTCTATCCTATCCTATCCTATTCTATTCTATCCTATCCTATTCTATTCTATCCTATCCTATCCTATCCTATTCTATCCTATCCTATTCTATTCTATTCTATTCTATCCTATTCTATCCTATCCTATCCTATTCTATTCTATTCTATCCTATCCTATTCTATCCTATTCTATCCTATTCTATTCTATCCTATCCTATCCTATTCTATTCTATTATATTCTATTCTATTCTATCCTATTCTATTCTATCCTATCCTATTCTATTCTATCCTATTCTTACCTATCCTATTCTGTTCTATCCTATTCTATTCTATTCTATCCTATTCTATTCTATCCTATCCTATTCTATTCTATCCTATTCTATTCTATCCTATCCTATCCTATTCTATTCTATTCTCTCCTATCCTATTCTATTCTATCCTATCCTATTCTATTCTATCCTATTCTATTCTATTCTATGCTATTCTATTCTATTCTATCCTATCCTATTCTATTCTATTCTATTCTATTCTATTCTATTCTATTCTATTCTATTCTATTCTATTCTATTCTACCTCCTTTATAAATGGAAGACATTGGTTTTAAACACTAGTTCAGAATATTTTTTTCTTGAATCTCTGTCACCTGCGAGTTTCCTCATTAAAAGCTACAAGTAGATCTACTGACATTGTACAGCACCTCTTCATATTATTTTCTTTAAGTACCTATTATTTGCATAGTCCTTTTTCTAATTTCTTATTTACACTGTAATCTGTAACTGTTATCAAGAAACGCAGTTCGGTTACTTCGAGTTCCATTGTTCATTTTGGGACATGAATTTGTAATTAAATTACTACTGTTGTATTGTTTCACGTACTCGCCCCTCGAGAAGGCAGCAACTCTTGTTCCTCCGAAGCCACAATGTCGTAAGCCAGTGCGTGGAGAAATAGAGAGAGGACAAGTTAGGTATCAGTCCTATAACACTGAGTGCTTACGTTATCATGTTCCAAATGGGCGAACCCGTCTCCCGATACAGTCCGATGAGCCGGTCTCGTCATGCTACAGTTCTCATAACCGACTGACGTTCACATTATCGACCCAAATTCCAGCTGAATATAAGTATTTTTTTTTCCGTTGCAAATACTCTCATAAAATACAATGGTTTGTCGTGAGACACAAAGCTGTGTAACGGCTCTCCAGGGAGACAGAGAATTCATTGTCTCTCTTTGTGTGACAGGTTCGCACACTATGGTCCATCATTATGTTGGTTTTATTAGTATTGACTCCTTTTTATGTTGATATATTGTTTAATTTAGCACAAAACCGACATATAGATTTATATTATATTAAAATATTTAAGGTTTTAAAATTGTAGCCGTGATTTCGCGGTAATATGAGCCTTTCAGAGCAGAAGTGATGTATGTCAAAATTGGATAATGAGGTTTAAAGTAAAAATTCTGTAAAATACAGCGCAAAGTAGCAATTAATGTCCTTCGTGCTATCCACTGACTGTTAATAATTTAAATAAAATTAATATTAATTGCTATTTTGCGCTGTACTTACGGAATGGTTACTTTAACCCTCATTACCCATTTTTGACTTACACCACTTCTGCTCTGAACGACTCATATATTTGAAGAAATAAAGGGACATTACAGTTGGTTTATATGAGAATGGCGACTGGCCTGAAGATTTTACGAAGGCAGTATTGCTTCCAATACCGAAGAAAAATAATGCCAATAAATGTGACGAGTTCAGGACTATCAGCCTGATATCACACACGGCGAAGATTCTTCTGCGAATACTGAATCGACGTTTATATTCTAAGATGGAAAAACAGTTGGAAGAAGAGCAGCATGGCTTCAGGAAGGGAAAAGGTACGATAAATGCAATTGGACTGCTACGAACAGTCGACAAAAGATACCTAGAGAAGAATAAAGAAGTGAATTAAATACTATTATAGTCACAATCATGCCATGGTATGAAACAAAAATTTCACAACCTCGAGCGGGAATCGAACCTGCGACTTCCTGTTCTCCGGTCAGGCGCTCTACCACTGAGCTATCGAGTTCGTCTCACGCCAAAGGCTCGGAATTATCCTTTCATACTGGCGACTCTGTTATAGAGAACTGTCCATAGCGTCTGATCTTAGTCAGCACTGCTTATGGCTGGAAAGAAACTTTACAATGTAATCTTCATCTTTCGATGTTTGGGTGACGTATATACGTCCGTTGATGTGACATATTAATGAATTAAATACTATTATAGCCTTTGGCGTGAGACGAACTCGATAGCTCAGTGGCAGAGCGCCTGACCGGACAACAGGAAGTCGCAGGTTCGATTCCCGCTCGAGGTTGTGAAATTTTTCTTTCATACCATGGCATGATTGTGACTATAATAGTATTTAATTCATTAATATGTCACATCAACGGACGTATATACGTCACCCAAACATCGTAAGATGAAAATTACATTAATAAAGAAGTGTATATAGTATTTGTGGATTTAGAAAAGGCGTCTGACAGAGTGAATTGGAATAAACTGACGGGGATCCTAAAGAAAATTGGCGTGGATTCGAAAGACGGGAGGCTGTGTTCAGTAACCTTCATATGAAACAACGCGTGAAAGTTAGGATAGGAGAAGAAATGTCAGTAGGAAGATTTGCTGATGATACGGTATTGTTAGCAGAAGAGGAAATATACTAAGGGACATACTACTGGAGCTAAATGACAGCTGTGAGCAGTATCCAATGAAGATAAATGCCAACAAGACGAAGACAATGGTCGTAGGAAGAAAAGTAAAGAAGATAAACTGGCGAATTCTAAATGAGGCAGTAGAGCAAGTGGACAGTTTCAAATACTCGGGATGTTGGTACTATAAGCAGTAACATGGGCTGCAGCCAGGAAGTCAAAGGAGGATAGCAATGACAAAGGAAGCTTTTAATAGGAAAAGGAGCATCTTCTGCGGACCTCTGGAAAAAGAAGTGAGGAAGGGACTAGTAAAGTGTTTTGTATAGAGTGTGACATTATATGGTGCAGAAACATGGCCATTACGACGAAATGAAGAGGAACTAATAGAAGCATTTGAAATGTGGATATGGAGAACAATGGAGCGTGTAAAGTGGACAGACATAATTAGAAATGAAATTGTGTTGGAAAGAGAAAAATGCAGCAAGTAATAAACATAGAATGCCCGCTTCGCGTGCAAACTCATAAGTTATTTTAGGTGAAGCAGCACATACCCCGTTTTCAAGTAGTTCTGATATTCCTTTATATAAATTGAAATGTCCAGAGTTTAGAAAGTTCTTACACAAATTTTGAAACACCAAAAAAAAAAAAAAATCTATGGCCTGCGTGTTACGAAGAAATGATAGGAAAGATCAAAGTTCGGGGGCATGGTTAGAAGCAGTAGTGTGTTATACAGACAATTTCGAAAAATTTAAATCTGTTATAGATGAACTAAATAAGGATGTCGTTTCATCAATTGAAATTCTTCAGAACTTACTTAAGAACCGTTCTTTAAAAAATGACTTGTCTTACACATCTGCAAATTTTGAGTTTTTTGTCACTCTATAAAGCAATTGGAAATATCAAGAAACTTGTTGACTGAGACAGTTAATGAGGTACATGGGATTGAGAAAAAACATTCATTCACTTAAAGGTCGCAAAGTAGAACCTATTAAACAGAAATTTTAAAGTGTATTGTAAAATAATTATGGATTTCATACTATGTGTGAAGTTGTCAAAGTTTTGGAAAGGCAAGAAGACGTTGGTGAGATTGAGAGTTTGTGTGTCAGTGAAATTCCTTTGATGAAATATGCAAGACTAACTTCTTGTGACGTTGAACGGACCTTCTCTCGATATCGTGCGTTTACCGAGAAAACCGACATAGGTTTGTGATAGAAAAGTTGGAAAAAGTCTTCATTGTTCACTGCAACAGCGAGCTATTTGCACCCACCACTGTCTCGTGTGATGTTTTATGCTATATAGACCTACTTAGCATTTTGTGATATTGAAACAAAATATTTTTTACATTGTTATACATATTTTCCATTTTTAATACACAAGAAAATTAATATTTTCAAGTTTTTTAGCACATAAAAATCCGTTCCCTAGAGGTAACAAATAATAGTAGGTAGTGGTTCTCCCCCCCCCCCCTGCATGCGGTATTTAAGAGTTTACGTCCATTTTCGGCTTTCCACTTCAAAATTTTCTAGAGCAGCGGAATCCGGAGTGAGACAAGTGACCAACAGGTTTCGAGCTCACATATTAAGTTTTTCTCAGCCCCAAATTCCCTTCTCAAGAACGCGTTTTCGCGTACCTTTTAAATTTCTCCTCCCATTTCCCCTTTCTTTCAGTTCAATTCAATTCACCAGGTAGTGATAATGTCTTAAAGAATATGATGAATTTGTTGTTCGTGACATTCAATATAAAGGTAAGGGCAAAAATAAATCATTTTTATATTGTACATGTTTATTGTATTCATGATCATTGTGGTCACTAATTCTTTGAGCTGATGTCTTAATTGAATAAATGAAATATTAGTAGTGCCAAAATAACTTTATGCTCTACCATGCCGAAATGTAGTAATTATACACCTGGTAGCAGCCCTTTAATGGACCTCATTAAAGTACACCTATTCATTAAAGTTCAGGTGTTCAACCAATCAGAAAATACCATTGTAGCAATATGAAAGCGCAAGTATCGATTATTCTCGGATATGCAATCGAAAGACAACAATAAATCACCTATATTTGAAATAAAGTCAGTTCTGTTACTATAATAATTAGCGTTAATTTTAAATAATGTTCAAATAAATTCAATTTGTCATCTCGTTTTTCAATGTTTAATTCAATTTCAAGGTTATATCAAGATTAATGTTTATTTTACTCTCTAGATTATATCAAGGTCAATGTCGACATTTGTTTCTCGGAAAAAATCAATACTTTCGCGTCTGCGCACATCTCACAATTTACGAGGTATTGCACAAGGTCAGTTCCGCTCCTCAGTCAGATAAGAATAACATGAATACTTATGAATAATTTCAAGTTAGAAATATGGTCGAGCATAAAAATTCGTATGAAACTTGCCTATAATGGTAATTAAGACGCTCGTATGAAAATTATGAAACTCGCTTGCGTTCGTTTCATGAACATACTCGCGTCTTAATTACTACCATTATAGGCTCGTTGCATAATGTACTAATTCAGAACTTCAGGTGTGTGTATATAAGAACTAAGTTCGTTTTCCCAGAAAGATTGCTTCCAGATAGAGACTGTAAGCTCTGATATTTCAGGTGAACTGGATGTAATAA
Source organism: Periplaneta americana (assembly GCF_040183065.1). Taxonomy (NCBI): domain Eukaryota; kingdom Metazoa; phylum Arthropoda; class Insecta; order Blattodea; family Blattidae; genus Periplaneta; species Periplaneta americana. Next base: position 28,585,813 of record NC_091121.1, read on the forward strand.
GATTTTGTTAGTAAGTGCAATGAACAGTTGTTCGCCGTAATGTAATATTACTCGTACATGGAGAAGAAAATTAGAATCTGGAGCTGAAGTGTCGTTAGGATGTCGGGTATTATGACGAGGATACGCGCGGCCCCTGTTTCAATTAGCATTCTGCTCGTGCCCGACTAGGTGCCTTTGTTCCGTGCCCTGGATTCTGTTAATAACACTTCTGTTTCGACTCAAAACTCTCGGAGAAATAAGGTTAAGAAATACACGAGAGAATTTAACACAAAATAACTCGACAATTAATTCCGGAATACAGTGAATTGCCACCGTGGTGTCGCATAGGTTCAGAAAAAGACTTAAGGCGATACGCTACTGAAATTTCTAAAATTCACAATTTTTTAGCTAGAGAGTTGAAGTGTTTTCTGAATATGTATATCAATATCATGATCATATATTGTAAATTCCAGTTTTCTCTTATAATAGTACATTATGCAACGAGCTTATAATGGTAGTAATTAAGACGCGAGTATGTTTATAAAACGAGCGCAAGCGAGTTTCATAATTTTCATATGAGCGTCTTAATTACCATCATAGGCAAGTTTCATACGACTTTTTATCCTCGACCATATTTCTAACTTGAAATTATTCATAAGTATTCATGTTATTCTTATCTGACTGGGGAGCGGAACTGACCTTGTGCAATATCTCGTAAATTGTGAGATGTGCGCAGACGCGAAATCATTGATTTTTTCCGAGAAACAAATGTCGACATTGACCTTGATATAATCTAGAGAGCAAAATAAACATTAATCTTGATGTAACCTTGAAATTGATTTAGACATTGAAAAACGAGATGACAAATTGAATTTATTTGAATATTATTTACAATTAACGCTAATTATTATAGTAACAGAACATAACCTTCTGCGACAGTATTGAATTTCCAGCCTCCTTGACGTTTCGCTAGTTGTCTTTCGATTGCATATCCGAGAATAATCGATACTTGCGCTTTCATATTGGTACAATGGTGTTTTCTGATTGGTGGAACACCTGAACTTTAATGAATAGGTGTACTTAGTCAGGTCCATTAAAGGGCTGCTACCAGGTGTATAATTACTATATTTCGGCATGGTCGAGCATAAAGACTTAAAAAGAATTAAATTTGTTTGTTTTTATTTTATTTGTGTAAAACCTATGAGGTGCTGCCAGGAAGTCAAAAGGATAGCAATAACCAAGGAATCTTTGAATAGAAAAGGAGCATCTTCTGCGGACTTCTGAAAAAAAAAACAACTAAGGAGGAAACTAGTGTAGTGTTTTGTGAGGAGTGTGGCATTGTGTGGGGCATAGGCATGGTCATTACGAGACGAAGCGAAGAGAAGCGAATAGAAGTAATTGAAATATGGATGTAGAGAAGGATGGGCAGTGTGAAATGGACACACAGAATAAGAAATGAAGCTATGTTGGAAAGAGTGGGTGAAGAAAGAATGATGCTGAAACTGATCAGGAAGAGAAAAAGGAATTGGTTGGGTCACTGGCTGAGAAAAAAACTGCCTACTGAAGGATGCACTGGAAGGAATGGTGAACGGTAGAAAAGTTCGGGGCAGAAGATATCAGATGATAGATGACATTACGATATCTGGATCATATGCGGAGACAAAAACGAAGGCAGAAAATAGGAACGATTGGAGAAAGCTGTGTTTGCAGTGGAAGACCCGTCCTAGGAATGAATGAATGAACGAACGAAGGAATGAATGAGTGAATGAATGAATGAATGAAATTAACAAAAGAAATAAGTAGCCTAATAATTGCCGTGCAGACTTGATTACTACTAAAATTAGGAGAACAATTGTAATCGTTTTAATTGGCTATGAAAATATAAATTTAAGTGTCCAGGTTCTTTATTGAGAAATTTCGTTATTAAGAAGAAAAATTTTTATTTCATGTCATGTATTTCTGCCAGGGTATTGTATATTTATTGTATTGTTTAACATCATCCTATGCTTTTTATAAGTAGCGACACTTCTTAATTGAAGCCTTTTTACAATTTCGCATAAGTTATCTGTTATGGAGAAGTTTTACTATGTTTTGCAATGCATTAGCTTTGGTAGGGGAAAATATTTGAAAATTTATTTGTCTAATGCCTAGTACATGATATTTACTATCATTGACTGAGCGAAAAACAAGAATGTGGTGAACAAAACTACGGATTAAGTAATGAAAAACATTCTGTTCAATTTATTTGGCCATTAGACATACAGTTTTAGAGCGATAGGGTTGGAAGTAAATCCCGAAAAGACTAAGTATATGATTATGTCTCGTGACCAGAATATAGGCTAGTACGAAATGGAACTATAAAAATTGGAGATTTATCTTTCGAAGAGGTGGAAAAATTCAAATATCTTGGAGCAACAGAACAAATATAAATGACACTCGGGAGGAAATGAAACGCAGAATAAATATGGGAAATGCGTGTTATTATTCGGTTGGGAACCTTTTATCATCCAGTCTTCTGTCAAAAAATCTGAAAGTTAGAATTTATAAAACAGTTATATTACGGTTGTTCTGTATGGTTGTGAAACTTGGACTCTCACTTTGAGAGAGGAACAGCGATTAAGGGTGTTTGAGAATAAGGTTTTTAGGAAAATATTTGGGGCTAAGAGGGATGAAGTTACAGGAGAATGGAGAAAGTTACACAACGCAGAGCTGCACGCATTGTATTCTTCACCTGACATAATTAGGAACATAAAATCCAGGCGTTTGTGATGGGCAGGACATGTAGCACGTATGGGCGAATCCAGAAATGCATATAGAGTGTTAGTTGGGAGGCCGGAGGGGAAAAGACCTTTTGGGGGGCCGAGACGTAGGTGGGAAGATAATATTAAAATGGATTTGAGGGAGGTGGGATATGATGGTAGAGACTGGATTAATCTTGCCCAGGATAGGGACCAATGGCGGGCTTATGTGAGGGCGGCAATGAACCTCCGGGTTCCTTAAGTAAGTAAGTATTAAGTTTTTTGACTTGTTCCATATTCTAGCTGTGAAGCAATGTATGAATGCCATGGAATGTTAATAAATACAATACAATACAATACAATACAATCTCTCAGTTGATATTAGAGCAAAATTCAATCGAAAGAGAAAACCAGTGCTAACAAAAAAACTGATCAACACGTATTATCGCAGAAGCTTAGAAGTTCCACATTTTACATGTTATATGCTTAGCGATCGAGTTATACTGCAGAAACTGTAGGTTGGGGGTGGGGTTGCCTCGGGGTCATCTGCATAATGGTCTGCGAATAACGTCCCTGTCGCTTTTATCCCACCCTCCAACATCCCCCTACACGAGCTTCTGGAGTCGAACTTTGCGTTATACCACTAATAAATTCCTTAGTGACGTCAGAATCCCGAGTCTAAAGGTTAGTTTGCTCCTCCATATCAAGCTGCCGTACTTAACTCTCCCGGCAAGTTTGGAGAAAGCCTTGTAGTCCAATACAGAATTTGTTCACCGTCCTCAAACGCCATTAGGGATTCACATCCATGAATTCCGTACTTATGTTTCGTATTGTTTTGTATCTTTGGTGTTCAGAGAGGAATTATACTGTACTCAAGAAATAATATAGGGCTATTCTCATTTTATCCCTCTGAAATACTTACGTAACACGTTTATTATTGTTTACTGTTAGTGTTCCATGCAGGTAATTAAGAGACAAATTCTTTTCTCAAAATTCCTAAATTGTGAGAAGTAATAGACAAAGAGTACTTGATTATGAAAATGATGTGAATAAGAGAAGAAACGTGACAAAATTAGGTTAATGTAATGTAATAAAAGGAGATTGTTTAGAGTTAAAAGAGAAGAAAAAATTATAGGAAAGCAAAAAAAAAAAATGAATTAAAATATTAAGGAATTAAATGTAAATTACTGAAATACAAGTAAGGAAAGAATTTGTAGAATGAAGTAAACAAAAGAAAGAAAGATATTGATAAATAGAACAGAGGAATGGGACATGATGTAAAATTATTTTATAGAAAAGAAAAATAATTAGAGATGATGTAAATAAGAAATAATATGTAGACAAAACGATAAAACGGGAAGGAAACAAGAAGTAATAAGAGATTATAGAACAGAAATGAGGATAAAGGAGAGATTAACTGCTGTGGCACGATGGAGTTTAGAGACTAATAGAGATACAGAAAAGAGAAGAGAAATTACACTAAGAGACAGAGAAGTAAAGAAAGATGAGATTATGTAATGGAAGAGAGAAGAGAGATGAGACTGTGAGATAGAAAGGAGAAAAGAAATGAGAATATGACAGAGAACGGAAAAGAGAGAGAGAGAAGTCTATGAATTAGAGGGAGAAGAGAGATAAGACTATGAAATAAAAGGAACAGGAAAATGGCACAATGAAATAGAAGTGAGAAGAGATATTATATTATGAAATAGAAGGGGGAAGAGCGAGTAGGCTATGAAATAGAAGGGAGAAGAAGAATGAGATTGGGACGAGAGATAAGACGATGAAATAGGAGAGAAGAGAGGTAAGACTATGAAATAGATGGGACAAGAGACATGAGACTATGAAATAGAAGGGAGGAAGATGGCAGTATGAATTAGAAAGGAAAAAAGAGATGAGACTGTAAACTAGAAGAGAGATGAGACTATGAAATAGATGGGACAAGGAAAGATAAGGGTATGAAATAGAAGGGAGAAAAGCGATTAGGCTATGAAATAAAAGGGAGAAGAGGGGTGAGGCTATGAAATAGAACAGACAAGAGAGATGAAACCATGTAATTAATAGAAAAGAAGAAAGATGAGACTATGAAATAGATAGGACAAGAGAGATGAGACTATGAAATAGATAGGACAACAGAGATGAGACTATGAAATAGATAGGACAACAGAGATGAGACTATGAAATAGATAGGACAACAGAGATGACACTATGAAATAGAAGGGAGAAGAGAGACTGAACTGCTGGACAGAAATAAGAAGAGTACTATGTCTGAGAGTTAGGAAAGAAAAGAGAGATAGGGCTGTAAGGCGAAAAGAAAAGGGATGATACTACGACATAAAGGAGAACGAAGGAATGAAATTATAAATTAATCTATAAAACCTAAAAAAATGAGAATTTAAAGTATAAAGGAGACAGATAATAGCAGTACAATTTAAGGTGGGAAGTAAAACATAAACGGGGATGTGAAGTAGAAAGCATAAGAGAAACGGAACTCTAAGATAGAAGGAAAAAAACACGAATCATTAAACCGAGAACATTTTTCAGTCCAAAGATGATTGCTGTGAGTATTTGCATAATTTGAAAGGTTTGTCAGCAATTACTGAGAAAAACTGAAGTATATTCGGATAATCTGTTGAAAAGTTTGCGAGAGAATTTAATAAACACCTGAATTTTTCGTAACTGATGATGTAATACAGGGTTTGTATTAAGGATCTGGAAACTCATATTAAGCATTTCCTTTAAATACAAGCACATTGTAATTAAAACTTGGAACCAAAGTTATTTAAAACGTAAATGTACATCGACTTCTTAAAAATATTTTGAAGTCCAGAATCCGTATCTCAAGAGGACTTGTTACTAAACATTCTGTGTATGGAGATGAGATACACATTTTTAAGCATCTTTCATTGCTTGTACGCGAAGACTAAAAGATATAAATTTTAAAATTGCTACGCAGGAAGGAGACAGACTCGGGTTTTAAAAACAAATTTACTCGTTCCTGGAAGCAAGAGGTAATGGACTATAACATTAGTAAATCAAGATTTTTAATTCATCACTTAAGGAAACCTAATCATATCATGGATTTGCAAACACCAAAATTGCCTGAAATCATGTGACGTTTTATGATACTGTGGAGTCGAGTAGAATTAATTATTGCCTACAAACGGTATGAGATCTCTTATTACATGACATAGATTCACGGATGATGTTAGTTAATATTCCTATATTTTGATTCGTGAAAAATATTTCCCTTTTAATTATGTAACTACTTTTAAAATGTAACAATTAATAATAATAATAATAATAATAATAATAATAATAATAATAATAATAATAATAATATACATAATAATAATAACGCCCGAAGAAGCACAAGCTCGTGCTCGTGGGCAGTTCAGTTATAATATTCAATATCAAGTAAAATAACACGACATAATATATTGAAAATTTGAACATAATACAAACAGAGGAAATAAATACATTCCTGTTATAAAATGAAGCAGAAACAAGACAGGATAAGACTGACATTACGACATATAATTAAATGTATAAGTAATATATAAAAGTGAGCAAAATACAATACGATGAATGGTAGACAAGCACAAATAACACAGAAATAAATAATAATATTTGAGCATAATACAAAAATGCATGCTATCTATGAAGATTTGAAGGAAGTTGGAACTTATCACATGCAAAATCGGGTATAAATAGCCTGTAAAGTGTCATAAAATGTAATGCTATTTATCAGAGCTCTTTCTTTTTTAGTGTGTACACACATTAAGCTCTAAAATAAAAAGGGAATGGTTATTCTAGAGTAAATGTTTCTCCTCAAAGTAATTTTTGAATTTAAACATAAATATATACATTATAAATTCACTACATACCTGTGATTAAGTGCACTCTATTCACTTAGTATAGCACAATATTTTTGACTATGAATATCCTATTTCCATAATATTGCAGAAATGTTAATAATTTTGTGCGAGATCGTGCGTATTTGCTTGTTTTTCGCACAGAACCAATACGCGGTAAGTGTGAAATACCTCATTCAGTATTCCCAACGTAACACACATAACAATTTCCCTCTTCTTACCGCTTAAGCGCGACATTCATTTTACTGCTTTGGGCTTTTAACATATTATTTTTAGAGACGTTTAACATAGTAATAATTATAAATTGGAAACTTACCACTGCAATTTCACCTAAATTGCAATGTTAATTATTGTTTTTAAATATTTGCAAAAATTAAGTAAAGTCTACTACTCCACGAAACTTATTGCATTCCTGATACAAGTAACATTAAGGAAGCCGTAAAAAAATCAACAAGATTCCAGATGCCGATGTTATTACTGCAATATGTTATATAAATAATATTGTTAAAATATTAAAATGAAAAATAAATCATTACATAACCTTACCGTTTGTTTTAAGTTCGCATTTATAGACTGGGGGAAAAAAAGACAGACGTATATCACGGCCTGCTGGAGTATAGTAAACACAGAAAACATTTTCTAACAACAATGTTGAAGAAAGATATTTTGGTTTTCCGAAGTTGCCGTCATTAAACAGAAACCAAGATGGAGATTTCATTGCAACTAATTAGAAATTCGTCTTTCAGGTATGTAATAAACGATCTTCGCACAAAATAATGTACGATACACGAGCGGTATGTTTGTTTTCATGTTCTCGGAAATTAAAAAAGCTCAACTACGTTTCGCTTTTTCAATCTTTTCCTCGAACATGAAAACGTCAACATACCGCTCTTGTAACGTATATTACTATTGATAGGGTGCGTTTTTGCATCTATTAGCAGTAAATGGCTAAAATTTCAATTCATTGTGTGCTATAATAAGTAAATAAAGTGTACCCAGTCACAGGCCTGTAGTGTATTTGTGTACAAAATTATGTGTAAATTTAAACATTATTTTAATGGAAAATATGTACTCTAGAGTAACCATTCTATTTTTTAATTTTTAAGCTTAATGTATATACACACATTACCAAAAAATGAAAGAGGTCTGATAATTAATAGCATTACATGTACGACTACTTGAAGATAGGCTATTTTTACTATTATTTTGCAAGTGGTCAGTAGGAACTTCCCTTAACGAATTTATAACGTAAATTTATAATGATTATATGGTTTCATAAGTTCGAGTATTTCCTTTCTAAATATCGTATCGTTCAATAATTTCAAATCTAGGTTTTACTTAATAAAGTCATTATGCAATTTTGGGGGCAGAGTTCAGGCAATATATAAAAGGCCTATTTACAGCACGTGACATTTGAAAATAATTCATTGGATCGATATGGAATCCAGTGAATTTCTGGTGAACACAGGGAAAGTTTAATGAGGCAATGTCAAGGGGAGAGATGAATACGAAGCTGGAGGAAGAGACGACACTGAGATGAAAATAATAGAGAAGGTAACGAAAAGAAACAAGACTCATCCGTCACTCGTGATGCTTGTCTTGTGTCTCTGATCTCGAATTAGGTTTAACCTTTCGGGCTTCTGTGTTAAACTGAATCATATATCGTACAGTTTCTGTGACTGAATGTGTCCGGACGAAAAGAAGAGGGCGTAAAGATAGCGTCATGATTTTAAAATAAAGTTCTGCTTATGCAGGGTCCTGCAGAATGATCTCCCCGATTTTGAACATAAAAAGAAGAACATAGATCCTGTTCAACAGTTTATTCAGCCATCTTACAGAAGAACGCTTGCCATTTTGACATCACTTTGTATAGCTCTCCTCAAACAGTGACTGTGCATCCTTCTTCCTAAAAAGTATGGCCTTAATATTTCAAATTGTGCAGCAGCACACCAAACAGTAACGGAGAAGTTGCTGATGTATTTTTTTCGAGAATTTTCTGGTACCCAATACCGAAGGTTTTGTTCGTTGACGCAGTCCGAAAAATGAAAATGAGCTTAGACACTGCTGTTCAGAACAGCGTCGCCAGGAACAATTTTCAATATGGTCTCGCAAGCAGCTTGGAGGTTGAGTCATTCACGTTCCCGAAGTTCCTGTACCACATAATTTTGTAGGGATGGAACTTAAGGTCTAGGTGTAAGATTCGTCTAACACTTCGATTAGATATTCCCAATGTTTAACGGCTAAAGGTCGTGGCGAAGTGATCAATAAGGGTCGTCAGCACTCGCTAAAATGGGTAACGGGTAACGGTTTTACTAATAAAAACCCTATATACAGACGTTTAACTGTCTTATACTTTTACAATGAGTAGCTCGTTTATAAGTCGTGTGTAAATTCCTTACTAATAATCACTACATACGTCGTGTATAACAGTATAACTGTCACACAGCTACGTCATAGTTTCGTCATTACTTCGTTACGAAATGATGAAAGAGAGATGGAACGGAAAAAAATCCTTTCCGGCGCCGGGATTTGAACCCGGGTTTTCAGCTCTACGTGCTGATGCTTTATCCACTAAGCCACGCCGGATACAATCCCGACACCGTTTAGAATCGTCTCAGATTAAGCTCCATCTCTTGGGTTCCCTCTGGTGGCCGCCCTCTGCACTACGTCATAGATGTCTATGAACGCAGGACCGAAGTCCATACATGTGTAGAGGTGCATCAGATGAGAGGTGCACTCACATCCGGCGCCGAAAAGGATTTTTCTCCGTTCCATCTCTCTTTCATCATGTGATGACGCAGAATATCTGCATGGAAATATCATATGTACTTCGGTACATCAAAATAAATATGATATGCGTAATAAATCACTTTGTGATTTAAGACGGCGCCCATACCGTCGGATCCCGGCCAATCAGTCACTCATCTGAGTGTACCTCTACACATGTATGGACTTCGGTCCTGCGTTCATAGACATCTATGACGTAGTGCAGAGGGCGGCCACCAGAGGGAACCCAAGAGATGGAGCTTAATCTGAGACGATTCTAAACGACGTCGGGATTGTATCCGGCGTGGCTTAGTGGATAAAGCATCAGCACGTAGAGCTGAAAACCCGGGTTCAAATCCCGGCGCCGGAAAGGATTTTTCTCCGTTCCATCTCTCTTTCATCATGTGATGACGCAGAATATCTGCATGGAAATATCATATGTACTTCGGTACATCAAAATAAATACGATATGCGTAATAAATCACTTTGTGATTTAAGACGGCGCCCATACCGTCGGATCCCGGCCAATCAGTCACTCATCTGAGTGCACCTCTACACATGTATGGACTTCGGTCCTGCGTTCATAGACATCTATGACGTAGTGCAGAGGGCGGCCACCAGAGGGAACCCAAGAGATGGAGCTTAATCTGAGACGATTCTAAACGGCGTCGGGATTGTATCCGGCGTGGCTTAGTGGATAAAGCATCAACACGTAGAGTTGAAAACCCGGGTTCAAATCCCGGCGCCGGAAAGGATTTTTCTCCGTTCCATCTCTCTTTCATCATGTGATGACGCAGAATATCTGCATGGAAATATCATATGTACTTCGGTACATCGAAATAAATTCGTTACGAAAGGTAATAGAATATCTGAGGTTCTCTACTGCAATCGGTAGAGCGCTCTAGTGTGGCGTGTTAAATATCGATAGTACAACTGGCTCTAATCGATTACCACACTACATTTTGGTCAAAGAGTACAAGCTACAGCAACATTATTCTAATAATTATATTATCTTTGGTTTGTTCTTCTGTGGTTACAAGGTAAACATCATCATAAAATGACAGTCGATACGAACAGCTGTTAGAGGGGAGGCCATTTTTTCCCTATATACAACGCTTAAACAAGGGGTTTCGTGTATATAACTACTGCAAAGCAATTCCCATTGTATAGTTACAGCCTGTTTATACGTCCATAGCTTATTCACGGTTTATTAGTAACGTTTTCTGTCTCAAGTCTACATAAGTCTCGTATAAAAACTATACACGGTTTATTAGTAAGACTGTAAGTGTATATCTGAATATGCACCGTCGTGCAGAAGGGAGAGGGAGGAAGCATACCCGCCAGCAGCCACGGATGCACGCTAGTGCAATGTTTTATCCGCGGAGAGACTCTAACCCGAGGGTGCACTGTGCTGATGACCGCTGGTTTAGATGATCTAAAGCCATTTTTGAAGTTACACCTCACGCAATATAGACATTAGAGATGAACAACGATCGAGAAAACGAGACTAAAAGCGCCCGCAAAGCCGAAAACCCGCACGACAATGTTGTATTACGTCGCATCCTTGACGTAAAGACTGGTTGTGGGTCTTCTGAGATTCGATATACTGTATTGATCATCTCCCGAAGTCCCGAAGTCAGCAGTTGTTTATACCTGACTGAACTTTTATCTACTTTGAAATTGTTATATATGTATAAACAATCAAGTAGCCTATTTCAAACATCTCTATCTTTCAGTGTATAATAATCCGTTCCCCAGTCTTTATTTAATTGCTAGGCCCTTATTAAATGGCTAGGAATATTCTTTTCATATCTTTAAGATCAAGTGTGCAATCTCAAGTTAAAAGGCATTAATGCCATGTTTTATGTTTCTTAGAAATACAAATTTATTTGAGAATTGTTTTTTTTTTTATTTATATAACCATAGGTAATATCATATAATAGAACGGAACATTTTGATAACTAAGAAACTGTTCAGCTTTGTCTTTTTGTCTCATTTAAACATTTATGTTATTTATTTCAATGATGTATGTTATTCAAAGTTACGAAATATTTCCAAGCCGACCAAATACTATTTCGAGAATGACAAGCGAGTCTCGAAGCGCAGCGAGAATGACGAGACGAGACGAGACGAGACGAGACTCGAAAGACAAATCCAGCGAAAACAGCGAGCGAGAGCAGCAGTTAGTTTTGCTCATTTCTAATAGACATATTTGATTTTGGACTGACATAGAACTAAACAAACTGTACATGTAGGCCTACTAATAAGTAAAATATAACGGAGAATGACAAATTTATAAATTGTTTTATGCTCGACCATGCCGAAATGTAGTAATTATACACCTGGTAGCAGCCCTTTAATGGACCTTATTAAATTACACCTATTTATTAAAGTTCAGTTCTTCAACGAATCAGAATACGCCATTATAGCAATATGAAAGCGCCAAGTATCGATTATTCTCGGATATGCAATCGAAAGACAACTAGCGAAACGTTACGGAGGCTGGAAATTCAATACTGTCGCAGAAGGTTATGTTCTGTTACTATAATAATTAGCGTTAATTGTAAGTAATATTAAAATAAATTCAATTTGTCATCTCGTTTTTCAATGTCTAAATTAATTTCAATGTTATATCAAGATTAATGTTCATTTTACTCTCTAGATTATATCAAGGTCGTCGACTTTGTTTCTCGGAAAAAATCAATACTTTCGCGTCTGCACACATCTCACAATTTATGATGTAGGCTATTGCACAAGATGAATTCCGTTCCTCACTCCCATAACAATAACATGAATACTTATGAACCATTTCGAGTTAGAAATATGGTCGAGCATAAAAAGTCGTATGAAACTCGCCTATAATGGTAATTAAGACGCTCGTATGAAAATTATGAAACGAGCGCAAGCGAGTTTCATAAACATACTCGCGTCTTAATTACTACCATTATAGGCTCGTTGCATAATGTTCTATTATGTAATCAGCTGCATAGGTAAAATGTGAAAATACTATTTTAGATGTTGATGAATAATGAATTTCACATATTTGACAATTTCAGCGTCTTTCAAAGGGAGACATGACTGTTTATTTCACGAAATACCCACCGAAATAAAAGCATATATTGCACCTAAATCAGGAGTTTTATCTCAACAAAAATCAGGCACTTAGTCATGTAGACATATTAGTAAGATGAGAGTATTTACATATTACGTATATTATCTAATCGTTGTTGTAATTGGCAGCCATGATGTAGACTAGCAGTAACCATACCTTAAATTAGAGCAGCGGTCTCAAACATGAGCTATTCGGGGAGACCTCGCTCCTTCCGGAATAACACTGCCTTCACAAGGGCAGCTAGATAAGCGTTCGGGTATGTTTGTGACAGTGACGTGAAACACCGAGTAATATGAACAGATCGACTCGGTCACTAGTTACAATTGCTTTCCGTTGGCCTTCGTAGAGAAATGGCTCCGTCTAAGTGGCTAGGAAATTAGGGCCATATTCATAGACATTCTTAGCGCGGTCTTCAGGTGGATGATCAGCGAACTAACGTTTTTCGTATTCATAAACCAGTGTTAGCGATATGATATGAATCCTGTACAAGTAATCAGTCGATAGTCGGGACTTGATTAGCACTCTCGTAGCGCGGGCTAGCGAAATGTCTATGAATAGCACCCCTGAAGACTAACTTATACGTTACGAGAAAGTTTGGAAAAAGATTATTTGTTTAGAGAGCGTGGAACTTATAAGGTTGAGTTAAAGGAATTTTTAAACAGTCTTTAAGCACCCAGTAGCAGAGCTTATTGATGAGGAATGGATACAAGATTTAGCCTTTCTTAGTCATATCTCTGCGTCTTGGTCAAAAACCTACAAGGGAAAGATAACTTAATAACTGACATGTATGATAAAATCAAATCTTTTATCATGAGCCTCACGCTATTGGAATCTCGGGACTTTATCAGGTTTAACAGAACAGCAACATCTTAGATATAGTGAAATTTTGAAAGATTTTAAAATATCATTTGAGCATAGATTCAAGGAGTTTCATATTTTTAAAAAGAATTTTGAATTATTTACAACTCCATTTTCGGTTATGTAAAATGTGTACAGATTATGTACAGTATATATGTATGTATGTATGTGTGTGTGTGTGTGTGTGTGTTCATTTATATAATTTTGTATAGTTGACTAGCTTTCGTCATTTTTATATCTTAAACTTTTAATTTTAATTTTGAGGCTGTTTAACATGAATGTTACAATGTACAAGTAAGTTATTTTATCATTCCCAAATATGAATGAACACATATATGGAATATATCCATTCTGAAAGCTGACTTTCATTTTCCTTACGTAAAGACTGCTCACAGTGCCACACGCTACGAATTATGTACTGTACTTCAGCCACGAGAAAGTCTCCAGGAAATGAGAGGGAGGGGGTGATGCTGTGAATGAATGTTGATGTCATAAGATGTCATAAGGTCACACACGTGGGTACTCCTATCTATATTGGCCAGCTCTCACAGCACAAAAAATAACACTGATATACACATTTTTATACTACCTTAGTTACAAAATTAGATCACGGTTAATCTCATAGGGCCGTATTCATAGACATTTTTAGCGCGGGCTTCCGGTGGATGATCAGCGTTTTTCGTATTCATAAACCAATGTTAGCGATAGGATATGATTTGAATTCTGTAGTAGTAACCAGTGGATAGCCGGGGCTAGCTTAGTACGGTCGTAGCGCGTGCTGCGAAATGTCTATGAATAGCACCCCTGGTCTTTTAATCCCTCCATACATGAAATAACATATGCAGGAGAGCGCATGATTTTTAAACTAACGTTATAACTCTAATATTATCTATCTACTTCGCTCCAATAGATGACGCAATAGTAAGCACATTCCTTTCATAGTTTATCTCCTGGTTGGAGAACAGTACATTCCTAACGTGAAATATAATACGTTAATAACATATTATGAACCAAAGGTGATGTGGGTGTACGTCTTATCAAGAAGTGTTACAATCAGCGGTCTCAAGGTTACATCATTCTACGATCGGGTTCCTTCGGTTTCGCAATGACTAACGGCGCTTTGCCCCGTGGAGTTTTAACCTTGAGACCGCTGAATTAGAGGGTAATAAAATGTGACCCTGAAGTTTTCACACACACTGTATAGTGCAGAATGACGAAAGCAGAAACAAGTGTTAACATATAAATACAACTCCTGTAGAGTAGTCCTTGTTGTTGAAGATCCTGTATACAACAAACTGTTGTGACCGCTTTGGGATTTCGGTACTGACTTGCGTAGTGCTTCAGCTGAAGAGGGATGGGGCGAACTCATAGCAGTAATGTAGTCAGGGTGGAAACTACGACGTGAAGAGGGTGTAACACATCCTGTTTGCTCCGTCGGTCGGTCTGCTCGCACGGTTCCAAGTGGAATCAAATTGTATGGCCCTTGAAGGGACTGTACAGCTGTCCGCAGAGCGATCTCTAGTGCGGATAATCCACGTTCCCGCCCGCAAACAGGCGTAGTTATGTAATTGTTAAAATGTTACATTAGCTCGGGAATTATGTTGGTTGAAATCACTTTAAATTTCACGAGCATTCTGACTTCCCTCCGCGTTGGGAATAACTGGAATTTAGTTTCGGATAGTATAGTCCCAGTTATATTACCGGTTCTTCTGTATGGTTCTGAAATTTGGACTCTCACTTTGAGAGAGCAACAGAGGCTAAGGGTGTTTGAGAATAAGGTGCTTAGGAAAATATTTGAGGCTAAGAGGTGAATATTTGTGTGAGGTGAATATTTGATATTTGATATATTTGGTCACAGCACTTCTTTACATGTAATGGTGTACCTCACATTTCTGTGTCCGGTGCCACCATTAACACTTACATTAACACATATTTGCAGTACATGTCTACACAACTTCTACCAATTGAACTATGTACTTTTTTTTATTATTACTTGTTCAATCTCCCTTTCAGTATTTCTCCTACATTTCGTTTGCTATTCTCTATTTGATCATTAATCGTAATATATCTAAATTTATATATGCCTTTCAAACCCCCTTTTTTCTCCAACTACTATTCACTAAGATTTCAATTTCACTTATTCTCTACAAATTATCATATTGACTTATTTGCTTTACTTGTTCTTTGACCTTTTCTCCTATCTGTCTCTTATATTCATTTACTGTTCCAACGTTCAAATGTCAGTACTAATTTTATGCTGTCACTTGTTCATTTCTTTTAACCCTTTTTCACTTTTCACTCATTCATATTTGCGCTCACTTTTAACTTTCTCTCTATTCCACTTACACCTAAACCTTTCACAATACTTTCACTTCCTATAAATCTTATATTTCTCTCTACACAGTGTGAGGTGAATATATATTTTTAATTTGTGCAACCGTTCTTTTTTGTTTTTGTTTTTTTGATATAATTTATGTGCGGTTTATTTTAAATGCATTAAAAATATAGAAAATGTACAATAACGACGTAAAAAAAAGGCTAAATAAGGCATTTAACCTTAAAATACGCAACAGGAGCTAAAATAGGAAACAAAAGGCAAAATAAAAATTCGGCCTATCGTCCCCAAACGTGTGGAAACGTTCTACCAACTGAGCTACCCGGGAACTCTACCCGACACCGATCCAATTTCTCCCTCTATATCCACAGACCTCAAAGTGGGCTGACAACCGTCAAGCAACCAACTTCGAGTGCACACTAACTCCGTGTGACTTTTATTGTGGTTTTCCGTTAATTTTTCCCTTGAAAATTATTCAAATCAACTTTACAGGGAGTTATACCCGAAATCTTATATATTACAGTTATATTACCGGTTCTTCTCTATGGTTGTGAAATTTGGACTCTCACTTTGAGAGAGGAACAGAGGCTAAGGGTGTTTGAGGATAAGGTGCTTAGGAAAATATTTGAGGTTAAGAGGAATGAAATCGAAATGGAAGTTTAAAAATTGGAAATTTATCTTTTGAAGAGGTGGAGAAGTTCAAATATCTGGGAGCAACAGTAACAAATATAAATTATACTCGGGAGGAAATTAAACACAGAATAAATATGGGAGATGGCTGTAATTATTCGGTTGAGTCTGCTGTCAAAAAATCTGAAAGTTAGAATTGATAAAACAATTATATTACCGGTTGTTCTGTATGGTTGTGAAATTTGGACTCTCACTTTGAGAGAGGAACAGAGATTAAGGGTGTTTGAGAATAAGGTGCTTAGGAAAATATTTGGAGCTAAGAGGGAAGAAGTTACAGGCGAATGGAGAAAGTTACATAACACAGAACTGCAAGTATTGTATTCTTCACCTGATATAATTATGAACATTAAATCCAGACATTTGAGATGGGCAGGGCATGTAGCACGTATGGGCGAATCCAGAAATGCATATAGAGTGTTAGTTGGGAGACCGGAGGGAAAAAGACCGTTAGGGAGGCCGAGACGTAGATGGGAAGATAATATTAAAATGGATTTGAGGGAGATGGGATATGATGAGATAGAGAATGGATTAATCTTGCTCAGAATAGGGACCAATGGCGGGCTTATGTGAGGGCGGCAATGAACCTCCGGGTTCCTTAAAAGCCAGTAAGTAGTAGTAGTAGTAGTAGTAGTAGTAGTAGTAGTAGTAGTAGCAACAGTAGTATTAGTAGTAGTAGTAGTGGTGGTGGTAAGGGAAATGAATTTACAGGAGAATGGAGAAAGTTACCAACGTAGAACTGCACACATTTTATTTCTCACCTCACATAACTAGGAATTAGAAACCCAGATGTTTGAGATGGGCAGGGCATGTAGCATGTATCGGCGAATCCAGAAATGCATGTAGAGCAGCGGTGACCAAAACTCGAGCTGCGGTGATTACATGCGACAGACAGCCTATGAAGTAAGGAGACGGAGGAAAGGTACTTGGCATGAAAACTACAATCAGTGGTGGTTCCTGTACTAACATCTTGATCAATCCCGCGGATAAAAATCTCATGCTTTGCTGTATCAGTAATGTCAGTGCTGTAATCAAGAGCCAGTGAATAATATACGATTTTTCTTGCTTCTTTTTTTAACCTTCCTCTTGAATATATTCAGGAATTTGTGTACCAAATGTGTGGTTCATTTTAAATGCATTAAAAATATAGAAAATGTACAATAACGACATAAAAAGGCTTTAAAAAAAAAGCATTTAATCTTAAAATAGGCAACAGGAGCTAAAATGGGAAAAAAAGGCGAAATAAATATTGGGCCTATCGTCCCCAAACGTGTGGAAACGTGTCTATCTCTAATAGGTCTTTCATAAATACACTCAGTTTATAAAGGCATTTTGTCTAAGATCCGGGCTCTAACGATGAGCAATATGACAATGAAAAAGACTACAAGGATGATAATGGTTTGATTGACACCATGATGACAATAACGATGACTGGGATGATGATGATGATGTGATGATGATGATGATGATGATGATAGTGTGATGTTAACATCAATATGACAGTTACCAGTAACCATTATGATGTGAACCATGTTTTTAGTTTTTGTTTCTTTTGAGCGGCCTGCGCCCGTATATCCATTGGCGATATTCACTGGTAACAGAGCTGTCTTTACCTATGGGGCCGGGATCCATAAATCAATTGGGTAATGTGTTGTTACCTGTCCTCCTTGTCAGCCAAACCGGATCCAAGCCAAACAATGCGATGGCTGCCAGTAATTGTTACAAATCGTTGCCAGGACAACAAGCACTCCATTCACACCGTGATAATAATGCGATCACTGTCACCAGTCGCGCCAGATGTCTCTTTCTCGGCCGATCGGGCAACGTGGCCGCGTTGATTGATGGTCAGCTCCAGTAGGGATTAGCCCTGCCTGCGAGTACCGAGAGATTCGGACGCAGTGGCGGTGCGTCAATAAGAGCACAAGAGCACGTGAACACCTTGTTTCCATCAATACACCGCTAGTTTTATAATTTAACTAGTGGCTTGTGCAGCAAATGCTGCACACTAAGTTCATTAGACGTTGAAATACTTTTTTTTTTAGATTTATTTTCAATAAAGAATACCAGACATTTTGAAAGTTATTTGCTTCCATAAGAATGAAACATACTCCCTCTGAATGGATTTTTATGCCTAATATTTTTTCTTGAACCTATCCACCTTCACTTTTTGAGTTTCAACGCGAAAATGCAAGTAACAATGTCAGAATGATCAGTGGATTTTTCATGTGAGAGTAAAGCAATAGCTATTTCAGATCAATGTGGATTGTAGGTGAAAGTTAAAAAAAAATTAGGTTTGCTATGCCTTCGAAAAATAGCATCTTGGTATAGCTGCTGCATGTGAACTACCTGCTAAGAGATCTTGCTGAAGTGATCGAGAGACTTCAAAATTTTGTAGGCCTCTTATTTTATAAATAATACCTTTCGGTCTTTCCTTATTAACTGTAATTTTTGCGCTCTCTCGAGCCAATACTGAAGAGAATGACTCATATAAATATCTACACCACACCGCCATTAAGTATATGAAAAATATCCAACTCCACTTGATTAATAACTATAAAAATATTTGATTTTTAATAACAATATTATTATCTTACGTAAGTTTAGCAGTTATATATATACTTATACATATACATATATACTATATAGCCGCTGCTCAGTAAATTATAGAAATGAATATTTAATTTAACATATTCTCTACATCTACTTATATAACCCCAAAACGTTTCACTTTCATATCATCAATATAACATTAATATGCATAAATAATGAAAAATACCTAGTCACATCCTGGCATTAACTATAATATTTCATTTCTAACGGTAATAATGTCACCTCAAATTTGTAGATATTAATATCCAATACACAGTTTTACACAGAAAATTACACACCGCAGAATCAGACCTGTAAATTATTTTAGCAAGTCTTGAAGATTTAATAACCAATTGAATTTGAGCTCTAAATAATATGTCAGCAATCCTGCAGGTCATGGCCTTCGTGTAATAGCCATTGTTTATTGATCCGAAATCGAAAAATCGAAAGAGAATTGGGAGGACAAATTTAAAAGGTACGCAAAACGCGTCCTTACAAGGGGTTGGGGGCTGTACAAAACTAAATATGTGAGCTCCAAGCCTGTTGGCCACTAGTCTCACTCCGGGTTACGCTGCTCCACTGAAGGAACTCTAGAAAATTTTGAAGGGGAAGCCGAAATTGGACGTAACCTCTCAGGTACCACATACGCGAGGGGGACTGAGATTTGATCAAGTGATCACGGAACGGGAAGAGGAAGAGCTGACTGGTGTTTGCCGTTAGGATGGCAAGACGCTGTCATCTGTTCGGTGACAAAGCATGTGAAGGCCGTCGGAAGAAGCGCCGTGAAATCTAAATCTGCAATTTGAGAGGTCCCTGTCCTTTCAAATTGCGACTAATTGAGTGACCTCGAATATTTAATAGACAATTTATAGGTTCTGAACTAGGGCATAATAAAGAGGAATATATATGGGGAAGGGCATATAGGTCCGTGGCCCATTTCTTATAGGGCTCATCCCGATATTTGTCTTACGCCTGAGGAAAACCACGGAATACCTTGGGCAGGATGAGTTGTCTCATATAAGAGACTAGCCAGTTTGGCTATTATGTAGGAGGTGATTGTTGTCATGAGCCTTGTTGAATCGTCTCAATTTCGAGACCAACCATTTGGCTATATGATGGCTCAATTACGAAGAGGGAGGAGAGATGTAATTGTTTATTGCAGTGTGTGTTTTGTTTTATTCTAAAATGTGCTAAAATGCAATTAGTTCTCAAAACTGACGACAGATGGATTTTGAAAAATAGGAAAATGATGTAGGAAAATTGGCATTTCACTGAAAACTACTATTTTTCTGAAAACCTTTGGGTTCCAAGCTTCAAAATGAGGGGTAGTTTATTAAAATCAGTTCAGCCGTTTTTCCGTAATTTCCATTACCAGTTCAAATTATATATATAGATACCGTATTGACACAGTGAGGCTGTAGAATATCAGAATCGAATATTTTAAACTTCCCGCATCTTGCATAAACTTCTTATGTAAACTTGGCAACATGCGTTCACGTACAAGCCGTGTTTATTTCAAGAAGTTCACAGGAATTTTACGCATTCGCGGGAGAAAATTGTCTTTCGCTGGTCGCTTATGATTCGTCAAGAGCACAAAGCATTAAGTGAAAAGTGAATCTATCCTACAGATGTCAGGTGCATCGATGCCTATTGTTCACGTGCTACGAGTATATCTCGAGCAAAGACATGTCGAGGAGGAAATTTAATAGTCTGTATGTTAGCCTCTAGGTGTCAGCATTTCTCACTGTCGGAACGTGTGGATGTGTGTACAGTGCTGCTACGAGCGTGTAGTTTTTGAATTACTACATTTTAGTGTTAGCATAATAGCATAGTTTGGCTTTCAAATACGTGCCGGCTGTATGTGATGGTCTTATGATTTTAAGTATCCGTATGGTGGTTTATATTATTTAAGAATAATATTTACTGGCTAAACAGTCTAAGCTTACGATTTCAAATTCTCTTCGGTTTTGGAACACAAAAGTTTGAACACACGTAACATTTTATCACGAGCCGCCACTGTGCGGATGAATTTACGAAGTGCTCTACAACCTGTCTTGAAATTCAGCATCTCAACTTTCAAAAGTTTTACTAACTGAATACGGATTTACTCCTTAATTTAAAATGATACGCAAACACTAAGAAAATGCGTTTCAAGAGATTTTCAAGCAAATGATTGGATTGCACAGTATAGTGCATATTCAGGGTGGGAATAATATAATTGTGCGGATTGAAAGGGACAATAGAATACATTAAGGCTATGTGTACACAGGCGACAAATTGTTGAACGACATTTTTGTCGTTACTGTGTGTTCTATAAGTTTGAATGAGCGTGTGTACACAGGCAATGACGCGACAAAACTGTGTCTGAGCTGTTGAAAGAGTTGTGGAGGGTCTACAACAGTGCAAATATACTTAAAATAGTAAATACAGTCAACTCTAGGTATAATGAACATTCGGCTATATAGTGAACCTAGACCGTTGGTCCCGACCCGCATACATTAAAAAGTACATTAATATTTCCGTTTATAGTGAACCCTCACTTCGGTTATAGTGAACCTTGTATCCTGACAAATTCTTATTTGAAGTCAGACCTTCTTGTATAAAATTGAAAGAATGTGTTGAGAACAACATTCTAAGTTTCTTACTCCTTTAGTCAAAGGCCAAAGGTAGGATTAATGATTCCTAGACAATGAGCTCTAGGCTACTGTAAATCCAGGCAACACGTGACGACCTTGCTTCACTCCACCGTCAAAGGGTTGAATAAATAGGTAGGTAGATAGGTAGATAGATAGATAGACAGACAGACAGACAGATTTCTCAGGCACTCTACTCTACTGTTATTTCTAATCCTCCACCGTCAATGGGTTGCCTTTTGTTCTCAGAAACATTTCGATTATGACGTATAGCATCGAAACAACGGAAAATGAAATTACCTTCTTTTATTAAAAGGGGACGGACATTATGTCCAGAGCATAAATGAAGGTAAGATTTCGATGGCTTTCAAACTCCATCAACCATCTTCCAGCTTCCATTGAGGGACCCGGGAAAATCCAAGGCTGAGTACACAGTCACACCATAACAGCGTTTGTAATTTCTACCTGATCGTCTTATTTCTAGTGTTCCAACAGTGATTGTACTGTATAAAAATGTCGAAGTGTAAAGTGTTTTCTTTGGAATATAAGGCGAATATTATAAGTGACGATGAACGTGGTATTTCGCAAGCAGACGTGGATCGACAGCATAGTTTAAGTAAATCAACTGTGAGTAACAGTATACAGTATACAGTGTAATCCATTCTACAAAAAATTAAATATTTTTATTTTCTTGTTCACAATTTCGTTCTTTTCTGTCATTTAAAGTTAAGGGCGAGACACTTCGGATATAGTGAATGAAATATGCAAGTCCGCATAGGTTCACTGAATCTGGGGTTGATGTATTCGAATATTTTAATAAACCAAACACCAAATTAAGTAGAATTAATCATATTTTCACAAAGTGTAAAAAAAATTAAATAGTCAAATTTTTTCATTTTGGGTCTCGATGATTTCCCTTAAAAATAAAAGAACCCATTATACGGTTTGTAATTAAGAGCATGGTCGATTAGAAAATTGGGCTGAAAGTGTGCGTAATTTGGCAACAGAAAATTGCCGTCTCACCTACGAAAACACACACACACTCGAACTGAATAGCAGTATTCCGTCCCTTTGTCGTTGGATTAGGGTTGCCAGATTTTCTAATGCCAGGATATAACGATACGCGCTATTTATTTATTTAATTATCAAGAAGACCGCCAAATCTACTGAAAAACTACAAAGGGATAAATCATTCCTTATAAGTTACCTAATGATAAGAGTACAAAAAAAGTGTCGTATGAAAAAAGTATTTATTTTACACTAATATAAAGGGTGATCCGTTTGGGCATGGATAAAATAAAAACACTGTAAAACATTTACTAATGAACTTAATTTGTTGAAACTTTGCGCATACAATACTGAAAGATGGAAGATTCCTCACACCTCAACATGACCTCCATTGCGCACACTGCACAACTCATAACAGTTATGCAATTCAGCTCATGTCTGTTGTAACAAAAGGGGGTGATTTGTTGGAAAGCTTGAGTAATTTTTACTCTCAGATCATCAATGTTCCTGGGTTTCTGTGAATAGATAATGTCTTTAACAAAAGCCCACACGAAGAAGTCAGGAGGGGTTAGATCTGGAGAGTTTGGCGGCCAAGCCAAGAGATAGCTCCTTCTCCTACTGGGTTTCGCTGCGACCTCCATGTTTTTTTTTTTTTTTTTAAACACAGAACATGTTTCTATAAATGTTCGATACCGCAAAATTATGGAATCGTATTTCTTATTACGCACACTACACTCACGTCGAAATTCCCTTTGAATCTTTTAATACTCTCGAATTTAGCATTCCAAAGAACACATTTTGCCCACTGTTTATTATAAGCAGCCATTTCATCATCTACAGTTTTCATTTCTCCTTTCAGATTACGCATTGCTGATTTTCATAATGGAAACTCCCATCTTTTAATCATAATATAACCAGCAAGAAAATTTTCCTTCTACCATAATAACTTTATAATAATAAATTAATATTAACTTATCCATATGGATCAGATTGTAGTATTATAATTTTTTGTGCGAGACCGTGCGTATTTGCTTGGTTTCCGCACAAAACCAATCCGCGGAAAGTCTAAAATTCAACATTCAGTGTTCCCAACCTAACACATATAACAATTTCCCTCTTCTTACCGCTTAAGTGACATATTGATTTTACTGCTTTAGGCTTTTAACATATTATTTTTAGAGACGTGCAATATAGTAATCATTATAAATTGGAAACTTACCACTGCAATTTCACCTAAATTGCACTGTTAATTATTGTTTTTAAATATTTGCAAAAATTAAGTAAACTCTACAACTCCACTAAAGTTACTGCATTCGTGATGCATGTAACATTAAGGAAGACGTTTGTTTTAAGTTCGCATATAGTCAGCGCTTGTGGCCGCGAAACCAGGTGGCCCGGGTTCGAATCCCGGTCGGGGCAAGTTACCTGGTTGAGGTTTTTTCCGGGGTTTTCCCTCAACCCAATACGAGCAAATGCTGGGCAACTTTCGGTGCTGGACCCCGGACTCATTTCACCGGCATTATCACCTTCATATCATTCAGACGCTAAATAACCTAGATGTTGATACAGCGTCGTAAAATAACCCAATAAAAAAAAAAGTTCGCATATATAGACTGGGGGAAAAAAAAAGAGAGGCGTAGCCTATATCACGGCCTGCTGGAGTATAGTAAACACAGAAAACATTTTAAAGCAACAATGTTGAAGATAGATATTTTTGTTTTGCAAATTTTCCGTCATTGAACAGAAACCAAGATGGAGATTTCATTGCAACTAATTAGAAATTCCTCTTTCAGGTATGTAATGAACGATCTTCGCAAAAATAATGTACGATACACGAGCGGTATGTTTTCTTTCAATTCTCGGAAATTAAAAAAGCTTAACTACGTTTCGCTTTTTCAAACTTTTCCTCGAACATGAAAACGTCAACATACCGCTCTTGTAACGCATATTACTATTGTTGTACTAATACTCTGCCCAAGGAATAAGCTGTTGAAAACTACACAATTACATTACTTCCATTCTTCATAAGCATATTTCAGAGGTTAGTGCATATAAGTAGGCAGACCTACTATTCATATGAGCCGTTCAGAGCAGAAGTGGTGTAAGTAGAAAATGGGTAATGAGGGTTAAAGTAAACATTCTGTAAAATACAGTGCAAAGTAGCACTTAATAATCAATTTATTTGTTCAACTATTAGTAGGTATTTTACAGAATTTTTACTTTAAACCTCATTACCCAATTTTGACTTACACCAATTTTGCTCTGAACGGCTCATATTTGTTGATTTCTGTCAATCGAGCTTCAAAATAATATATGCAAAAATGAAAAATCGCAAATTACTAGGGGAAACGTAGACAGTCCAGGCATTTTTTAAGTTTCTTAGCAGAAAAATTAAAACGCCGCTGAAGTGATAGGCAAAAAACCGTAGTCCTTCAAATAGGCCATAAATACTTAGTAGGCTTACATTGTTGTATGGAAGAAAGGTAAATCTTCCAAGTTTGATGTCCATTATGACAGTCTGACTCATTTGCTGCTGCTCTGTATTAGAATATTATTCCATCTCACATTCTGACAGGCAATGTTGGAAATTTTATGAAATGTCAGTTTTTAATCAATGATAATAAAGGATACGAAAATATGGATCCAGAATTTTAACGGTCCACACGCACTGTCCTGCCGATGTATTTCTCCACGCTCATGCATTGACCGCACGAGGTGATTGGCATTTGATAATTGACAGGAATGTTGCTGCTGGTATTGTTATATAATTTAAGTTTAAATATCGATTTCATTTTGGAAACGCGAATGGATAAAATGCATCTATCAGTCTACCTGTCAATTATTTACTACCGATGGTAATATTTCACCCTTTGTTTACCTCTATAGGTATGATAATTAACAAATATTTTAAAAATTCATACGATCTGTATTTTGTATTCTATGATTAAAAAGAGAAGCCAGAACAAATTACATAGAGTACATATTCATGTGGAAATTCGAATGCGCTCACTTTCAACAACGATAACATGAATAGAAATATTATGAAATAACTCTGAAACAAACAGGTTCTGAGCTATTTCTTCAGTTGGACGTTGTTTTGCTTATTAAATTAAGATAAGTTATTTTGAGATACAGTTCTTATTTTAAGAAGTTTAAGATCTTTTAAAATGTGTTTTATGAGTATATTATAACAATAACAAAATTCCGAATACCTGAAACTTGTCCTATAAGTACCACCAAACAAAAGGGTGACGAGATGGATGCAATGCGTTTGCACCAGATTTATTGTTTATTTGCAATTGAAAAGTACGGTTGTATTTAAGGGAATGGGTTTGCGCCAACGACAGTTTTGGATAAGAACTTTTTTTTCTTAAGTTGATAGCGCACGAAATCTATTAGTGCATGATACATCCTGATATTTTCAAAATCATTTCAGTTTAAAAAAAAACATTCAAATGGAAACTTATTTGAAAATTAATGGCATGCACCTGCACGCCAATAAAATAAGGAAAATAGAAAACAAAGTAACGAAGATAGAAAATTACATAAAGGAATACAGAGAAGGCCAAATATCTCGTATCGCTTTTGTAAAGTACATCTCCCATTTGAACGGATCTAAAATATGAAAGCATAAATTTTAATCATATCAGTCATTTCAATTTTTACTACGTATATTACGACAATGTACTACTTATTTGTACAAGCACAATTTTTAACCACACCGCGCTCATATTCGCATGTCAGTCCCTAGTCTGTAAGTGGTACGGAAAATTGTATCGTAACATCTTAATTAATTTTATGCTCGACCATGCCGAAATGTACTAATTATACACCCGGTAGCAGTCTTTTAATGCATGTCATTAAAGTACACCTACTCATTAAAGTACAGGTCTTCAACCAATGATAACTCAGCTTACATGTGTTCAGCCAGTGACAAGTCAGCTTTGTACCGTTATAAAACCGCAAGTATCGATTATTCTCGGATATGCAATCGAAAGAGAATTAGCGAAAAGTCACGGAGGCTGGAAATCCAATACTGTCGCAGAAGGTTATGTTCTGTTACTATAATAATTAGCGTTAATTGTAAATAATATTCAAATAAATTCAATTTGTCATCTCGTTTTTCAATGTCGAATTCGATAATCAAGGTATTATAATATTATCAAGTTTAACGGGACTACGTCAAGGTCAATGACATCATTGTTCCTCGGAAAAAATCAATACTTTCGCGTCTGCGCACATCTCATAATTCACGACCTAGAACAAGGTCACTTCCGATCTTGTCAGATACCTACAAATAAAATGTATACATCTGAATACCGGTAATTTCAAGTTAGAAATATGGTCGAGCATAAAAAGTCGTATGAAACTTGCCTATAATGGTAATTAAGAAGCTCGTATGAAAATTATGAAACGAGCGCAAGCGAGTTTCATAAATATCCATACTCGATTCTTAATTACTATCATTATAGGCTCGTTGCATAATGTACTGTTTTGTACCAACTTATGAACAAACATGTTGCATATTACGATTGATTTACTGGCGCAAACGCAATACGGATATACAGCAACCCATTTGGCGCAATTGCAAGTGTCGCAATCATGGTGGCCCGGACGAGATATGGGTCACATTAGAAATAGAGGAGAAGCAGTTGTTGCTTAGTGGGCGGAATTGTTTCAAAATCGAAGAAAAGCATTATGATCGTGATGATACGTAGTTTCTAGTATTACAATAATTACAAGCTAAATTTAGTAGCTTTTCCTCTTATAACAAGCTACAGAGTGGATCATTATTGATGGGACAAATTTTAAATGCATATTTCTAGGCATGGAAGGAAACATTTATTTAACATTATGTGAAACTCGTAACCAAAATACAGGAGTTCATCACTAGGTCTATCGTTTGAATACCTTATCCTGTAGATGGCACCACCTTCACGAGAGCATTCTTGGACCCTTCTTCATACTCTACATAATGTGGTGCAGAAAATTGGCCGTAATGGCTTCTATCTCCCTCCGATTATTTTCTTTGAGTTCAACAATCTCATTAAGTATTGTGATGCACACCTTATCCTTTAGATAACTCCACAGGAATTAGTCCAGCGTTGTTAGATCCGGGGATCTTGATGGCCATTGGATATTGCCGAATTCGTAAGGCTGGTATTACACTATCACAGTTCTTTTACAAAGAATATGATAAAATATTTTGTCAGAGATCTGTGATGAAAGGTAGGATTTTGAGTATATTACACAATATAAGTTAAAATATTTCAACAAAAGATAACCTAAGGAAAAGAATCATCAGCCTCCATCTACAGTTAAATAAAATCAAATCAATTTTTGATCGCATCTTTATATGACCTTTTTCATAAGTATTTTGTCTACAAAGTATGTATATTTGTGCATGTTTCTATCTACTCTTCTTAAGAAAGTGATCTTACTGCAAGAATTTTAAATTTTATTTTAGAAACAGTAGAGATTTCTATTTTTGTGAATAACCGGTATGTATAGTCTGTGTAGGCCTAATCAGAATCTTAAATTTAAATTCAGAAAAAATAGGTATGTTTGGTGAACAATGTAAAATTGTATGTTCTTTTTCAAGTATTTCTATCAAAACGGAATTGTCCCCGAACACGACCTTTGCTCTTTCGGGGTACTTTCATGTAGCGTTTTTGTGTATATGTTATTATTAAATAAATCTAAATCTAAATCTAATCTGAAATGTGTGTTTAATTGTAATACAATATTCGTGTTTATTTATATTTTATGTATTTTTATTTTATAATTATAACATTTACTAGCCATACCCGTGCGCTCCGCTGCACCCTTTAGAAATAAATATAAAGTAATTACATAATTAAAATAGGAAGTTTGATCCAGGTAACATTCGTGTTTGATAGAGGGATAAATCGTTTAATATGTTACTTAATTTAAATTGTATTTAAATAATTAAAATGCGATCATTTTGGTCCAGAAAGCACTCATTTGGTGCAATGACAATTCCTTTAACATGATTTTTAATTGTTATTACATGCAACCATAGTTTAATGAAGATTGACATCATTTAGATTTAATGTGTATACTTTATTTTACTTGCTATATGTTTCCATTGAATTATGGTAATAACTTAATTTTAACCCTTGTTGTTTTCTACGTATTCAGTAAATGGCGCTTGGTCCACTATGGTTCTGAATCCTTCAAATACTGTATTTAAATTATATTACATAGTATCATATTATATTACATTACATTATATTATATTATATTATATTATATTATATTATTTTATATTATATTATATTATATTATATATTACATTATTATATCAGAAGTTACTGTAATAACATTATAGTATTATGTCCATCTAGAGAAACTACAATTTCCAATGGTGAAATAATAATTAGTTATACAAATGGGTTAATTTAGCTTCCGATATTACTTCATACAAACACAGAAACATTCTCTGTAGGCTATCTTTCATAGCTTTCGATTGTTGTTGTCCAAGGCCCCTTATAGACGAAGTCATTTGTTTTTTATTTCGTTACACGGCCTTAGATGGCAGTTATTTTAATTTTAAAACTCATTTATCTCATTAAATATCAGTCCTATCAAAATTTTTCAAAGAATAAAACTTATCGCAAATGATTTTTAAAGAAACTTTTGTTATGTAACATTTTTCACAAAAATCAATAATACGCGAGACATTTCGATTTATTTAATCCAGGCCCCCTTTTAACCCCCCTTTGAAATAATGTATTTTGAATGCCATATAGCCTAAAATGTAAGTTACAACGAACTTAATTTATATTCCAATTTTCATCGAAATCCGTTCAGCCATTATCGCGTGAAAAGGTAACAAACATACAGACAGACATACAAACAAAAATTTCAAAAAAGCGATTTTCGGTTTCAGGGTGGTTAATTATATATATTAGGACCAATTATTTTTGGAAAATCGAAAATTACCAGAAAAATTTCGGCTACAGGTATTATTAGTAGGCTATAGATGTATTTAGTGTAGGACGACGCAAATGTTTCTGAATAATGAAGAATAAAACTGAAGGTGATTTATGTGAATTACTCTGAGGTCGGTCTCCCGAAGACAATCCTAACGATTCTGTTTACATGTCGGTTGCATTAGACCAGCTATGCTTTTATTGTACGATTGAGTCTGAAGTTGAGTGTCTTTCTACGGGCAAAAAGACTTTTACTTGAAAGCTTATTCTCGGAAGAATGGCAATTTATCTGTGAGGTGGACTTTTGTGAAGGTAACAAAAGCAGTTTTTGGGGTGGAAAACATCTTTACTTATTTCGCCCCTTAGTCCTTTCCACTACCAATCTGCCAACTTTTGCATGGGCAATTTCACGCAGAGTCAGTGTCGCACTGGTGGTTTGCTTCTGTATTTTCTGTAGATTTGATGTAATGCATACCTTTTGAGCAACAAAATTAATCACTTTAAATGCACTGGAATAACGATTAATATTTTTATAAATTATTTAAATGGTATACTACAGCTTAAAGTCAGTCGATACATTTCTGAAATAGTAATTCTTTGCTTTATCTCACACTGATATCAATTCCGGGAAAAAGTGTTAACTTGCAATATCACGTTCTCCAGATTATGTACTTTCGACACATTGATAAGACAAAACGTATTTTTCTAGTTCGTATTCCATTTATTCATAAATATAATTCATTATAAGAATGAACCGTAAAACTGAGGGAAGTTAACAGTGTAATTATAATTGAATGGATAGTCTTTATCTTCCATATAAATGAAATCGATGGACATTATGAGTGACAATAGTAACAGGTATAAAGGAATAAATCTCTGTAGGCATGACAATCTGCAATCATCAGTTTACGTTAAAATTAATGTTTATTTATTTTATTTATTTATTTATTTATTCATTCATTCATACATTCATTCATTTATTTGTTCATTTATTTATTCATTCATTTATTTATTCATTCATTCATTCATTCATTCATTTAGTCATTCATTCATTCATTTAGTCATTCATTCATTTATTTATTTAATTATTTATTTATGCTCTACCATGCCGAAATGTAGTAATTATACACCTGGTAGCAGACCTTTAATGCATGTCATTAAAGTACACCTACTCATTAAAGCTCAGGTCTTTCAGCCAATGACAGGTCAACTTTCTACCGTTATAAAAACCGCAAGTATCGATTATTCTCGGATATGCAATCGAAAGACAATTAGCGAAAAGTCACGGAGGCTGGAAATCCAATACTGTCGCAGAAGGTTATGTTCTGTTACTATAATAATTAGCGTTAATTGTAAATAATATTCAAATAAATTCAATTTGTCATCTCGTTTTTCAATGTCTAATTTAATTTCAATGTTATCTCTGTAGGTTCTTATGGCCTAGCAAGGTCAATGTCAACATCTGTTCCTCGGAAAAAAATCAATACTTTCGCGTCTGCACACATCTCACAACATACGGGACATTGGCCAAGGTCAGATACAATAAAATTAATAATATCAAGTTAGAAATATGGTCGAGCATAAAAAGTCGTATGAAACTCGTTTCATAAATATCCATACTCACTTCTTAATTACCTTCATTATAGGCTCGTTGCATAATGTACTATTATTTATTTATTTATTTATTTACACTTGAGCCACATTAGGCATTGCAGCCCGAAAGAGCACAAGCTCGTGCTCGGGCACAGTTCAGATCAGTTATACAAAATATATCACAAAATTAAGAGAGTTCATTGAGCACTATAACATTAATAAATGGTAAAATAATACAGCATGTAATAATAGGGTCTATATACAAATAGAAAATACAAAAGTACATAAATATTAGAGTATCAATTTTTAACGTATTTTTAAGGTATTAGAAATAATTCTGATCTAGGTAGGCTATAGTCCACTTTAAGATAATAACACAAATTTAGTATACATACTGTAACTCCTACTGTAATAATAATAATAATAATAATAATAATAATAATAATAATAATAATAATAATAATAATAATAATAATAATAATAATAATAATAATAATATAAATAAATGGTGCACCAATGCAAAAAGAAATGAATTGTAAAGCGGAGGAGGATAATCACATAAAGTAAAGAATTTTGAATTCTTAAATCAAAACAAAATGAGAGAAAAGTGTTAACGTTTCTTGCATACTGCCGGTAAGCCAGAGAAAGAGATACTCCGATTGAACCCGAAACGAAAAGGACAAGCCTTCTTAATTGGTTTTCCTACGACTAATAACTTAGTTTTCCACATTCCATTGCTTGAGCAAAGGTCTCCACGTTACAGGGGTTAGAGGGAAGGATAACTATGATGACGTCATAGATCTGTATCGCCTGCAGCACTTACTGTCAGTTCAAACGACCTGCACTGGTTGAACAGACTATATATGTGAAATTATTATTCATAACCAGTAAATACAAAAATGGTTATTGAGACACGTCATTAGGAACATGAGAATTTATTATAATGCAGTTGTATATGACACTAATAATCAAATAGCTCAATTACAAGAATGAATGTTTTCCTATTAAAAATCATAAAATTGAAATGAATAATTAGAAATGTAAGACATTAAATGGAAAATTAATTATCTATACCCATGTTATTAACGTAGACGAGCGAAATGATTAGTAATATTACACAGATGAATTTGTAAATCTAGTCAACTGAACAATGGCACACACTTAATCAAAGTAATTAACTATATTCAACTACATTTTATTTATAACAATGAATTGCAGTATATGGACATCTAGATTCTTATCAATAACATAAATAACTGTAATGATATAATAACAGTGACTTATATGGGTTTCGTTACCTCTGATTGAGCTTCCGGCTTATAAGTACTGTACATCTATTATCAGGCAGATCGTCTCACTTGACGATATGCATTAGAGGAAGAACAATTGTTTGTATGCATCTGAAGTCTGATTAGTGTAATATGTTACTAGTCCAGCGAAGTATGCAATGCAGAGCGAAAGGAACTGGCCACCATATCCCATTACCTCCTGTCTCAGTTGCATCATGAGTGGTGCCTTATTCTTGTCACATGAGGTTCCAACCTGTCCTTGGACAGTTGACTAAACAACAATGGGTATCGTAATCCATAAAAAGTTATATAATAGATTGACATTAGGTTCCATAGCAATTAAACAGATGGACATTATGATCCATAGCAATTGAATAGTTTGACATTAGAATCCATAACATTGAAATGGATGAACATTAGACTACATAACAATGGAAAATATGAACATTAGAATCTATGGAATTCAAACAGATGGACATTAGGATACATAGCATTGAACTATGTGAACATATGGAAACATAACAATGGAATAGATCGACATTAGAATCCATAGCAATGAAAAATGAACATTTGGATCCATATCTATGAAATGGATTATCATTAGGCTATATAACAATGGAATCAATGGACGTTAGGTTCCATAGAAATGAAATAGATGGACATTAGCATCATAGCATTGAGATAGATGGACGTTAGGATAGATAACAATGGAATAAATGTATATTATGACCCAGAACAACGAAATAGATTAACATTAGGATCCATAACAGTGGAATAGATAGAGATTAGGATCTATAGTAATGAAATAGATGAACATAAGGATCCATAGCAACGAAATATATGAGCATTATGATCCATATCACCGAAACAGATTAACATTAGGGTCCATAGCAATGAAATGAATGAATGTTAGAACAGATAACAATGGAGATAAATGCACATTAGAATTCATACAACGAAATAGATGACATTAGGAGCGATAGCAGTGAAATAATGAACATTAACGTACATATTAGGATCCACAGTAACGAAATAGATTAAGATTAGGATACATATCAGTGACATAAATGAGCATTAGAATATAAAACCATGGAATAGATGGACATTAGGATCCATAGCGACGAAATAGATGAATAATAAGATCCATAGCAGTGAAACAGATTAACATTAGAATACGTATCAATGTAAACACGTAGATACATATTAGGATTCACAGTAACGAAATAGATGAACATTATGATCCATAGCATTGACATAAATGAGAATTATAATATAAAACCACGGAATATTTGAATAATAGGAGCCATAGCAGTGAAATATATAAAGGTTAGGATACACAATACAGGAATAAATGAACTTTATGATCCACAACAATGAAATAGATTAACATTATAATCCATAACAACGAAACAAATGGGCATTAAAGGCTATGTGATGTATCTTGTCTCACTATGAAAAGAGAAAAAGGAGATATGTCTTACTTCGTCTGTATTGTTATAGCGATGGGGGAGAAGAGCGGTGCCGTCCATCCATCCAGTGGCGGAAGGGACTAGTTGATACATTCTACAGCGCAAAATAAAATAAATTCGTACTGTGTAATTCCGTCGTTGAGCTTGTCTTTCAAGAAACTGAGTTCCGGTAGCGTGTACAATAACAAGGGTTTGAAAGGAATACTGAAAATTTACAGCCCTCCTATAATCTCCACCCTCATTTGAAGGGACTTGGTTTTATTGCTACTGAGACAAGATAAACCTTACCAGGTATAGTATCGATAACTATGAAATAGAGTAGTAGGATACATAACAATGGATTAGATGGACATTAGGATCCATTGGAGTGAAATGGATGAATATTATGATTTATACCAATGATGTAGATGAATATCTGATCCATAGCGATGAAGTAGATGAACATTACGATTCATAATAATGAAAAAGATGTAGGTACATTTTACAAAATGAGAAATAGAGTAACAATGTAATATTATTGCCACCTTTATTACGATATCTAATAATTGAGGGTAAGCTCCATAATTGACGTTCATATACGTTGTAGCCAAAAGGACCTAAACTTAAGTCATTGGAAATGTAACATAATGAGTGAATGAAGGAAAGTGAATATTGTAAGTTTCCCATGTCGGATGACGGTGTTTCAGACAGGAATCCTAGGTACAAGTACATGCTTTTGAGAACAGCCAGTCCGACTCTGCACTCAGTTAACGAAAAGACGTGAAGATAAAAGTAACAGCCTACTTGCTCGTTAGTTGTGGTAATCCGCCCTCCGCCACAAACATCCACCCCCAACCACTCAGTTTCCTTCTTTAAAGGGATTCTTCAAGGTAGGAGAGCCGCTCTTCTCGAATTTCATCCTATTCGGGTTACGATGGATTTTATAACAGTCTCGATAGACCGACTATTAGTGAACTTCCAGGAAATGCTCGTTACAGCGAATACCGGTACTTGTAATAAGAGATATTAAGCCCTCTTCTGTTCATAATGAAGGAATTATATAATAAGTGATTTCTTCTGCAATATAAAGCAATGTAAATTTTACAATTTTGTTTTAAAATCTCACAGGTAGTTGTATCCATTCCTTTACTCCTCTTCTCATCTCTTTACCCTCCTTTTCCTATTTGTTCTTTTCTTCTTTATCATTTTCTACTTCATGTGTCATTCTACTCCTTATTTTCTTATAATTTTCCCTCCTTTGCTTCTTCTTCATCTTCTTTTCTTCCTTTACCCTCCATTTTTTCCTAATCTTTTTTTATCTTACGATAATATATAATTTAATTTCTTTCCATATGTGAGAACTATTACATTATTATTATTATTATTATTATTATTATTATTATTATTATTATTATTATTATTTAATTATTTATTTATTTATTTATACTGAAAGAGCTAAAGCCATAGGACCTTCTCTTACACACTGCCAGGTCACAAAGTACACAAGCAGTTAAAATTAACAAAAAGTTAAATAACAGAATACTAACATACTTACTTACTTAGGGGAGAGTTGGGTAGTATCGGACATCGGGTAATATCGGACAGTGAGTTTATTTCATCTACCACCAGATAATAGTACCTGAATGACATGGTTACGTTTCTGTTATGTCGCTACAGAAACGTAACCATGTCCTTCAGGTACTACCATCTGGTGGTAAACGAAAAAATGCACTCTCCGATATTACCCGATGTCCGATACTATCCAACTCTCCCCTACTTACTTACTTACTTACTTACTTACTTACTTACTTACTGGCTTTTAAGGAATCCAGAGGTTCATTGCCGCCCTCACATAAGCCCGCCATTGGTACCTATCCTGTGTAACATTAATCCAGTCTCTATCAACATATCCCACCTCCCTCAAATCCATTTTAATATTGTCTTCCCATCTACGTCTCGGTCTCCCCAAAGGTCTTTTTCCCTCCGGCCTCCCCACTAACACTCTATATGCATTTCTGCATTCGCCCATACGTGCTACATGTCCTGCCCATCTCAAACGTCGGGATTTAATGTTCATAATTATGTCAGGTGAAGAATACAATTCATGCAGTTCTGTGTTGTGTAACTTTCTCCATTCTCCTGTAACTTCATCTCTCCTAGCCCCAAATATTTTCCTAAGCACCTTATTCTCAAACACCCTTAACATATGTACCTCTCTCAAAGTGGGAGTCCAAGTTTCACAACCATATAAAACAACCGGTAATATAACTGTTTTATAAATTCTAACTTTCAGATTTTTTGACAACAGACTGGATGATATAAGCTTCTCAACCGAATGATAACAGGCATTTCCCATATTTATTCTGCGTTTAATTTCCTCCCGAGTATCATTTATATTTGTTACTATTACTCCCAGGTATTTGAATTTTTCCACCTCTTCAAAGGATAAATTTACAATTTTTATGTTAGCTCATTTGAAGGTTTCATAATAAGCTGTTTTTTTTACGATGGTGGGTTGTTAGTTCTTCGCCCAGCCCCCAAGCTGGAGGACCACTTCTCATCGGCTGTCCGCGACTGCTTATTCAATATATTCACAGCTACCTTCCATATCTGGAGGCCGTCTCCTCGATCCGCAACCTGAGGATGCACAATATGAAAATAATATCATAATAGAAAAAAGAAATTAAATACAGTTCTAAAGATTTGAATATAATAAAAGCAACTCAGTTACTAGAAATAGATAACAGGGAAAAACGTAAGGAAGAATATAACAAATAGAATGTAATAAAATAATAATAAAAAAGGACGAAATTTAGATAAAATTCACAACAAGAAGTCTATGATAATAAATTTATCTGGTGATCAAGAGAAAAAAAAAAAAAAAGAAAGAAAAGGAAGAAAAAAAAAAATTTATAAATGTGTCGCAGAGAAAAGACTTTTAATTGAAAGAATCTGAACGGAAAAAGTGCAATTTTAGTTTATTTTTGAAACTAGATAATGTCTGACAGTCTCTGACGTGCTGTGGTAGAAAGTTCCAGAGGTGAGCTCCAGGGACGGTGGAAGATGAAGAGTAGGAGAAATTTCTATCCTTGGATTTTATTATCTATTCATTTGTAATTCCTGATAGCGTATTGTATACCTGCCGCCGCGAGAATGAATGTTGATGCAGCCGAGCGTAACTAGAACGCTAAGGCTGCACTGGTAGAAAAGGTGCGTAGGGTAAGAAGGGTTAGTAAGGCAGTTGCTCTGAGGAGCTACAGTTCTGCAGGTCTGTACTTACAGAGGAGAATTATGTTCAGTTTAGAATTGATTTATATATAAATTAAATGTAATTTTTGCCATGACTTGTGCTTAATTACGTACAAGCCAGAACTATGTATAACTTTGATAGGTATAATCCAGGTTTTACACATGGCCGAGGCCTACTCTACTTTTAAACAACTATTTATTTTATTTTATTTATTTTATTTATTTATTGTTTATTGTTCTGAAGTTTTAATTTTTCCACTATACAGTTAATACACGTAAGCTAGTTATAATTTTATACACATCTATTTGCTATGGAGCTCTAAGGCTGTGTGCAGTTTCAGGAGAAATTTCAACATGAGCTCATTAACAGTTTCTTTGTGAACCTATACATTGTCCTTTCATCGATATAACCTAGATGCATATGTAGTGGTTTCCCTTTCATGGCTTGAATTCGTCAGTAAGTTGATCTCCAACTAAAACAACCCTCGAAACATTGAGAAAAAAGGCTAAACGTATCTACGAGTAAAATTTATGTTAAAACAATGCTTTGGGTAATGCTTTAACGTGAGATATTAAATTTGCACAATTTTCATTGACGTATTTGATTCCGTACAGTTGAACTTTACATTATCATTATTTAAGCTGTAAATTTTGTATTAGCAAGTGTTACACTCCCTCTAAAGCAATATATCAGCTAATCTCGCTGATAATCAACATATACACGGAATTAAAGCCAATGAAATAAATCGATAAGAAAATTTATGGCTTGTGGATTACGTTATGTCTCCCTTATTTATTGTTAACCATACAGCATATGCAAACATTACAAATAAGTGTTTTATCTAGGTCTATATAAACGCACGCAAAAATTTGTAATAGAAAACATGTTGGACAATTACATAGTTTATTTGAAGTTTTAATCTCCATGGCAGAGAATCTCATAGTAATTCTTTGCAGTGGTCGGATAGCATTGAATTTAAATTGATGGCATGCTCTAAAATGTAGCTACGTTGGGAAATTGCGGCCGTTGAATTTATGTAAAAATAGCAAATCAAATATCCAGGATAAATATAAAATAGCGCCAGTATTTAAACACGGATTCGCTAAATTATTATGGCAGTCATAGTA
This sequence comes from Periplaneta americana, assembly GCF_040183065.1. Classification (NCBI taxonomy): domain Eukaryota; kingdom Metazoa; phylum Arthropoda; class Insecta; order Blattodea; family Blattidae; genus Periplaneta; species Periplaneta americana. Next base: position 28,624,053 of record NC_091121.1, read on the forward strand.
ACATAAACTACCGTGCACAACACTTTATGTAGAACATTCGTAATTTATGATATACAAAATTTAGTTGCGGTGGTTTGGTTCTTTCCTTCCAGATAAGATCAATTAAGATGTCACTAGACTTTGTTAGTCTCACAGTGTGCAGACAAGTTTCTGAAATTGGGTGGATGGATTGGACAGATAGATAGATGGACTACATTTGGATGGAGTATGGAACAGAACAACCATATCTGTACTTAGGCCATACACCAAGAGTTGCATTTTGGCGTTGGTTAGAAATGACGGGTATACATTTTTCTTGGATCCCTCTCAGTAAGCGACATTCTTCTATTACGTCTTATGAATTTGGATAACGTAATTTTAATTCCCTTCTGAAGGTTTTTGTTCCCTTCAATACATTTCAAAGAAGAAAACAATGTTGCTTAAAGTCTTGTCATTTCAATTATAAATATATTTGACAGAACTAGCAAGTAAATTTCAAGAAGCCCGAGCGAGTTGGCTCATGCATTCGGGAAGTCCGTGGTTCGATTCCCGGGCCGACCAACCTTATTATGGTTTTTCGCGAAAGTGTCTAAGGAAGAATCCGATAATAAAATTACTTCCTATAGAGCGTAAGGATTTGCACTGTACCTCAACTCTGTTCACTAACCAAACAGTGCAGCATATTTTCGGCGTTCAGTACGTAGGAGCCTTGACAATGCTTTTCGTGATGGATGGATTGGGCGTGATGGTCCATTATCCTGGCCACCTAGGTCACCTGATCTAAGCTCGTCAGAATTTTCTGCGTGAGATCACATGAAGATCGAATTTACCGTACTCCAGCTGCTTCAGTTGAAGATCTTATGGTACGGGTCGTTGCTGCAGCCCACGAGTTAAGAGAAATTACTGATATGTTTGAGATGGCCAGGCGATCAATGATATGAGGTGCAAAGCCTGTATCGAATCAGGAGGGTTCAACTTTGAAGAAAATCTGCAGTAATTTAGTTTTGTTACAATTATTGTGTAATTACATTTATGTGCTAATTTCTTGCATTTTGTACGTACAATAACTACAAGTTGATTTTTCTTAACTAATTATGGATTGTAAAAATAATAATATGATTTTCTTACAAGTACAGTTAAAAGTAAGATGATAAAGTATAAAGCACTTTCTAAACATAAAATTTATAATTAACATCCTGAATCTTGTGAACAGTAGGTTTTTGACCACAGGTTTTTTGTCTCTAATAAAATTGTTTAGTTTAATGATGTACTTTATAACTAATGGAAGTTTGTCAGTAGACAGTAGTAGTTTATATCAAGAATGACAAAAGACAAAACAATTACAATGGTTAGGGAAAATATAAGCTCACAGAAAGGAAAAGAAACTCAGGATGTACCAACAAGTAACGGATGGGCTCATACACTGCTCCGTCGGTATAGGAGAAAGTCAATGTTTACCTACTTAGACATAACATGCGGAGCAAGTCTCCTGCAGTCGGCAAGCATCATATTTAGGTAGAACATGAGAGTGAAGGAATTTTATGGACAGTACAAAATCAATCACACGGGAATGAATATTTAAGAGTTGTTAATTCATTATAAAAATGAATATGTTATAACGTTAATATGGACATATTACAAGCAAGCAGAGGAAGTAAACAGACAAACTAGTAGTTAAATAATTAAATACATAGATAAATAGGTAAATAAATAAATAAATAAATAAATAAATAAGAAAATAAATAAGTAAATCTATAAATTATTGAATATTATTTTAAATTCTCCAGCAATAACCTTAATACGTACCTATTTGAGCCATTTTCAAGGCGATGCATAATATTTACTTTATCAGAAATACTCAGACGTGAACGTGTTTGTGACATGATGCCTTACCTGTATGCGGGGGCTTGGATTCTCGTCACAGCAACAGACATCGTTGTACTGTTTTCCTGCTTTCTTTAGACCTGGGTTGCAGAACTCAGGAAGACAGGGATGGAAGCATGGAGAAATAGTTCGTTCCCCCATTCACAAGGCCAGAGCTTTCAATGACGTTTCTGTGACGTTTTACAAACAGACTGTTCTCTCATCTCTTCTCTCCCTATCGTTTAATGACGCGAGGGTTGAAGGGGAGGCCTGAGTTACGTGTTCCGGGTTGTGACGTGTGCTTCAATTGTAGCACAGTTTTCATCCCTGCTTTAGACTCAAACACATTCTACTAATCGGTGGAGCAATATAATATGTTCAAGAAGAAGAAAAGGACACACACGCACGCACACACACACACACACACTACTTTGAACATCGAATAATGATGTTGATTTGGAAGAAAATTGATATGTTTTCTTCATAAGATTATTTTTTTCTGTCTCAGTAATTAAAGAGTTGACTTATTCCATCTCACGTCGTTCCATCATCTCCTGAAGAGTTCAATAGATCACTTCTCTATGTCCACATAAAACACCTAGTTCTTGAAGAAGTTAGGAGTTGCGTAAGATTTGGTAACCGTAACTATGTGGTTGTTTACAAGTTTTACGCAATGACCAAGTTTGTGAGATCAAATAAACGGCAGCAAGAGAAGTAGATTAAATAAATATATATTCACAGATCTGATTTTATTTCATTTTCAGGTAAAAAACATTAAATCATAACCCTTGGTACTAAATTCGTGGTCTTTTTCGTAAAGGTAAGCGTCAAACTCAAATTATGGTAGGAAACAATGTTTGAACAATCTTTTATTTTCAATAATCTTTCCATTATGCAAAATATGAAACTGCTCAAATGTAAAGTAACAATCATTAATTTTCAACAGATCTGTAGAACTCTAATGAGAAACTATGAAGAAAATAATTACAAGATATTTCATTCAGAGGTATTTTATAAATATCGTCATTCATCAAAAGATTAGTGAGGCAATAGCAATTAGGGTGCTGCCTTCCAACGTGTGTTATTGACCTGGGACTAGTCTGGCGGTAGAAGTGGGGTTAATCCTCCATCCTATATATCCAGAATTCTCTCAATGTATCATCAATAATCACCAATAATGTCGTCAATACGTGATCTATGACTGAATGTTTGATTAATGGGATGTTGTTTCGTCAATACATTCCGCATGAAATTTGCTGATCGCTCATTGACATGAGAATTTGTTTCAGTCTAGGGATCACATCAAAATTTACATCTGTTTATGGAAGTACATCTTATTTAAGTTACATAATTTAAACTGTAATTGAAATTATCAATAAACTAGATGTAAATTTATCTCATTTGTAACTTCATTATTTGTCAACCTATTTTGGACAACTGAGTTTCTCTATCCAGTTTCAATTTCCTCGAATAGTGATCACCTTATAATAAAAATTTAAATTATAATACGTAGGGATGAGCACGATTGGTTAGCACATAGTATTGAATTAAAAGTAAATAATTAATTTATTATGCAAACAAAATTATGTGAAAGAAAATATAGGATGGTATACAGGATTTTCCAAAATTATTATCGTTCCAGTGATGTCAACGAGAGCGCAAACGTTCTCATAGCCGTATGCGCTGATCAGAGCACGTAATACACGCAGGTACAAGTCGCTGATGAACACAAGGGTTGTACATTACACATTGATGAAGAAGTCGTTCAGTAAGTTTCAGGCTGACTAGACTTTTGACCTCTTATGTAAGTGAAAGATGAGGTGATGCTCTTTGTTGGTTTGTGGAAATTATTTAGTTACAAGGACAAGCAGTGTCGAACACCTGAAATTATTAGTTCATCTACAGAATCATATAATATTCAAATTAGTTTGTTTTTATTGACATTAAATAGTAGTAAATGTATTTGAAGATGTATTGTAGAGATTCTTCTTCACAGTATTGTATTTATGTTTACAGAATAAAGTACAAACAAAAGTGTGCGCTGCTAATGGCGTAGACTCGTTACATATCAGTTACGAGTTGTGTCCATAGATCTCACAGCACAATTTTTATAATTTCAGCGCCTTCAGTCACTGAACTTCTGCTCAACAGTGTAAAATATTGCAATGATTTTAAAAAAAATCTTGGGAAGAGTTAAATAGACGATTTAAAGATATTGACCTGCTCCAGCCAAAGTTGGAATATTGTTTTGTGATCCTTACTCATCAAATCCAGAAAATATACCAACACAGTTACAATTGAATACCTGAATTGACACTGCCTATGTAGTTTCTTTGCGGTCCTGAAAAATTTACTTCAATGGACTTGGAATGTTAGTCAATTCAGGTCTTCCATTAGAAATTATTTAGCTGCAGGAAACAACATTTCACGACATAAGAAGGCTGGGGTCGGCAAAAATCAGAAACAGCACTTCTGAATTACGCGAGAAGTCAGGAATTTAAATTTGTTTCTAGAAGTGTGATTATGCTCATATAAGTAGTAGGCCTACATGATTATGTAATAGTTAATAACAATAATTAGGCTAATTATAAGCCTCATTATGTACTGCTTCAGTTAAAGAGAAACTATGTTTATTATTTGTTATATCCTACTATTTTATAATTAATTGCATTTATTAGAGAGGTACATGCTGCAAAACATGCTTTTATTTCTTGTTTTCTTGTATGAGCGTAACACATTATCTATTACTGAAGAGCAGTTTAATTCATCCTGCAGTGGTAGGCCAATAGAGCTCATTTTGCTCATCCCTTCTTTTTCACTGCTACTGCCTGCAGAATAGATTCATTGGAACCCGTGAGCGCTTGGAAGCACGTAGAGTCTTTCACGTGTTCTGACCTTGACATACGATATGGCTTATGTTTGTAACATTTTACACTATAATAATGTAAGGAGCGTCAATGAATAGATAATCTCTATAGGTTTAATTAAATTTAATTCATTACAACTGTTGCTATGTTTTGATGACACATCTCTAAATAATTGCTTACAACTGCTGCATATGTGAACCTATGTTTGGATGACACACCTCTAAATAATTGCTTACAACTGCTGCATATGTGAACCTATGTTTGGATGACACATCTCTAAATATTTCCTCACAACTGCTGCATATGTGAACCTATGTTTGGATGACACATCTGTAAATAATTCCTTACAACTGCAGCATATGTGAACGTATGTTTGGATGGCACTTATCTCTAAATACTTCCTTACAAATGCTGCATATGGGAACCTATGTTTGGATGACACATCTCTAAATAATTGCTTACAACTGCTGCATATGTGAACCTATGTTTGGATGACACATCTCTAAATAATTGCTCACAACTGCTGCATATGTGAACCTATGTTTGGATGACACATCTCTAAATAATTCCTTACAACTGCTGCATATGTGAACCTATGTTTGGATGACACATCTCTAAATAATTCCTTACAACTGCTGCATATGTGAACCTATGTTTGGATGACACACCTCTAAATAATTCCTTACAACTGCTGCATATGTGAACCTATGTTTGGATGACACATCTCTAAATAATTCCTTACAACTGCTGCATATGTGAACCTATGTTTGGATGACACATCTCTAAATAATTCCTTACAGTTGCTGCATATGTGAACCTATCTTTGGATGACACATCTCTAAATAATTCCTTACAATTGCTGCATATGTGAACCTATCTTTGGATGACACATCTCTAAATAATTCCTTACAATTGCTGCATATGTGAACCTATGTTTGGATGACACATCTCTAAATAATAGTTCAATAAAACTCCTCTCACACTAATGCTGCATGTCATCCATGGTCCGCACCGAATCTGTGATGCGACGCAGCAGCTTCTGAATGTTATTGGATAAAGGTGGAATATAAACATTGTTTTTACGCAGCCCCAAGGAAAAAGAAACAGCTGTTGAGGTGAGATGCGTAAGGAGCTCATCTTATCAAGTTTTGGTCTCCTGCAGCGCAATGGCCAACCCTAGGAAGTTACTCCTTGTGGTACACACGTACTTCATACTGGAAGTGATGTGATGTACCATTTTGCCAGAAAATGAACTCGTATTCTTCTTCCTACAGCTGTGGCATCTACCATTGTTGTACCATGTCGAGAAAATTTCCAGCTTTTCGCAGTCACTTAGCACCGTCTTCAAAATGTCACCGGAAACTTGGTTTTTGGGAAATTCCTATATTCGACAAGAGCGTGTGGCTGCATTTTTCTTATCCAGATTTTATGGCTGTTCATTTTAGCACTTTTGTGTAAATGTTTCATTAACGAAGAAAAGCCGATAAGGAACTGTCCATCTCTTCAATCTTCTCAATATCTTCGTAGAAATTATATCGAATATATTCTATAGCTTCTGTCATTTTTTGCTGTGGCTGTAGTTTGTACGGTTTGATTCTTAACCTCTTTCTCAACACAAGTCACATAGCTGCTTGAGACATTTAGAATTGTCTATTTACTCTATGAACTGATATTCTCAGACTATAGTTGCATTCTTGTCAAAAGGATTCTACTGTATCAATGGAAGTGGAGAGTCGCGAACAGATTTTTTCCGATGGAGTTTCCCGACTGTACAATGATGAAATGCGAAATCCAGTACACGTAAAGCTTCATGTGCCGTAGATCCGACATCGCATTTTTCTAGCAACATTCTGCGCATGAGCATGTAATAGCCCACACATACTTATATGATTCTCTCACAAACTTGGAGAGATAGCTGTCTCTTGAGACTTCAACCAGTTACTAGTGCATACTTTCCGAAATATATTTGATTGCAAGCAGAGTAATAATTTTAAAAAGTCTACATATGCCGATATTACTTTAAAATTTCTATTCTTGTTTTCACGAGTTAGAAAATTAATAAATTTTGAGCAATTAAAGTTAACCTCTTACCTTTGAAAAACCTTATAATATATTCTTGTCCGTCCTGTGCATCATTTATCTTTTTGATGCAGTATGTCGGGGGCTCTATAGTGGGCGGAAGTTACGAGGACGGCCAGATTCAGAATAATTCTGCACAAGTGCAATCAAATAATCTCATGAAATAATTTGGTTTAGATACTTGGTTAAGCGCTGCAGAAACGACATCAGCTGTAATATACGTATGAATTATTGTACTATGTTTTTACCCTGTTTATATTTACACACGCTTTAACATCTGTGGTCATAATGCGTGTTTAGGATCTGTGGGTATACCGGTAGGCCGTTGTTACTACATTGTTGTATTCCTGTTTCTATTGTGTGTTGTAGATGGCTTGTGTTCATGTAACTGATTTTCGATTTGATTAATGTTTATGATACTGGTGATTGAGATGGTGATGGATCATGGTATGTAAATTTCCAATGCGCCATTTGCCTTTGTGACTGAGGGAAATCATTTAAAACTCCAGTCAGATTGTCCGTCCACTGGGTTTGAACTCCGGACCTCCCGAATACAAGTCTCAAATAATACCGTCTGAGCCAACTCGCGAATAAGTAATTTAATAATATATAAATCACAGTTAGTTACCTAAAAATACTGAAGGCTACAATGAAACAACCCAATAATAATTGATTTAACTACTTCCGCGTCCAGCAATCAAGTAAATCTGAGTGGTTCACGAACTCGTGTTACGATATTTATTTATTTTTATTTATTTATTTTATAATAACATATACATAAAAATGTTACATTAAAATACCCCGAAAGAGCAAAGCTCGTGTTCGGAGACAGTTCCGTTACATAAATATACATACTTTGTAGACAAAATACTTAAGAAAAAAGGTCACATAAAGATGATAATAAAATTAGTAAATAAACTGAGTGAAAAAAGAGACGATGTTGAGATTGGTGGATTAATATTAAATTATTATTAGTAGTGTAATTAGTACAGGTCATGTTGATATACCGTTTTTGCTCGCGTAATTTGCACACATTTTAATTAACTTTGGCCACTGAAAAATTGGGGTGCGTAAAATGTGCGGATTTTTCAAATAAGAGGTCCTGTTCTGAGTTTATCTCAATTAGTATATGTATAGGTAAGTATTTACGGTAGGGCTAATTTTCTATACCGGTAACTTGTCTCTTCCAAGGACAAGCATTGTTAAAGTAGCGGGACTTTGGGGTTTCTTTCTGAAGCAGGTACTTCAGTTGCTGGTCAATGACCTACGATGGACTGTAGGGAAGGAAAATCCCTACTACACTGAAAAAAATATGTACGTAATCCCTATTACACTAAAAAAAAATATATGTACGTAAAATGTGTGCGCAAAATACACGGAGCAAAAATAAAGTTCAAAACAATCCCTTAAAAAGTAGGGTGCGCAAATTACGCGAGGAAATACGGTAGTAACCAAGATAAGATAGATATACTTAGGATAGAAATAAACGTGTTCTACAATACATGGTACATAATATAAATACAGGGAAGTCTGTCATATAAATTTTTTAATTCTGGATCTGAAAATTTCATTGCTTAAAGTAGTCAATTCTGGACGAAATTTTATTATCGAATTATATAGACGTGGACCATAATTTGTATACTCTATTTTTTTTCATGGAGTGCAGTTTCATAGAAAGGACTTTGCCGACAGACCTTCTACTGCCCACTACTAATAGGTTGTCATAAATAAATGTCTTCCTTACTGTGACGGAAATCTTGTCTCTTCCTGTCAGTAACCAATCACAACTCTCGTTCAAAAGAATTGACAGGTGCCCGTCAAATCCACGTGGAGGCAGAGTTGCCGCATCTTTTCCGAATTCCAAGAATCCCGTCAGTTTCACTGCATAATTTCGAAGGTCATCAGGATTGTGACAACTGTGCAATGTTGGGACTAGGGGACAGGATGGAATTATCAGAGGTGTTTGTGTAGGAAGTCATAAATCTGTAAGTGGGTGTTCAAAGGATCCACCGAACTGCACTCCTTGAAATAAAATAAGGTATACCGTGTAGTAAAGCAGCAGATGTGAAACATTTAGGTTCAACTAATTTAAGAATTTCATTTCGTCTTGTATTATGATCATGTAGCTGATATATGATGAAGATGATGATGATGATGATGATGATGGTGATGGTGATGGTGATGATGATGGTGCCTCGAAAATTATAAGAAAATTGGTTAACCTTGAGACAAAACGAACTAAGCTTATCCCTCTGAATTTTGTAATGGCAATGAAGATGATAATGCATCATTTACATGACGTATAAATGAGCTCGTTTCCCTCCACAAATGATTTGTGTGTATGACTACACATGAATTATATTTATTGTTAATTATATTTCGTAATTGAACTTTTGAAATCATAAACAAGCAGCATTTTTATTATGGTCTTTGTTACGGACTAATTTTGTTGGTTCAGAACTCTGTGTACCCGAAACATAATTATAAGCATCATTATTGTTAATAGCGCCGTTGATTTATGATATGGTAAATAAAATATTGCATTGTATTTTATTTTAAATGCATATTTGCCTTCCCTTCCTCCTATCTTGTTCTATATGTATTGTTTGCCGTATCCATTTTGTAATATTGATACAGCTAATGTTGATGCATATATTAATAACCATGTCGCTGTGTACCTAAAGGTATTCCTGTTGCACATAATTTTCACAAAATCAACACATACACACGTATGATAGTTCAGCTCGTGTAATGAACCAATGCCGTTCTACAATGAATCACAGGGGCCCTCTCTGAAATTACATTCGCTTTGCATGCAATGAACGTTCCCACAACAAAGATACATAGACCTCTGGCGATATCGAAATAAGGAGTTGTATTCATTACATAACTGGACTGGTGGTAATTATTTGTAATATTCCATTAAAACTCAAAGAGCTGTTCAGATATCATAACTACAATAAACACACAAAAAACTAATGACTCGTATCAGAATACGGATATTCTTACAATATATTTCTGACAAATAATTTTTCGCTGTGCTCCCATTTATCTTACTTGTTCTCCATATTTTTCCTGTATAATTCTACATTGTTTACTTTCATTTCTACGCTTCTTCTCTTTCCAAATATTTCTACTTTCCTATTTTGTCATCTACTTTTTTTTCAGCTTATGTTTCAGTTACTTCCCATACAAGTTAGTCAAACTTCTTCTACTGTTTCTTCTTATACATTTTCCACTACATTTTCTACATCATCTGTATCTACTTTGACTTGTCATTAGCGTATTTTTCTCAATCTGCTAGTTCCACTTTTGGGTTTGTTTCTTCCTCTTTTACTTCCTTATATATTTATTCTTATAGGCCTACTTCTGCACCTTCTTATTGTCCTATATATGTACTCGTATATCTATAATTTCGTCTACTTATGTGTCTTTATTCTCAACCTACTTATTAGTCTGCTTCTTTTTATTTTTTCTGTATCTACTTCTTATACTTTAGAGTCTGCTTCTATGTCTACTTATTTTATTTCTGTGTATGCTTCTTCCACATCTGCATCTAAATATTAATCTACTTCCAGTCTTGTTCTACTTTTCGGTCTTCTTCTTGATCTAATTATGCGTCTTTTGTTCTACTACTCCGTCTTCTTGTTCTACTTCTACGGCAACTTATTCTATTTCTATGTATTATTGTTCTACTTCTGCGTCTTTTGGCCTTCTTCTGTATCTTTTTTGTCTTCTTCTGAATCTTCTTGATCTACTACTGCGTCTTCTTGATCCACTACTGCGTCTCCTTGATCTACTACTGAGTCTTCAAGATCTGTAACTGCGTCTTCTTGATCCACTGCTGCGTCTTCTTGATCCACTGCTGCGTCTTCTAGATCTGTAACTGCGTCTTCTTGATCCACTGCTGCGTCTTCTAGATCTGTAACTGCGTCTGCTAGATCTGTAACTGCGTCTTCTTGATCCACTGCTGCGTCTTCTAGATCTGTAACTGCGTCTTCTTGATCCACTGCTGCGTCTTCTTGATCCACTGCTGCGTCTTCTAGATCTGTAACTGCGTCTTCTAGATCTGTAACTGCGTCTTCTTGATCCACTGCTGCGTCTTCTTGATTCACTGCTGCGTGTTCTAGATCTGTAACTGCGTCTGCTAGATCTGTAACTGCGTCTTCTTGATCCACTGCTGCGTCTTCTAGATCTGTAACTGCGTCTTCTTGATCCACTGCTGCGTGTTCTAGATCTGTAACTGCGTCTTCTTGATCCACTGCTTCGTCTTCTAGATCTGTAACTGCGTCTTCTTGATCCACTGCTGCGTCTTCTAGATCTGTAACTGCGTCTTCTTGATCCACTGCTTCGTCTTCTAGTTCTGTAACTGCGTCTTCTTGATCCACTGCTGCGTCTTCTAGATTTGTAACTGCGTCTTCTTGATCCACTGCTGCGTCTTCTAGATCTGTAACTGCGTCTTCTTGATCCACTGCTTCGTCTTCTAGTTCTGTAACTGCGTCTTCTTGATCCACTGCTGTGTCTTCTAGATCTGTAACTGCGTCTTCTTGATCCACTGCTGTGTCTTCTAGATCTGTAACTGCGTCTGCTAGATCTGTAACTGCGTCTTCTAGATCTGTAACTGCGTGTTCTAGATCTGTAACTGCGTCTTCTTGATCCACTGCTGCGTCTTCTTGATCCACTGTTGCGTCTTCTAGATCTGTAACTGCGTCTTCTTGATCCACTGCTGCGTCTTCTAGATTTGTAACTGCGTCTTCTTGATCCACTGCTGCGTCTTCTAGAACTGTAACTGCGTCTTCTTGATCCACTGCTTCGTCTTCTAGATCTGTAACTGCGTCTTCTTGATCCACTGCTGCGTCTTCTAGATCTGTAACTGCGTCTTCTTGATCCACTGCTGCGTCTTCTAGATCTGTAACTGCGTCTTCTTGATCCATTGCTGCGTCTTCTAGATCTGTAACTGCGTCTTCTTGATCCACTGCTGCGTCTTCTAGATCTGTAACTGCGTCTTCTTGATCCACTGCTGCGTCTTCTAGATCTGTAACTGCGTCTTCTTGATCCACTGCTGCGTCTTCTAGATCTGTAACTGCGTCTTCTTGATCCATTGCTGCGTCTTCTAGATCTGTAACTGCGTCTTCTTGATCCACTGCTGCGTCTTCTAGATCTGTAACTGCGTCTGCTAGATCTGTAACTGCGTCTTCTTGATCCACTGCTGCGTCTTCTAGATTTGTAACTGCGTCTTCTTGATCCACTGCTGCGTCTTCTAGAACTGTAACTGCGTCTTCTTGATCCACTGCTTCGTCTTCTAGATCTGTAACTGCGTCTTCTTGATCCACTGCTGCGTCTTCTAGATCTGTAACTGCGTCTTCTTGATCCACTGCTGCGTCTTCTAGATCTGTAACTGCGTCTTCTTGATCCACTGCTGCGTCTTCTAGATCTGTAACTGCGTCTGCTAGATCTGTAACTGCGTCTTCTTGATCCACTGCTGCGTCTTCTAGATCTGTAACTGCGTCTTCTTGATCCACTGCTGCGTCTTCTAGATCTGTAACTGCGTCTGCTAGATCTGTAACTGCGTCTTCTTGATCCACTGCTGCGTCTTCTAGATCTGTAACTGCGTCTTCTTGATCCACTGCTGCGTCTTCTAGATCTGTAACTGCGTCTTCTTGATCCATTGCTGCGTCTTCTAGATCTGTAACTGCGTCTTCTTGATCCACTGCTGCGTCTTCTAGATCTGTAACTGCGTCTGCTAGATCTGTAACTGCGTCTTCTTGATCCACTGCTGCGTCTTCTAGATTTGTAACTGCGTCTTCTTGATCCACTGCTGCGTCTTCTAGAACTGTAACTGCGTCTTCTTGATCCACTGCTTCGTCTTCTAGATCTGTAACTGCGTCTTCTTGATCCACTGCTGCGTCTTCTAGATCTGTAACTGCGTCTTCTTGATCCACTGCTGCGTCTTCTAGATCTGTAACTGCGTCTTCTTGATCCACTGCTGCGTCTTCTAGATCTGTAACTGCGTCTGCTAGATCTGTAACTGCGTCTTCTTGATCCACTGCTGCGTCTTCTAGATCTGTAACTGCGTCTTCTTGATCCACTGCTGCGTCTTCTAGATCTGTAACTGCGTCTGCTAGATCTGTAACTGCGTCTTCTTGATCCACTGCTGCGTCTTCTAGATCTGTAACTGCGTCTTCTTGATCCACTGCTGCGTCTTCTAGATCTGTAACTGCGTCTGCTAGATCTGTAACTGCGTCTTCTTGATCCACTGCTGCGTCTTCTAGATCTGTAACTGCGTCTGCTAGATCTGTAACTGCGTCTTCTTGATCCACTGCTGCGTCTTCTAGATCTGTAACTGCGTCTTCTAGATCTGTAACTGCGTCTGCTAGATCTGTAACTGCGTCTTCTTGATCCACTGCTGCGTCTTCTTATTGGTCTATTAGTGCATCGTCTTGTTCTGCTTATGCGTCTTCTTATTCTTCTACTTCTGCGTCTTATTCTTGTGCTACTCATGCTGCTCTCCAATTCTGCATCTACATCTTGTTCTACTGTGTCTACTTGTTGTTCTAATTCTGTATTTTTCTTGTTATATTTTTGCCCATTTCTCCTTACACTTTTGCTTCTACTTCTAGCTCTTCTTCCATTTGTCCTTCTAATTCTTCTGCTTGTCTACTACTTGCTGTTCTATGTCGTCTACTTACAACAATGGTCCACCTCTCTTTTACATCCCTGCTATTTGCGTGTCTGCTTCTTGTTATCCTACTTCTGTGTCAGATTTTTAATTACTTCCTCGTCTAATTCTAGTTACTTATTCTCCTATTGTCTAATTATTCCTAGTCTGCTTCTTGTTATTCTCCTTCTGTACCTACTCCCATTCCAGCTTCTACTTCTTCTACTTCTATCTTTGCACCTTCTTCTATGTAAAAATTAATTTAATACTTATTCCTCGAAAATTATACGCATTAAATGGCGTGTTTAATTAATATGTAGGCTAACATTAACTAAGCTGACAGTTTGAAGTTATATTCGTTGTTATTTAAACTATTTATTAAAAGAATTTGAATAAAATTTTCCTTAAATTTAATAAAATAATTACTCACCATTTGCATGCTCATGCGGATATTCATAGTATTCTGATATACATAATTTCGTTATTTAAAATGTGTGGGTAAGCGCGAATGTTGAACAAAATGTAATACATAAACTAGATATGTATCAGCTGAAGGCACATCAGCCAATAATTTACATCCAAACTGTGATCAATTGACTTACTGTATTAGTCAACCTTATGGCCTCAGGTTCGAATTCTGACAGTTATATGGATGCCTGCTTGTGTTTCATCGTTGCTAATCGTCACCCTAATTACCATTAATACCTCCCCCACCCATCATTCTAGACGGTGTTGCTGAATTGGTTAGTTTCCCTCAATCAGTGATCATATTCTCGGTTAGAGATTGAGTGTTACGTAGGAGTAGGTTTATTGGAATCCCGAACGTACGTAGTATTTGCTCTCAGTGAAGTTTGAAATACTTTTCTTCTGGAGGAATAGAGTTTATTCACGCCTGGATATTTCTAACATCTTATCGTATGAAGTGATAATAATAATAATAATAATAATAATAATAATAATAATAATAATAATAATAATAATAATAATCTATACTAATAATAAATCTGTAGCCAAAATTTTTCTGGTAATTTTCGATTTTACAAAAATAATTGGTGTTAACATGTATAATTTACCATTCTGAAACCGAAAATCGCTTTTTTGAAATTTTTGTATGTATGTCTGTCTGTCTGTCTGTCTGGATGTTTGTTACCTTTTCACGCGATAATGGCTGAACGGATTTCGATGAAAATTGAAATATAAATTAGGTTCGTTGTAACTTAGATTTTAGGCTATATGGCATTCAAAATACGTTATTTAAAAGGGGGGTTATAAGGGGACCTGAATTAAATAAATCGAAATATCTCGCTTATTATTGATTTTTGTGAAAAATATTACATAACAAACGTTTCTTTAAAAGTGATTTCTGATAAGTTTTATCCTTTGAAAAACTTTGATAGGACTGATATTTAATGAGATAAATTAGTTTTAAAATAACTGCCATCTAAGGCGGTGTATTGAAATAAAAAACAAATGACTTCGTCTATAAGGGGCCTTGGACACAACAATCGAAATCTATGAAACATACGGTAGACTACAGAGAATGTTTCTGTGTTTGTATGAAGTAATATCGGAAGCTAAATTAACCGATTTGTATAATTAATTATTATTTCATCATTGGAAAGTGTAGTTCTCTGGATGGACATAATGCTATAATGTTATTACAATAACTTGTGAGTGAATTGAGGACAGGTAAGATTAAAATAGCTTCTTATGCACAGAAAACTTGATAGGTTATTCTGTACATTCATTTCCTGTATTTCTTAAAATAACTGCCATCTAAGGCGGTGTATTGAAATAAAAAACAAATGACTTCGTCTATAAGGGGCCTTGGACAAAACAATCGAAAGCTATGAAACATACGGTAGCCTACAGAGAATGTTTCTGTGCTTGTATGAAGTAATATCGGAAGCTAAATTAACCGATTTGTATAATTAATTATTATTTCATCATTGGAAAGTGTAGTTATCTGGATGGACCTAATGCTATAATGTTATTACAATAACTTGTGAGTGAATTGAGGACAGGTAAGATTAAAATAGCTTCTTATGCACAGAAAACTTGATAGGTTATTCTGTACATTCATTTCCTGTATTTCTTAAAATAACTGCCATCTAAGGCGGTGTATTGAAATAAAAAACAAATGACTTCGTCTATAAGGGGCCTTGGACAAAACAATCGAAAGCTATGAAACATACGGTAGCCTACAGAGAATGTTTCTGTGCTTGTATGAAGTAATATCGGAAGCTAAATTAACCGATTTGTATAATTAATTATTATTTCATCATTGGAAAGTGTAGTTCTCTGGATGGACATAATGCTATAATGTTATTACAGTAACTTGTGAGTGAATTGAGGACAGGTAAGATTAAAATAGCTTGTTATACACAGAAAACTTGATAGGTTATTCTGTGTATTCATTTCCTGTATTTCTTAAAATATTGTTTATGAACACATTCATTTTTATCTCAGAGAATTAACGAACAACGAGAGTGTATTGATTTAGTTTGCAGTAATAGTACAGTACGTTAGCTTAGCAATCCATTATTTTATAATTCAATTTTAACTATGCTCAATTTAATCGAGTTAAAATACATCAAATATATATGCAATAAGTGCAATGCAAAAAAATTGGGTAATGAGCCAAGCAGATTATGTTGCGCTGTTGTAAAAGCTGTTCCTCCTGAGATTCAAGAGCTCCCACAACAAATTAAAAACTTTCTAATTCGTGTACATCCGTTATCAACACAGTTTTTACATAATATAATATAATATAATATAATATAATATAATATAATATAATATAATATAAAATAATATAATATAATATAATATAATATAATATAAAAAAGGTAAAGGTATCCCCGTAACATGCCATGAAGGCACTTGGGGGGCATGGAGGTAGAGCCCCATGCTTTCCGTGACCTCGGCACTAGAATGAGGTGGTGTGGTCGGCACCACGCTCTGACCGCCTTTTACCCCCGGGAAAGACCCGGTACTCAATCTTATAGGAGGCTGAGTGAACCTCGGGGCCGTTCTGAAAGTTTGGCAACGAGAAAAAATCCTGTCACCACAATATAATATAATATAATATAATATAATATAATATAATATAATATAATATAATATAATATAAACATAATAATAAATCTGTAGCCAAACTTTTTCTGTTAATTTTCGCTTTTCCAAAAATAATTGGTAGTAACAATTAAGAAACATGTTAAAGGAATTGTCATTGCATCAAATGAGTGGTCTCTGAATCAAAATGATCGCATTTTAATATTTTAAATACAATTTAAATTAAGTAACATATTAAACGATTTGTTTTTCTATCAAACACGAATGTTCCCTGGATCAAACGTCCTATTTTAATTATGTAGTTAGTTTATATTTATTTCTAACGTGTGCAGCGGAGCGCACGGGTGTGGCTAGTAATAATAATAATAATAATAATAATAATAATAATAATAACTTATGGCTTTTAAGAAACTCGTAGGTTCATTGTCTCCCTCACATAAGCCCGTCATCGGTCTCTATCCTGTGCAAGATTATTCCAGTCTCTATCATCATATCCCACCTCCCTCAAATCCATTTTAATATTATCCTACGGCACTGTGTGCAAAAACGGAAATCTAGCTGGACAACCGTTTCTTGGATATTAGATTTTCTGCTTTGTTATAATGCGATATAGATTTTACAAAGCAAACATGTATAATAGTTTATTTCCAGTCATAATTTGCTTAATAAATTTTATGGTTTCAGAAGCTTACTTTTTGACATCCACTGATACATCAAATCGAAAACCAGGCATGACAACAATGACAGACCAAACATTAGGCAAAGTACAGAATTCGAATCTCGTTGAGTGTGTGGTTCAGAACAATTTACTGGAACGGTTAACGTTACGGCCGCAAAAATGTGTTCCCCTGCTGGTTAGCCTGCCCGCACCTGGGCTGTGTCAATGATTGACAAATTTGTGTTGATTAGCCGTGAGGCTGCCGGTCCTGAATGACAAATGAGTTTCGAGATTATTAATGACGTCAAAGATACCCCACCACATGTGGTACTGTGTTCACTACCCTGAGTTATTGAATAGTCAACATGTACAGTCCGTTTATGTGAAAACGACACGCTGGTGTTTTAGATTTGTGCGATATTGGTCTTGGATTAGCAAGCAGATTATATACGCATTTCCCATTCAAACGATTCGAGGTTCGATTTCCGGCGTGGACAAAAGAAAAGATTTTTCTTCCGACCTTGCTTTTGTCAAATGTTATTCTATGTTATCTCAGCTGTGGTCCTTTGTCGTACTGACCGCAGGAGCAGAGAGAACAGCTATGTGTGCCTGTGTAGTTTTGGTCAAATGGTATAGCCTTTCCTATACCGTATAAGACTATAATTACCAAAACGTGGAGATAAAGCAGCACAAAAAAGAAATAGAAAGAAAGGAAGGACGAAGAAATTTCCAGGTTATGTTTAACTGATGGTATAATAGCTTAAGAACTTCAAAAATTCAATTTTTCAATTTTTTTCTTTTATTCACAAATATTACTTTAGAATACTTTGCAGAAAAATTTCACAGTTCATCTTTGTATTATCCTTGTTCTCCTTACATCCTCATTGTTATATTTGTCTTTTACTTCTTCTCGTCGTTCTTGCCTTCCCATTGTCCTTCTTGTATTTTTTTTTAATTTTATTGGGTTATTTTACGACGCTGTATCGACATCGGAGGTTATTTAGCGTCTGAATGATATGAAGGTGATAATGCCAGTGAAATGAGTCCGGGGTCCAACACCGAAAGTTACCCAGGATTTGCTCGTATTGGGTTGAGGGAAAAACCCCGGAAAAAAGCCACAACCAGGTAACTTGCCCCGACCGGGATTCGAACCCGGGCCACCTGTTTTCGCGGCCAGACACGCTGACCGTTACTCCACAGGTGTGGACACTTCTTGTATTCACCTTGTTCTTTTATTCACCTTGTTTTTCTTGTATTTAACTTGTTCTCCTTGTAATCACCTTGTTTTCTTGGTATTTCTCTCGTTGTTCTTAAATTCCCCCTTTTCTCCTTATATTCTCCTTGTGTCTTCATTTCCCCTTGTTCTCCTTGTATTCCCTTTGTTCCCTTTGTCTTCACCTTTTTCTCCTTGTCTTCCCCTTGTGTTTCCCTTATTATCCATATCTTCCCCTTATTCTCCATGCATTTTCATAGTTTTCCTTGTCATTCCATTGTTCTCCTTGTATTATCCTTGTTCTCTTTGTATTCCCCTTCTTCTCCTTGTATTATTTACCCTTTCTTTTATTCTGTTCCCTTTTTCATCCTTATATTCCCCTTGTTTTCCTCTATTTCCCTTGTTCTCTTCGTTTTTAATAATAATTGTATTTCCACTTTTGTCATATTCGTTTTTTTCTCCTTGCATTCTCTCTGGTTTTCTTGTCTCCACTTTCCTCCTTGTATCCCCCATTTTCTCTTTCCGTTCCGTTTGCTTCCCTATATTTTCCCTGTTTTGCTTGCATTCACCTTGTTCTCCTTGTTTTTCAATACCCCTTCTTCGTATAGCTATGCACCTGTTGACTGGCAATCGCACCCGCACTTAGTTCTATGTAAATTTATTTATTTATTTATGTATTTATTTATTTATTTATTTATTTAACCTGGTAGAGATAAGGCCATCAGGCCTTCTCTTCCTCTCTACCAGGGATTACAACTATAGATTGACAAATCGAACTGAAACCCTGACCGAGTTACTACGTGAGCGCTGGCTGTCTGGGGGAGGAGCAATTGAGAAAGTACGGGCGGAAGGGAGAGAGCACTATGCACTACTGGGTGTTCATTTCAAAGTGTGTCATGACGTCACTGTTGTTGGGTCACCGATTTGAAGCGAGTTTCAGCTTATATGTTAGAGAAGTTGCCTATTATTTAAGGCGTTCTTCAATCTGAACTTGAGAACGTGTACGGTATAACTTGAACGTCGTAGCAACAGATGGCGGTCTGTACGGTCTGTGTGCTACCATAACCTCTTTCGAACTGTGTTTTGCGCCGGCAAGTCGTATGCAGGGTATTTGTTATCATCGGTTGCGTACGGTAACATTCCACAACACAAATCAAATGCTCCGTGTCCATGTTGACCGTCGAAGTTAATGTCAACAAATACGTAAGTAATCGTTTTAACCCTCTCCCCATATCCCGACAGTAAGTATTTCCAAACAGTTCACATTCCCGCCACTACCGGCGTTACTGTAAGTATCGGTACGTACTCTTCAGAATGAACGCTGTACTTGCTAGGCAACTTCTCTGCCTCATAGGTTATACACCTCTGCGGAAGTGTAGGAAGATTGAATTCTCTAGGTTCATCGGCTAGCCACATGACGGCATACAGTGAGCCATGACACACTTTGAACTGAACACCCAGTATGTAATTGCAGGTCCACTCACAATTTGTCAAACCTTCTAACAAAAGCATTAAAAGGTTGACTAGTTGCCTGCAATGCTAGCATAATGGAACCTTCCTAGCCGACAGTCGAGGCAAAAATGAAGAATCCGTTATTGTGGTAATACTGAGAGTGGTTCTTCTATTGGTCGCGATGCCCACACACACCCTCTCAGATATTTACGTGGCGATTGGTGACTGAATGACGAGGAGCGAGGGAGAGAGAAGAAAGAAAGAGAGAGATTCCAGAAGTTGGCGTGTTTTACGGGGGTTTCACTTGAAGTTGTCGAACTATACAATATTAAGAATACAATTACAATTAGCTTAGTAAAGATACATACCTGTCGATTTTTGCACCACAAACTCTGTTATTACCAGGCTGGGGATCGAACTAGGACCGTCTCGATAGATCAGCGTGATAGTGCTAAGCCACAGACGCAATCTCATCACTCTCGCAAAAAAATAAATTAATTAATTTGCGTGTAAGTGCCATTGTAATATTGGGATGTTGCATTAACTTGAGAGACGTCCTGTACACAGCTCTTCGGAATTGAACATCTCGTTGGCCTGTGTTGTAGGTAAACGCAACCGAAGCCGTGCGCCGCTCCTGACCCATATGCTGTGTGTGGTTTCTTTGTGTCGTCTAGTCTCTCCTCTTTTATCGGAAGTGCTCCATGTGCGATTACTACTGTTTCAAAAGGATCGTCCCAATGATCAGATCTCTCTTTCGTTCCTCTGTTACTTTCCGTCTGTAAAATGTAATTGCTTTCTCTCCCTCTCTCTATTCGAACAAGTTGAGGCAATCTGGTTTTATGTCAACTTCGAAAAACTTCTTTTCGGTCTAATAATGTTCGGCTATAATAGTATGTTCCAGCCCTTGACATCTGCGGATTTTCCGCTCTAGGAATTTCCATAAAGTACAAGACAGCAGACAATACTAACTCCTGATACAGTTAAATAAAACTTTGAAGTAAACTTTGTTCTCCTCGGTACCTGTGTTCTGAGCCCACAATCTGAATACAGCTCAGATTCGACTGTTATGTAAGACTTTCAAAGTGTTTAACGTTGTACTGAATTTGTAGGGAGGAATTTGTCCATGAGAAAGTGTTCAAAACATTAACATATAACCTAAAAATACTTCTCCATTAAACTTCATTTGAATATATTGTGTTGTTCTTCCTCTGACACACATACATCTTCAAGTGAGATTTACTGCCTGATATTAGGTTTAAGGTGTAGGTAACACAACTCCTACAAAATGAGAATGACATCAACATTGTAGCTGTAGCTACGTTTACACAGTTACGGAAAAAGTTGTGGATGTTGGTGAGAATTGTTTAGGCTGTGTGCCACATTTTGTTTCTGAAATTGAAGAAAAATAATGGAAATTGATGAAGAAAAATTATCATTGTTTCATAATTTTCCTGAGAAGCATTTCACTGGAATTAATCTAAGTCCTTGTTCTTCCTGTTTTATAAATATAATATGGATAGTAAATACTTCAACAATTGTATTAAAATTACTTAGTCCTTTTTTATTTTAATTATAACAGTGTGTTGCAAAATCACTTTGAAAAAGTTTTGTTCTGGTGGTGCAGTATTATCAGCTTGACCTTCAAGATCTGCTTTGCAATGGCTACCTTTTGATATAGTAGTATAAAATATAATTATTTCCTAAATAATTAATACCAAGTAGTGGTTAATATTTGTATTCTGGAGATCCGGGGTTCGATCATAGTGATAGACTACCCTGACCTGGATTTTTCGTCGTTTTGTTTAAGTAACTCCAAGTGAATACTGGAATATCAACAACTACAAGGACCATGACGTGCTTTACTAATCCTACAAACCTTGATAACATAATTTCGTATGTCTTATTTTTCGCGACAGGCCGGCTATCTGCCGGAGAAATATCGCGACTGACTTACTGTGCTCCCCTCTATTGAGAAGAAGGAGCATTAGAGGCAACCGCCGAAGAACAGAATGTCTTAAAAATAATCATGTCGACAGTATTCAGGTAAAAGAGCTTATCCCATAAACGAAATATTTTTCAGAAACAACTATAATTAAATTTTAACACATTATTATTAGTTGCTTTATATGAAAGAATGTAAACATCATTGTCAAAAACATATCTTCATGTTACGTAATTAAATTTTAATTGATTACAATAATTGCAACAACAAAGTTACATTTAAAAATGAGGGTTAAGCTCTTTCACCTAAACACAATATGTTTTAAGAAGGCTTGAACGTGATTCTATACTGATAGTTTAGTTTCTGTTATTTACCTCACATACTACGAGTATTAGCTGTAGGCCTAATAATAGTAATACTGTTGGATTATATACAAAATCAGGCAAGGTTCAGTGACATCTGTTTACATAGCATATGAAGAATTTCTGTAAGTGTTGAAAAAACATTTTGAAAGTTTATTTATTTATTTATTTATTTATTTATTTATTTATTTATTTATTTAAGCTGGTAGAGATAAGGCCATCAAAGTACTAAAAGATTAACTGATTAATAATAGCTAGACAGTTTACTGTAAAAGTTAAGAAGAGAGAATTTTTTTTTATTAATTAAGTAAAGATTAAACCTTCTCTACGCAGTAAGAAAATGCTTAATATGTTAGCTTTTGAACGCTACTAAATTCCGACAGTCTCTGATGTCACTGGGTAGGGTATTCCACAAGCGCGAGAGCGAGATTGTGTATGATGATGAATACGATGATGTCTTATGTGTTGGTATGGCTAGTATGCGGCTGTTTTGCGTGCCAGTGAAGAGATTATGATATGATGACAGGTAGCTGAAACGGGAGGCAAGGTAGGTAGGTGTAGAGGTGTGAAGGACTTGGAAAAGTAGAACAAGAGAATGAAAATTTCTACGTCCGTTAAGCCGTAGCCAGTTTAGAGTTTGGAAGGATGGGGTAATGTGATCAGCGCGACGGACATCGCGGACGAAGCGAACACAAGACTTATGAACACGTAATCTTTGCGAGTGGTTGACATTGAGGTCAAGTTGGTAATATTCGGAAAAAACTCAAAATAAACAAAATCTATTAAGCAAGGATACTAAAATTAATACCTATCGCTATGTGAGTATTTGTTCAACAACATCGTAGGAGATGTTCAATGTGATATCAAATTTGAAAAAAGCATTTAATATTCAGAGAGGTTGTGGTATTCATCGAAGCAAGAAAAGAAAGTCAAATAAATATGGGCAATAAAATTAATATCTTTCAGTGATACACAATAATATTTTGATTACTGGTATTGCTATTAGTACAGTATTATTATTAATATTATTGTTATTATTATTATTATTATTATTATTATTATTATTATTATTATTATTATTATTATTATTATATTGTACGAAAAAATAGTGAAAGAGAGAAATAAAATCTACTTCTGATTATTCTTTCATACAGTAACATTCAAACGTCATAGCTTTATGCGTATTAGATTGTGAAGTACGTACGTGACCCTAGACATGGTCATTATTTTATAAATTGAAGTGGATGCTGTTCTCTATCATTTTACAGCCACCAAGTCTGTGAAGTCGCTCTAACGGAGAACCTTTATCAGCGCGAGTATGAACGTTCATGGTTTTGTTACACTGGAGAAATGTCATGTCTTGTTAACGAGTGGAGAGGAAGATAATGGACTTGGCACTCTGCACGTTCGCAGATACGAACTCGTTGCCGCAGACCGATAGATTCAATTGTCTCCTCTTGACATCTGCTTCCTCTCCTTACTATAGGTTGTAGCTACCAAGTATCTTACCCGGGAATTGCAAGAACTGTACTTGGAAGTGAATCGATTATTTGAAAAACCACACATGTCCTTAGCTATAAGTTTTGAGTTAACTGCGATAACACTTTGTAGTTTATAAATATTGAATGTAAGTTTTTACCTTCTTAGAGTGAATTTTTCATATTAATATCAACATTTCTACACATTTTAAAGCTAACTTCAATTAAGATTTGAGAGCGCCCTAGTCTTCGTGGACAAGTGTTCTTTCTCAGATTTTTGCTGTAAAAGTTATAATAGTTTGAGAAAAAAAGCTATTTAAACCCTTCAGACCTGAATTTATATTTTAACAAAAAAATGGTCACATAATCATTCTGGGGATACAAATTTCCCAGATCAAGTCTTCACAGGAAATCAAAATTTGGGGACAATTTTGACCCCTGAGTCCCCAAAATTTTAAATTTTATTTTAAATTCAGGTATAGGAATGTTTCAAAAATAATATTCTCCATTTCTATCACACTGAATTTTTCAAAATATTTAAAAGTATCGAAGACATTCCAAATAAGAAAAAAATAAACAATGCACACTATAATGTACACCAGGCCTGAAGGGGATAAATACAAATTTAGTACTTATGTACTTATGTATTTTATTCTCATATTACAACATGGAAAAAAAATAATACCATTTAAAGTGAAAACACTGATATTTTATTGAAGTCTCACATCATAGCTCCTCTGGTGCGTCATCTCTTGTTATAACTAGACCAGGAAAATACGAATATATCCTTATGAGATCTTTTGATTTCTTTCTCTTCATCACGGAATGACCCAGCCTATTTCTTTTCTTCTTCCTAATCAGTTTCAGCATCATTCTGTCTTCATCCAGTCTTTTCAACACAGCTTTATTTCTTCATGAACTGCCTTGTTTGCAGTTTTTCTTAGGAAAAATAAATGCGGTAGCTTCCCGTTGATTTCCGCACACCACTCTCTCTCTCTCTCTCTCTCTCTCTCTCTCTCTCTCTCTCTCTTTTTTGCATTTTAAAAAAGATCCCAGGGGACCCCAGAGTGGAGGTGAGGAGAGTGGATTTGATTATTAATTAGGCCCTCCGGACTTCACCGATATTCACCGCAAGAGTTAAATATCAGTTATATCAGGGTTTTTGACCCGATCAGAGTAAGGAAAATCCCAATTAACTTCAGAATAATAACAGCTAATATGTAAGTATGAATATTAAATTTGTTACTTATTTCTGTTACGTGTACTATTTAAGTAATTAAAGATCGAGATAATACATTAAATTCATTAAATGCATTTGCTTAAAGCTCTAGCATTTGCTGCGAAAAATTCAGCAGACCCGACTTCCATCCATATCAAAGAGAATAATGAAAATTATTGTGGTCTTGAAGAGGTTGCTTTTGCGTCATGTTGACAACATGTGGAGTAGAGAATGTTATCTGTTAATGTCTAATACTTTTTTCAGAATCCTCATAGAGATATAGTGGAGCAATATTCTCAGTGTTTGAAATGGTTCATGATTTAATTTATCGCTCTCCTTATTCATGAACAAGGAAAATAAATATTTATTCTACTGCTCTTGAGAAATTGTACACTACCGTGAAGTTTACTGAATGAGGTTAAAGACAAGCAATGTTGTGGAAAAGATTGAATTAAGTCCCCTTTATAACAGCTTGTATTAGCTTTTTCATGGTTTGTCTTTTTGCTTGTTACGATGTTACATTTATTCTCGGTTTGAACTGGAGAGATACTCATGAAATATAAATACTAAACAAGCGCTTTCCATAAGTATAATAAAATGTATGTAAATTTTAAACGACTTGAAATACACAGAGAGAAACATTTCTTACGCTTGTGAACAATACCAAGTAAGGAAAGGTGCTTCTGGAAAAAGAATCCGTTACAGGAAAACGAATCTTTGCTGTAACAAAATAGAAACATCATGACCCTATTCAAACGCGTAGGCATATTTACCACTGCGAAACGAAAAAGAAGGCAACTTCTAATGTCTTTCTATACCATAAACTCAAGTTAGTTACAAGCAGAGACAGAAAGAAACAAGGCAAAAAAAAGGGAAAGATAAAAAAAGTTAACTAAGATAGCAAGAGAAAGACATTTTTTTCTCTCAGGAGTTTGTCTTGAATAATAAGGAAAGACCGAGGTAGAAAGAGATAGAGATATAGAAAGAACGAAAACTTAACTGGAAGTCCAATTTGAAATTCATGGCAGAGAAGTTATTTCAATTACACCGCGTGGCCCGGTCTTGTCCCTCCCCTCAACCCCCTCCCCCGCCGTTCCGACATCCCTGTTATGTAGGTATGTCCCCTGTTCTCTTATTTGCAAACTGAATGCGAATGAGTAGTGGCACACCAGAGAAGTAAGGAGACGAAAATGCAAAAATACAACAAGCACATCATGCAGGCAAAAGTGGCGGGAGGAAAAGGGAGGAGAGGTAGCAGAGATGTCATATGCCAAAAGTCAAAATAACAGTGTATGGCATACGTAAGGGCGATGAGGGTAAATGGGGGAGAGGTCGAATAGTTAGAGTTCCTATTTTGTCAAATGTACGTTTAGAATTCTGATAAAGTTACACTGTTCTCTCTAAAATTATTCCAAACTCGTGGCCTTCGTTAATTAACTTTATAAATGTTTGTACTGCTCCGCTTTGGCCACATACGCCAATACTCTCCAGTCTTAATTCGTCATATAGAAAATTAAAATAATTATTGCGGATTAAATATGTAACAGTTTTTATTCTAGGGCATGATCTTTCAAAATTAAGCTAGTATAAGCTAATGTAACAATTACAATTGCGTGAATTCTTAACACTTGCTTATGGTTCTACAGTATCATAAAATTCATCATTATTATTAGTGTCGCCGACAAAGAATACCACTAATAAAACAATATTTGAGGAGAAAAATTCGCTCCGGCGCCGGGGATCAAACCCGGGCCCTTGGTTCTACGTACATAGCGCTCTGACCACTGAGCTACGCCGAATTCAATTCACAGCACCGGATCGAATTTTTTTACTCAAATAGTAATTATTGTCAACATTACAGAGATAATTCTGTAGGACAAATTAATAAATCCATAGCTAGCAGTGCATCATAACTGCGGAATCCCGGCCAAATAAGTCACTCAACTGAGTGCGCTCCTAGTATAATGGCAGTTGACACTAGATATATACGTCAACATATCGATCGTCCGGTTCAAAAGTGCGACAACTCAAAAATTGCCGTTTTTTAGTTATTTATACTACTGAAAGCCCCTTTCGGAGCTCTTTCCGATTCAATATTGAGATCTCATATTTATAACCAAAAAGAAAAAAAAAACGAAATAAACTGCTTTAGAAGTAATTATAACTATGGACTTTATTAATTCATTATTACTACATTTCGAAATGTATTAATAATGAACTGGAAGAGTGTGATATACTCGTCCTGAATACTGACTCATTTCTAATTGTGATTATGAACCAGAACTCTGTTCCTTTCTAGGTGGTTTATTTGAAACTTTCAACTGAAGATATCTCAAAACTTGTTTTTTTTTAGTTGTCGCACTTTTGAACCAGACGATCGATATTATATGCCTAACTTGGAGTCAGGCCACAAAGGTAAACACTGAAGAAGGAAGATTCGATCCGGTGCTATGGATTGAATTCGGCGTAGCTCAGCGGTCAGAGCGCTTGGTATGTGGAACCAAGGACCCGGGTTCGATCCCCGGCGCCGGAGCAAATTTTTCTCCCGAAATATTAATTGTCAACATTACAGAGATTATTCCGTAGGACAAATTAATAAATCCATAATACCACTAATAAGAACAAATTTGTTTTCATTAGAACTAAAAAAGTTACAGGCTTCATAACTCTTACAATTCATGATTTATCGTCCATGATCTTTCATTTTGTTAATAAGGTTGTGTTCTTGATATTTCTTGTCAGTTGTTTCTTATTTAAGATTAGGAAAATTTAATTAAACGTCACATGGATTTTCGGAGAACAACAAGGAGGATTGGATGTTTCTCGTGTTAACAAGTAATACCATAAATTGAGGAAATAATTTTAAAATTTGTAATTAATATCTAATCCCCATTTCGATTTGGTTGATAGGTCTTTCCCCTCTATTCACACTCTCTACCATCAGTGACGGAGAAGATGATATTGTCCATCTCACAAACGTTCGACTAATTGACTTTCAACACACTGAAAAATTTCATTATTAAAAATTTGTACCAGTAATAGGCCTATATACTTCGTATGTCTACACTAAGCGTTTGTATGTCATTTTTATTGCTGTTCAAACAACTGGCACATTAAAAAGCTACTGACGGCAGAAGATAAATCTTTTGTCCACCGCTAGTTGCTACACTACAGTATAAGGAATAGGACAATCTGCACTGTGTCGCTCCCCCTTAATTTAATTAATTATTAGTAGAAAATTTTATAAGTAACGGCACTAAATATACTCAAACATGTAACTCTCAAATATCTTTATGGCTGTATTTGATATTTACTTAAGTACAGTAGTAGCAAACAAACCGGACCGACCCTTGTAGCTGATTTCTGAGCCTTGTTTACTCCAGAGCACGATAGACTGGTAACTAAGACTTTTTTCATGGTTAGAATCCTGCCTAGAAAGGAAACTTTTTTTTGTTCCTTATTCAAATTTATTCCCAATACTTTTCGATTGCAGCGATATTTTACTACTTAACTAACTTATTATTCCCAGAACATGAATTTCACCAGCAATCGAAAAGTATTGGGGATCAATTTGAATAAGGAACAAAAAAAAAGTTTCCTTCCCAGACAGGATTCGAACCACGAAAGTCTTAGTTACCAGTCTGTCGTGCTCTGGAGTGAACAAGGCTCTGAAATCAGCTACAACGGTCGGTCCGATATTTTTGCCACCACTGTACTTTATTTAACATTTTATTTTCTGAAGTATACAGCTTGGGGGGGGGGGGGAGTGCAAGTATATGAGGTAATAGCTACCACTCTGTCGCTGACGCACTCTGGGAAAGTAGAAGTGGAAAGAAATTCCTTCGCATTCTCTCAACTTGCATGAAATGTCGTTTAGTTATAAGGTTACTGTTTGTGACGCCTTATATTTCTTAATATACCTGAGAATTACTCTATGGTTTCTTTCGTCGTTTCCAAGTACCTAAACTTCAGATTTTAATTTTGAAGTATATCTTCCCCTACATTCATTTTTGGTTAGGTGACATTCTGTAAAAAATAAAGAAGAAAAATTCATCTTCCTAATTTCAGTAATCTTCTGTCACACAGGTATTGACTGCTCATTCATTGCATGTAACTGTATACTATAGTACTATTCGTTTCAATTTCTCTTCAGCTGCTAATTCTTTACTCACTTCCTTCGTGCTAATCTGGCTGCTTTGCTTCACGAAGCTCATTTCTTAGTGTAAATAAGGTGTGTGTACGATCTCCATAATGAGCATTTAAGACGAAGGTTAAAACAAAGGTTTGGTAAAAGATAACACCTGAATTGTAACAAAATATATATTTCAATAAATTTATTATAGCCAAATGTGAAATAATATCGATCTGTTTCGAAAACAAACTACGGTATTCCCTCTCTTTCTCTGTTTTCAGGCCTAATGACTTTCCCGATATGTGGAGCGTATTAGTGTGTTGGATTATAATCACAGTAGCAGCTTGTAGTAGTGAAAGACAGTAAAATACATTTGTATTTTAGATACTTACTTACATGGGAAATGTGCAGCTACAGTTACGTCACTAAATTAATATATAATATCAGAACTGAATTTGTTTGAATTTCGGTTAATTCAAGAATGGGCATAACGGAAGGGAGGTAAATGTGATCCATTTCACCCCTTCTACAATATTTCGGACGTGTTTACATCACACGAACTTGGGGATAAAATAATGTGTTGACGACATGTTACCGCTTATTGGTCATGTGATGTCCATCTCTGTTAAAATAAGAATTGGAGATGAGTCTGATAGTTGGCTAGACGGTCTTGCTCTAGAGCAGCGATGTCAGACAGGGACTGAACCAGAGCTGGGCAACAAGAGCGGATTCTACTCTCTCACGGGGAGCCATATGATTTCTCTTCATCCCCTTTCTTCCCCGCCGTACACCGCGCAGCGTTTATTTAGTTACGGATGAATATTAAGCGTCCCCGTTTAGAGTCTAGTTCCGCTTCCGATGCCCAGCCCTGGACTAAACGGAGCGGAGCGCTCCACTAGACTGATTGCGGGCTCCGGTGTTTCCACAGACATAAGCAAGTTCAAGCTCCGATCTAGCTCCACAACCGGTATTGGAGCTTACAACTCTAACACTACTGCTCTAGAGTCTAGAGCTTTTGCACCACGGACTACTAATACTACAATTACGCTGATACTGCTATTGCTACTCCTATTTCTACTCTTACTACTACTACTATTGCTACTACTGCTACTACTACTACTACTACTGCTACTACTACTACTACTACTACTACTACTACTACTACTACTACTACTACTAACACCATCACTTTCACTACTACTTTCCATCCTAAAGGTCTGCAACTTTTATGGGGACTCTGTACTATTTTTGTCTTGTATCATAGCATATTGTAACTTTTATTAAACAATAATGTGGTTTTTATTTCTAATTTTAATCACACACCCGTCAACAATGAGTATTCCACTCAACACTGCAACACAATAGTCGTTATTGCACTCCACAGAACAATGACTATTCACGTGGATTATTGAGAACAACAACAATGAACTCCTAAACTCAACTAATGTTCACAAAGCACTATTTACAAAACAAAACTGTCAGTTCTCAGTTCACAGTTCCGTTCGCCTTGGCTAGTTCTTCTAGCTCACTCACTGAAGTTCACGGTACGTCGAACCCAAGTCTTTCAGATAAAGTTCATTTCACTTCGAACCCAAGACTTCCGGACACGTTGCTTCCGCGTGGACACTGCCACAGTTACTCAAGTTCACTGCACGTCGAACCCAAGACTTCCGGACGTGTTTCTTCCGCCTGGACGCTGCCACACTTACTCAAGTTCACTGCACGTCGAACCCCATTCTCGAAGGCTAGCTTCCTTACTCGCTCGCTGCTGATTCACAAACTGACTGACCAAACTAAATTGACTCGCGGCTCTCTCGCCTCTTTTAATTTATTAGATTACACGTACATGTATTGCGTCGCGTAGCTTCTGCAACAATCGGCTCGCGTGGCTTTGCGAAACTTCCAGATATTCCTCCCCTTGCTCCTTCTGCTCCGCGGCCCAGCGCCCGCCGAAGCTTGCGTTTCCTCTCCCCGCCGCTTTCCTTCCCGCGCGCCTCCTTTCTCCCCAGAAGCACGCGCGCGAAACTCTCCGACTCGGCCAGATTGTTCCGGCCTGCTGCCACAATATTATCGTATCAGTTCACAAAAAAATCTTAGACATTTCCCCAGAGTAGTTTACTGATTACAAAAGGAGGGAGTATATTTCGAGATGAATACATCTTTGTTCAAGTTAAAACTGATGATAAAATGTAACATTTTTAGCGTAATATGAAGTTCAGAAAGTCTCCGCTAGATGTTGCACATTTCAAAGCGTACTCGTGTTACCATCTGTAGAGAGTTTCCTAAACTATAAGTGAATAAGCGAGGCGTGCTGTCTAATAACCAGCTAGTGTTATCTGCATAAAACTGAATACTATGAAGGAAGTTACAATGCCGGGACTACTTCATCTCGTCAAAAATGCTGTATAACTCTTGAATTTTTCCACATTTTAAAGCTTCAATGCCAATGCAGAATCTATTGAAAACAATGAATTAAATTAAAAATATGGAAACAGTTTGAGAGTTAATTATTTACGTACAAAATATATTAAATTAATTTATATAGTTTTGTATGAAAACAGTTATGGACTAGAGAATGTGCTTACGTGAAATTAGCGGAAGAGAGAAAGAATTTAATAACAGTGAAAGTCTACAAAAACCATATTCCTAATGGAAAAAAAATACAAAACAATAAAAAAAAAAACAGATATTTTCACGCAATCATAGGGCTCTGTGAATCCTCTTTCACTTTTTCGCACTATTGCTTTCTTTCTTAAACCTCTAGACACCATTTTAGTTGATTATTTACTACGCTTTATCAACTGCTATGATTATCTAGCACAGTGATGTCAAAGCAAGCGCATTTTTCTGACCTTAATGTCGTGCGCGGGCAGCAAGCGCTAAGTATGGAAAGAGGAAGGGTTGTGTATATGAATAAGCAACCTGTTGGATTAACAGAACACTGGTGCACAAACTTCAAACGGAACGTGAAATTTTATGTCGTTATTTTTATATGGTTTCTTTCTGTTTAATATTATCTATATTGTCTGTAAAACGAAAGTACTAACACTGATTTCTTAATATTGCACTTGTGTTTTAAATCTTAATAACATAATAGAGAGTTAAGAAGGAATATTCACTTGAATTCCATAGTAGTATAATATTATACTGTAATAGTGGATGAAACACATCATTCATAAAGAAAGTCATATTCCAAAGAAAGAGATTGAGTATGACATGATAAGTTGGAATTTATATTGATGGTATCTTTAGCCTTACAAAAGTAATCAATAAACTAATCAAAACAATATTATAGTACAAAGCAAAGTTACCTAGGTACTGTATCTGTTTTAAGTGTAACTAATATTACATAACAAAACTCTTATCGCATTATGTTTTAAGGTGATATTTGTGAGCAACTTCCTATAATCAGAATATTAAATTATTTTCTCGAAATCTGCTGAAGCTATAGAGCTGACATTTTTTACAACACATGGCCACGTATCTTTTGCTTATGATGTAACTGTAGTTGCTTTGTTAATTCATTTTCTTACAAGCATTAATTTTCCATGCGAATATTTTCAAATTTGTAATACACTATCTTCAGCAATACGTATTTACGGTATATTAGATTTACGACAACATTGATTCAGTACATGTAAGGCTAGCTGCTAAATAAATAGGCCCATATCTGAAAATTTCGCTTTTCTATAAAAAATTGAAAAATATATTCCTTTTGAATACAAAATCAAACTTGTGAAAAATGAGCATTAAAATTAAAACTTACAAACTTACATTCTTATAATGCACTTATACTTCTCAGACATATTAAAAAATTAAGACGAATACAGTTTTAATAAGTTCTCTTCCCTTTATCCATTGAATCAGTGCTGGCCATCTCTGTATATAGCTCGACCAAGCGGGATATACTACCTCTTTCGTCTGTCTTTCCTTTTCTGTGTAAAGCGCTCAGGCTCTCATGAGCTCTAAAGCGCGCGCTTGCTCCTGTGAGCATCAATTGACATCACTGGTCTAGAACAATGTGCATGCGTGAAATTAGCGGAAGAGAGAAAGAATTTAATAACAGTGAAAGTCTACAAAAACCATATCCCCAATGGAGAAAAGAAAGTACAAAACAATAAAAAAAAACAACATATTTTCACGCAGTCATAGGGCCCTGTGAATCCTCTTTCACTTTTTCGCACTATTGCTTTCTTTCTTAAACGTCTAGACACCATTTTTAGTTGATCATTTACGACTCTTTATCAATCTTTATCACAGTGAAAATTGTTTAGATCCCAAAAGTTGTAAATGTCCACCTTTGAAAGAAGCCACGTATGTCAAATATCTGGGTATCATTATTGATCAGAACTTAAAATGGCCTCATCACATTACTTATCTTTGTAAGAGGCTTCGTAAAACAATTTATAAATTCGTTAATCTTCGATGCTACTTACCTATTAGAGTTCTACGAAATGTTTATTTGGCCATTATTCAGTCTATCATTCAGTATGGTATAATTGTTTGGGGTGGAAGTACAAAAATTAATCTTAGTCCGTTAAATTTACAACAAAAACGAATAATTAAAATTTGTTTGAAGAAACGTTTCGATTATCCAACTAAATTAATTTATTCTGAATTTAATGTATTTAATATTGAACAAATTTATAAGTATACGCTGTTAAAATTTTATCATAAAAATCGTAATAAGTTTGTATTACAGACACACAATTATGACACAAGACGAAATATTAATTCAACATTAGTAGAACCTAAATGTCTCACATCTGCTGGTCTAAAGCATAGCATAAATTTTGGCCCTCGGTTGTACAATGCTTTAACTAAATTACACCCAGAACTTCTAACATGTAACCCACTAACATATAACAAGAAAATTAGAAACGTGTTAATATCTTCAATTTGATTAAATAAATTTATAGCCTATGTGTATGAATTAATCAACCTATATTATATTTGTATTCTATAATTTTGAAATATATATTAGTCCTACTTTTCACGTGAGTTATTATTCTTCTCTAGTGTTAATATTATATTATATAATTCCATTGCTGCTGTAATTATATTTTAGTTCCTATTTTATTTTACTTATTTATTTATATTATTATTTTTTATTTTAATATTATATCTGAACTGCGACCGAGCACGAGCGCTGCTCATTCGGTCTCAAATTTTGTTAATACTACTGTATCTTCTTTCTATATTGCTTGTATTGTCTTAGTTATATTTCTCTTTGTTTTGTTTTGTAATTATATTTCTTTATTCTGTATATTTTGTAATTATATTTCTTTATTCTGTATATTTGAATTTAAATTTGAATTTAAATTGCTATGATTATCTTGCGTCTGAATGAGATGAAGGTGATAATGCCAGCGAGATGAGTCCAGGGTGCAGCGCCGAAAGTTACCCAGCATTTGCTCTTGATGTGTTGAGAGAAAACCATGGAAAGAACCTCAACCAGGTAACTTGTTCCAACAAGGATTTGAACCCGGGCCCGCTAGATTTATAACCAGACATGATAACTGTTACTCCACAACGTTGGACTTTAGACGTTACGGAATAAAGACTGAAGCAGTAATGTTTTTTATAAAATTTTTATCCCTTTCTTCCTTTATCAAGTTCTGAGAATAAAAGACTAGTTTCTGGTGTACAAGAGTTCGGGAATGAAAAGTGAAGCCTTTATGGGAAGCATATAATGATGCGACCCGAAAGAATCGAGTATTATAGTTGTGAGTTCGCCTCTGAAGAGAAGGACTCTTGAAGTAAAACTTGGAGCCCACACAGCAAAGATCTGACGTCGAACTTGAGCAGACTTGGAGGACTTAGGAAACTTTGTATAATGAGAGAACAAGTCGGTCAAGCACAACGGTTCCTGGAAGAGGTTTACACCAATAATACCAGCGAGCTACAGTCTGAATTGTTAATAGAAACTTCGTTCCAAGGCCGGAGAGGAAACTAAATTTTATATCTTCAAGACTTTTTCACTTGCAGCGAATTCATGGCATTTATACCAAATTTTTAGAAGAAATTGTTGTAACTTTTACGAAATCCCTCTCATTTCTTTCTTCTATCTGTATTTGATTGCAGCATCGATTAATTTAAATAAAAGTTTTATGTTAATGAAGAGAGCTTGGTGTCATAACTAAATTAGTAACAAATAATGTACTAGAACAGGCCTCCAGAACTGCAGCTCTTGAGAGCGACTGCTTTCCTCCCCTCTTTTACCCCACCCACCTTTACTACCTGTGCGGTCACGGCGTTCTAGTTACGCTCGGCTGCATCAACATTCATTCTCGGGGCGGAAGTTGATCATCCCCAATAGAAGTGGAGTGAGGCTGACGTCATAGTTTCCCTACTTTGCGAGTCCTGCAGGCCTGTACTAGAATAATTTCAAGGGGAAAATTCTTCCAGGGCCTGATATCGAACTCGGGACCTTTGGCTAAGCGCGCCAACAAAATACCGACTGAACTGTCCAGGAACTTTACCAGATCCCGGGCCAATTATTCCATTTATATCCACATACCTTAAATAAATTGACAAGACGTCAATGAGCCAACATTGAGTGCACACTATACTGTGTGACTTGAACCCCTTCAGGCTTAATGTACATTGCAGTGTACATTGTTCCTTTTTTTCTTTCTTGGAATGTCTTCGATACTTTTAAATATTTTGAAAATTAAATGTGATAGAAATGGAGAATATTATTTTTGAAACATTTCTATACCTGAATTAAAAATGAAATTTAAAATTTTGGGGCCCCAGGAGTCAAAATTGTCCCCAAATTTTGATTTTCTGTGAAGACTTGATTTGTGAATTTTGGATTCCCAGAATGATTATGTGACTTTTTTTTTTTTTTTTTTTTTTTTTTCAATTTTGCTTAATGTAAATTCAGGACTGAAGGGTTTAAATTGTGGTTTCATGTCAATGAACAGTTTCTGCGTCAGTAGCGCGTTGGCGCGATTAATTATAGGTCCGGCTTCGATACCTGGCCGCGGAACAATTTTTTCTTGAAATTATTGAAGTCAGTTTTGCAGGAAGCTAAAACTGGAAGCCAGATTTGCAGTGTTTTTTTTTTTTTTTTTTTTTTTTTTTTTTTTTTTTTTTTTTTTCTTCGTTGTTGGTAACTCTATAGCATATTTATGGTTGTGCTAACAGATGGAGTTACTTGTCAACAATGTGACGCTGAAACGTGTGTTGAGGTTACTGCCCAGCGACAGTCCTGATGTATATTTGTATTTGTGATAATTGGTTAATTAATATAACCCGGCACACTCACAATCACGCTCACATTCATACAAATTTCCAGACTCTAGGTACCCAGGAAATTCTTCTTCTTCAAGAAAAATTCACCGAGCGCCGAGCCCGGGAATCGAACCCGGGACCTCCTGATCTGTAAGCCAGCATGCTGACTAACAGATCACGGAGGCAGTCTAAGATTTGTAGTGTAATAGAATTTCTCAAAAGCCTTTGTTTCCCATAAATGTTCTACTCATCTTTCTTTGAGTTGCTAGGTAACAAACGATTTGTATCTGGTAATATTGTTTTTCGCAAGATCGTGTTTTTTGCTGTATTTAGAGCTGATTATTATTCTATGATGAATTGTACAACAATCGATCATCTGGACTCATGCCGCTTTTGCTACAAGTTCCTCAACACGAAGCTCTGTCCGCCACTGTATCGAGCAATATTTTATTTCTACATGAAAGTACAGATATAACTATTACTCATTGAAATGCATTACAAAATGTAAATGAATTCCTGAATACATTTGCTTAATAGCCTACAGTGGATGCATGTGTAAATGTATTTTGAAAATGCAATGTGTGTATGGGTGTGTGTGTTCCCTCTGTTATCTGGGTCTAACCATTTTGCAGGTAGCCCAACAGCCGGGGTAAATGGAGCGATACAGAAACAAATCACACATTTTCACCGCTATACAACAGGAAATTACATTCCGCCATATCCGCTTGTAAATGTTTCAAAATGAAAAATATATTCCTCCTATCAAGAAAATGAAATTCCACTTGACGTTTCGAGTGCTGTTTGACCTTGTGACGGAATAAAGAAAAGCATTTACCTTTCATTTGTAGGGTTAAAAATTGGCAATGAATAGCATGCAATGAATCATATACGATTTATAGTTCAAATACATGAAGTAAGGACTTTCCCGAAGTGTAAAGGCTATTCTGAAACGATAAACGTCACCCAGTAACCTTCTAACGGTATCGTTATATTTTTGTATCTAAGTTCTGTGTTCTGTTAATGGATTTCCAATAACGGGAAATTAATCATCCTACACTCATTCAATATCTCTTCCGTATCCAGGAATTTCCTAAAAATGTATGCTATATCCAAGAGGATTACTTCCATGATCGATATAACAACTTAATTTATATTTACGGATATTAGATAAGCCTCTTAATCAGAATTAAGCTTTCGAGTATTCCAAAGTGTCCTGGAACTTAACATTCCCAACGTTTCGGAACTAAAATAATACAGGTTCAATTGTCGGGACAGATAGGTAAGATCAGAGGGATCGTGTACTCTGTTAGGTTTCTTACACCGGGATAATCCAGATGACTGAGCAAAAGCAAATAATTCCCTCTTGTTTATGTAGCAAATTAATTATTGCTGAAGTCAAATGAAACATTCGGAAAAACATGAACATATATACCGGGTGGTCCAAAACTCTCGAGCCATTTTGTTGAAAGCATGGTCCAACGTTAATGATTGTTAGAGCCCAGACGAGAAATTATGGCACCAGTGCGAGGGACTCATTTTAGTTCGTTTGCTTGAACTCTCCCTCACACTCAAATGGAGGGGTGTTGGATTAGTTGGTTACTAACGTTCCGAGTGTTCAGATCGTTCTGCTACTACCGCTATTGCTACTACTGAAAACATTGTCCTTCTGAGCGCCCTCATTATGGCATTGTCTAAGGTATGAAATCATAGAGTAGTTCATAGTCAAGGACATGAAATAGCATACAATGTATGGAAATTCATGTCAGAAGAGGCTGTAAATGGAATACCAATTCCATTGAAAAGCGTGTGTGCAAGAATACTGGCTGTCACTGGTATTTCAAAGCGAACCTTGGCAAGAATCAGGAAAGAAGGGAAAAATATTGAAGCAGGAACAGCAGATTCTTTATCCAGTCCGGAAAAATCACAGGCGAAGAAGAAGATTGTTGCAGCTGTAGACAGTTTTGATCAGGAAGCCCTAAAAAAAACTCATCTATAATTTCTACGCTACGCATAAGCAGAGACCGACTCTGCAATCGCTTCTTCCAAGAATGGATATTAGTGTATTATTATGTGAAGAAAGTAGAGAACAATTACATTGAAAGTGAGCACGTGATGGACAGTATTTTGGAGAACATTTCCATAAACTTAGGGACATCTGATTCCAGCACAGATCAGTCGTCTGATTCGGGCGGAGAATAAAAATAAAAAGATGGAATAGCGGGCGTAATTCCATTAGGTACCTTCGGACTCTTGAGTAGGAAAGTGGTGATACTATGGTAAGACGAATGTTTTTAGAAAGATATGCCTGCCGCTCTGAGCTTGAGAACCATAACCCAAACAACCCCCACTCCTCTACCCTGCTGGCCGGCAATTTAAAACTTCGCGCAGGTTGGTGCCATAACATCTCGTCTCAGCTCTACATAGGTATGTTATTTGTCAGAAGTCTATGTACAATATTCAGTACAGTTCAACCTGCCCCCCTTCCATTTCGAAGCACTGCTCCGAGCGTTGCACTATCGCTCTAAAAGCGTTACGAAGCTTGCGTGGTGTAATACCTGCTACTGCTTTGTAAATGCGTTGCCGTAAATTAGGAAGGTCACGAAACTTTGTCTTGTACACATGGGAATTAATAAAGTCCCAAGCAAAAAAAAAAAAAAAAAGAAAATGAGTGAGGGTTAAGTCTGGTGAACGTGGCGCCCATAGACTTGGCGCAACTCTACTGATCATTGGTCCCGAAAGGTTTCATTCCGATAGTCACACACAACCATAGCAAAGTGGTGTGGAGCTCCATCTTGCTGAAAGAGAACAGAGTGTAAAACACCATCCTGAATAAGCTGTGATTCTAGGAATTGTTGAAGCATTTTCAATTATGTGACTCCAATGACTGTGGATTCTTGAAACATGATGTACGGACAGTAATTCTGGATGTACATATCTCTTTGGCATTCATAAGTAGCATTAGGTTGCTCGTCGGCCAATATTCCACAGTTATACCTACTCACACGTCCACAAATATGAAATGTAGCCTCTTCACTTAAAAGGATATGGTTCATTAGAGTTTCATCAGCATGAGCATCAGCCTCAAGTAGATCATGGCACATAGCCTGACGGTCAGCATAATCTTCTTGTTCTAAATTATGTAGCACTTGCAGATGGTACGCACGTTTGTGGAGTGTAAACCACAGAACTCTCCAGACTGTTATCCTGGGAATGTCCAGTTCTTTACTGAGGCGGCGAGTCTACGCGCCTGGACTGCGTTCAGTCGCATACTGAAGAAGTGGAACATCATTTGCAGAGGTCTGTAGTTTGCTGGAACACTTTTCATCAAGAAAAATTGCTGTTCTTTTGAATTTGTTCACTAACATATGAATTGGCTCTAGTAGGTGCTGGTGTGTAAAATTATCGTTCACACCCCTGACGCACTTGTTCATATCATAATAATCGCAATTACGCGGAAACAACTGTTATTCGTTCTTCAATAGTAAGCATACTTCTTGATTAAACTTAAATAAAAAGAAAATATTGCCGATTTATTGGAAATGTATCGAGACTTTTGAACCATCCTGTACTATTATAATCAAAGTTTGTATAGAATGGAACTATAAATAATTTATTCTGGGTTAATGATAATGATTTTTTTTATTTTAGTGGGTTATTTTACGACGCTTTATCAACATCTTAGGTTATTTAGCGTCTGAATGAGATGAATGTGATAATGCCGGTGAAATGAGTCCGGGGTCCAGCACCGAAAGTTACCCAGCATTTTCTCATATTGGGTTGATGGAAAACCCTGGAAAAAACCTCAACCAGATAACTTGCCCCGATCGGGAATCGAACCCGGGCCACCTGGTTTCGCGGCCAGACGCGCTAACCGTTATTCCACAGGTGTGGACATGATAATGATGATAATAATAATAATAATAATAATAATAATAATAATAATAATAATAATAATAATAATAATAATGCTGTTAGCACACAGGACAAATATCTAAACATTTTATTGTTATGATCTTGGTTACCGATTGCATCATGGGTACACAGATCATATTAACTATTATTTTCGTACATTAATGTTTGAATTTTTCTCCTCTATGCTGATTATAATATTATTAGTTACTTTCATTAATGAAACAAAAATAATTGTTTTCAAAGGATGAAGACTATAAAAGATTCGAAGTAGTTATAAACGATATAATTTTAGAAACTTTACCTAAATTTAATTATCTTGGTAGCAATATACGAAGCGCGTCCAGAAAGTAAGTTCTCCTGGGGCCGTTTACAGAAAGAAAACGCAATGCCATGAAAAGATTTATTGGAATAGATACAGCATTCCACACTGAAATTGAGAAAGTTGTCATACCGTGGGATCAACGGAGAGGTGCAGACTGCTGTCACACACTGGTTCCGATCCCAGACGGGAAGACTTCTACGATACAGGGACACAAAAGTTGATCCCACTAATGATAAATGTTTAATTAAGGTGGGGTATATGTTGAAAAACAGCTCAATAATTGCTGTATCTGTTCCAATAAATATTTCCATGAAACTGTGTTTTCTTTCTGTAAACCTCCTCAGGCAAACTTGCTTACTGAACGGCCCTCGTATCATATTCGAAAGAATCAGATGTACATATTAAGTTGAGTACATTCCGAAAAAATGTGCGGAACAATTATTAGGAGGACCCTGAGAAACAAAACACGAAGATCAATAAATTACAATTTTACTGTTGTTCGACCGAGTGGTTACGTCGCATCTTGGTTTTCCCTACCCATTTCTGCTGGCGCCTCTGTAAAGGTCAGTGGCTGGTTTGTAAGGCTTTATCCTCAAAATATTTGCTGTACGGAATTAGAATTCTAAGTAATATAATACAACTGTTTAAAACAATTTAAAGAAAAGGATCCCGTTAAGTAAGTGACTGTCACGTGATTCCCTCATTTCGACGACCCTGCGATATAACCACTCGATTGGACAGTAGACACAGTCGTCCTATTACTAAAATATGAATGTGAGGATTGCTCTCTAAATCGAATGACCTAAAGTAAAATAAAATCACAAGAGATGAAGTGGATTATTAACATCATGGCCTCCCAGATCTCCTACTTCAATCCTCTGAATATTTTGTTTGGGGATATTTGAAATTTGTTGTATATTCCAGCTCTGTTGACAATGTTAACGAGCTCGGGAAATGCATTGTCAATGGTTGTCGACGGATTAGAGACGACAAGGATATTCGAAAGGTTACGACTGTTTATTAGGAAATTTTCTGATCCTGCCTTATCATGAATGATGGCCATATTGACCACATTTTAAACGATCTCTTTCTTCTGTGCATATCGGATATTATGTTACCACAGAGCACCTGAACTGACGAGACATAATAAAACCAACTCTCATCGTCGTGCTTACCAATCACAAGATTGTCAATATGTTTCTGTTTCAAAATGTTATAAAACTAAAGTCGATAGACGTACCAAAAGGCCAACTATGAGGTTGCTGCTGTCCTATTAAGTGTTTGTTTTATTACATATTTTATCGTAAATGGAAAGAATATAATCAACGTGGCAGGATGCAACTATAATATGAGGGACGAGCTAACACACCACAGAAAGTTACTAGTGGAAGGTTTAAATTGTGGTATGAAGACTGCCCCAGAGCAATCCGGCGTCATGGACGATGACTTGTCAGGAGAAACTTGAGGTTACCCCCAGGAAGTGAAACAGGTTCCCTACAACGTAGGGGAGAAACTTTCTTTCCGATGCTATGGACAACTTCTAAAGTATTCATAAGTCAAGAAAATGAGTCGGAAAATGGGGGAGATGAAGGAAAGGGGTTTGTCAGAT
Source organism: Periplaneta americana (assembly GCF_040183065.1). NCBI lineage: Eukaryota > Metazoa > Arthropoda > Insecta > Blattodea > Blattidae > Periplaneta > Periplaneta americana. The sequence continues at coordinate 28,666,112 of NC_091121.1, forward strand.
TAGGGAGAAGGAAGGAATGGGCTTCTAGAAAAAGAAAAAAGAATTATTAAAGAATGTAAAACACCACTCAAGTCAATACACAGAATATGTTTTTCCACGTCAATACTATCAGTTATACCCAAACCGAAGAAAATTAAATTCATATAAACTATCGATATATATTGTTACAGTAATTAATATCTTCATCTGTTTCTTTTAGGGAAATTATCCTTTCTTTGGAATGGTCTAGAATTTAACGAGCGGAACTCATGCAACGTGGTTGCGCTTGGACTTGGGTTTGAATTTCTCTTGGGCCCATTATCTATATATAATTTGAACTGGTAATGGAAATTACGGGAAAACTGCTGAACAGGTTTTAATAAATGACCCTAATAACTGACGCGATAAAATGTAGGTAGATTTATTGCGCACTTCTCGACATTCGTTCAAAGCGGTTATCGGCTTGACTCGCCCAAGACCCGCAATGGGAGCGGACGCGCGGAGGATTGTTCATAAAGAATAAGATCTCGCCATATTCTTTGAGGTAGATCTGAGAATATAACTTGGTTTCTAAAGCTCGAATGTCTTTGCATCTATGATGCCGCATGAAGAGCATTGTAATCTAGCATGAGTGTAATTTCTGATAGCAAGATATAATTTCGGCGATGGGAATCTGAGATTTGCCATTTCATTACCTGATATTCGGTCTTACAGTTGGGAGGAAGCTAAGAAAACATTCTAACCTGGTAATGATCCCAAGCGGCATTTTAACACACGTACGAGGGGAGAACAAGTTTCTCATCCCTAGACTGCGGCTGTGGCTCAAATGTGGTATTCATTAGGAGTGAATAATATTTATAATATTAAGAATATGAAGTATAATAATAATAATAATAATAATAATAATAATAATGATTAATAACCTAGTATACTTTCCAGAGATTCAATAAGTCAAAAGCAAACACATATAGCCTATAATCTTTTCGCTGTAAGAAAAATCCTAATGTAAACAATAGCACGTGACTGAAGTGAGGCTTCATTGGCCGTTGTTTGGCGCCATAGATTCTCAGTACGTGTTCCCGCCTACTGGTGTACAGTCTGTTCCATGTTAAACATTTCCCGTTACTCGTCAAGTAGGCCTAACCACACTACTATCCATTCATTTGCTTAGGAAACATTTACTTTATAATGACTCTAATTAAAACTCACATAACTTATTATATACATTTAATACTATTGTTTTCTCCGCTTTTGAGAGGGTTTCCACTCTTATGATTAATAACCGCACACACCGAGGATGCAGAAGCCATACTTCAGTACCACGTGCTTACGTGAACAACTACGAGCTCAAGTGACGCCAGCTTGTTACAAGAACAGACTACCTCGGTATTACTGTTTGTATTCATCCGCGTTCATAGTACATAACAAAATATAAAAGTAGCTTTTCTTTTACATATCGTTTTACATATGAGTGAAGTTATATGTTTCATTGTATTTAACAACTAGAATTCAATTTTTTATTTTCAAATAATACAAGATTATGGTTTCCAAATACGGACTATATTTTCCTGCGTCGTCTGAGTGTTTCGACTGTGAGCCAATCGCAGGTATGACAGCAACGTACTTATGTTTACATTGGGATTTTTCTTACAGCGAAAACCGTCGGCATTGTATCGCGTTATGTCAGACTGTGTACAAGATATTAGGTCTCAAATACAGCCGCGAAAATGTCGGAAGTAAATAACATGGGAGGTAAATAAAACGTCCGACTATGTCTTTGTAAAGGATGTCATTAGCGAACAGTAAACACCAACTTATGCTATCAGTACTCCGGCTTGACATGTAAACACATAGTAATAAAAGAGCAATACCTTGAATAATTGAAAGCAAAGAACTACACCACAGACACAACTTCAGACCTCTGAGGGCCATCTCAAGACAGAATCCTTTATTATCCGCCCTTCTAATCAAAATGCATGTTTCTTGCGACTTATTTAATATGAGTAGTTAAAACAGTCATAATACCGGTTGTTTTGTATGGTTGTGAAACTCCAACTCTCACTTTGAGAAAGGAACAGAGGTTAAGGGTATATCTACGTGAATGATCACAAATATTATCAGAAAATGCAGGCTTTAAATTTCCAAAATTTTATAAGGAAATGAACTCACAAATGGACAAAAATTACAAGGTACCACAACAAGACTTATTAGAACTTAAATATCTGATAAAAGTATAAAAAATGTTACTAATAATATTTTTTTAAAATCACTTTTTACTTTAAATTAAATTTTCGAAAATTTGAAAATTTCCACACATAATTATTATTTCATAACTCCACAACCATTAGAGATAGAATTCTGAAATTTTATACACTGATTTAACATGCATTTATGCAAAAGGTAGACTACAATAATGCCCATTTCTTTTTAAAGTAGAAAAAATTATGTCACAAAACTTTATATAAATTTTAATATAATTTACATAGAAAAAAATAAAATTAATTATATTAAAATAAACAACTCTACATGTCTGAGAGTAGTCTACTTTTCAGAAATAAGTGTTTATTACATGCAAGAAAAACATTAAAGATGTCAGAGAGACCATAAAAGTTACGGTTACCAAATGATGTAACTGTAGAATTTTTTTTTCATACTCTGATAAAACTAGTTCCAAAAATATTATTAGTAACCTTTTTTATACTTTTATCATATTTCTAAGTTCTAATAAGTCTTGTTGTGGTACCATGTAATTTTTGTCCAATTGTGAGTTCATTTTCTAATAAAATTTTAGAAATTTAGAGCATGCATTTTCTGATATTTGTGGTCGTTCACCCACATATACCCTTAAATACAAGGTGTTTCAAAAATACGGGGCATAATTTCAGGTATGTATTTCCCATATGTAGACAATCAAAATAGTTCATTACAACATGTGTCCGGAAATGCTTTATTTCCGAGTTATGGCCTCCACAACATTGAAATTCACCGGAACGTTTTCCTTTGCGCAGGTCGTTGTCATTACAGAAGATGTTCAAAATGTCCACCTCCTGCTTGAATACTGACCTCACATCGATGGCTCATTGACCTGCGAACACGATCCCAAACTCCAGGAGTATTGCGTATGTCCTCAGAATATGCCACAATTCGATTCCGAAGGGATTCCAAATCGGGCACCGGAGACGAATAAACCAATGATTTTAAATGGCCCCACAAGTAGAAATCGAGAGGGTTCAGATGAGGTGAGCGTGGAGGCCAAGCAATTGGGCCACCTCTATCTATCCATCGATCAGGAAAACTTCGATCCAAGTACTGGCGAGCCGTACGACTGAAGTGTGCAGGAGCGCCATCATGCAAGAAGTGAATGTGTTGACGATTGATCAGTGTATTGTCTTCTAAAACATGTGGTAGCCTATGGTGTTTTCCAGGAATTTTGTGTACGCCTGCCCTGTAAGTCTGTTTACAAGTACATGGGGTCCAACTAATCGATCACCAATGATACCGGCCCACATGTTGAGGGAGAACCGCACCTGGTGATGAGATGGAACAGTTGCACGTGGGTTTTCATACGCCCATACATGCTGATTGTGGAAATTTGTTATGCCATCTCGTGTGAACTGTGCTTCATCTGTAAATAATACTAAGGCAGGAAAGTTCGGATTTACACCACACTGCTGCAAGAACCACTGACAGAACCTAACTCGTGCAGGGTAATCTGCTGGTGACAGGGCCTGTACACGTTGCAAATGATAAGGATACAATTGATACTCTTTCAACAGTCTCCAGACAGACGTATGAGGAACATTGACTTGCAACGCTACCCTTCGTGTGCTGATAGAAGGAGTCATGTTCACAGCCTCCAGAATCTCCTCCTGTACTTCTGGAGTTGTAGATCTTGGTCGTCCCCTTCCCAAACCAGGAGAGTTAAATTTTCCATACTCGCACAGACGGTAATGGAGACGTACAAATGTCTTCCGATCTGGACAGTGTCGTTGTGGGTACCTCTCCTGGTACAAACGACGAGCCAGCGCAGCATTGCCGTCCGCCTTACCGTACATGAAGTGTATCTCTGCCAGCTCTTGATTTGAATACGTGTCGCACAGTCTAACGCCTACACAACACTGAATGTAACCTTCGCCTCGGAATGAACTGTCAGAGTGCCCTCTTAATGTCTCCTTTGACGACAACGACCTGCGGAAAGAAAAACGTTCCGGTGAATTTCAATGTTGTGAAGGCCATAACTCGGAAATAAAGCATTTCCGGACACATGTTGTAATGGACTACTTTGATTGTCTACATGTGGGAAATACATACCTGAAATTATGCCCCGTATTTTTTAAACATTCTGTATATTGGAGAATAAAGTACTTAGGAAATATTTTGGGCTAAGAAGGATGAAGTTACAGGAGAACGGAGAAAGTTACACAACCTAGAACTATATGCATTGTATTCTTCACTGAACATAATTAGGAACATTAAATCCAGACGTATGTAATGGGCAGAGCATGTAGCACGTATGGGTGAATCCAGAAATTCATATAGAGTAGGACTGGGCAGCAAGAGCGGATTATACTCTCTCACGGGGAGCCATACGATTTGTCTTCATCCCCTTTCTTCCCCGCCGTACACCACGCAGCGTTGATTTCGTGACGGATAAATATTAAGCGTCCCCGTTTAGAGTCTGGATGCGCTCCCGGTGCCCAGCCCTGGTATATAGTGTTAGTTGGCGGACGATCTGAGGGAAAAATAGCTTTGGAGGTTTCGAGACGTAGATGGGAGGATAATATAAAAATGGATTTGAAGCAGGTGGGATATGATTGTAGAGACTAGATTAGTCTTGCTGAGGATAGGGACCAATGCTGTGCTTATGTGAGGGCGGCAATGAAACTCGAGGTTCCTTAAAAGCCATTTGTAAGTAAGAAAGTTTTTACCGATGTTACTTACACAGATGCAACATTATGATCTGCCCAGGAGATACCCATTATTGTTTAATAATTTTGAAGGAAGTTGTTGCTAGTCTTTCCATTCTTTTTCTCAGTAAACGGAAATAATAACTTCTCCTATACAACAATCGTCATCTGATCACATATTTCATACACGATCAGGCTGGCAGACATTCGTATAACAACAGAAAACCGGAAAAATAAGATTGCGAAAAATAAAAGAGAGTTATCGAGTCAGGCAAACAAGAGGGAAGAGAATGGAAAAAAGACAAATATAATCAGCTTGAAAGACATACACCAGGAGATGGAAACACCACAGACCAAGAGAAATAAATATATCAAGAGAGAGAGAGAGCAGACAATAGGTATAGGCCTACCAAGAGAAAGTAAGATCGAGAGAGAGACAAAGAAATGAAGATCGAGAGACAGACAGGGAGAGCTGGAGAGAGATCAGGAGAAAGTGGCCAAGAAATAGAAAACAAAAAAGTGGGATGAAGAGAACGATCGATAAAGAGATTAAAAGAGAAATATCGAGAAAGAAATGGGGAGACCCACACAAAAAATGATAAGAAGATTGAGAAAAAAGTAGGGGCAGATCTCTCAAATGCAAGAAAGATGACGAGAGATAAGAGTGAGATGAAAAAGTGGAAAGGAAGAAGCATTGAGAATAAAAACATTAAACTTATTAATGGAATCAGACTTTCATATTAATAATATATTAAAAAACAAATGTTATAAAATTTCATGACAATAAAACTTAAGAAAAAAAAAACATGTCGAGGTGTCAGGCAAGATTGTGGCCTTTCACCACTTTTATTAATAAGATAGTTGACGAATGGAAAAAAAGATGGAAAAGTTAAAAGAATATGTATAGTCACTAGACACACACACACTACCTGACTCCACTTTTCAACACGCATACGCACCCCTACAACAGTCGAGATGACGCCGAGATCTAGTAGGCTCTGATGGTGGTGTACAGTATAGACCGAAACAGCTGTAAGCCACGCGTGCTTATATAATTAACACCAGTAAGTTTGTCATTTAATCAATCATTTAAATTTGATTTACTTTCTGTTTGGCTGAGACTAAACTCCATCGGCAAGTCATCGTGCTATCAAAAAGGAGTGCTTATATGTATACCAGTAACAATTTTTAATAGCCTCCCTATGGATATAAAAAATGAAACTGAAAACATAAGATTATTTAGGGCAAAATTGAAAGAAGTACCTAATTTCTCACGCCTTTTATTCTGTAGTTGGATTCATGACATTCAAAAACGCTTCATGAAATTGATACTAAAACTTCGTGTTGTTCTAGTAAACTATTTTGTTAACCTCTTCTGTATATATTTCATCAATACTGTGAATATAAATTAAGGGCCGTATTCATAGACATTCTTAACGCGGGCTTCCGGTGAATGATCAGCGAACTAAAGTTTTTCTCATTCATAAACCAGTGTTAGCGATAAGATATGATATGAATCCTATACAAGTAACCAGTCGATAGTCGGGGTAGTTTAACACGTTCGTAGCGCGGGCTAGCGAAATGTCTATAAATAGCACCCTAAGATTTTATAGTAGTATTAAGTTTTTTGACTTGTTCCATATTCTAACTGTGAAGCAATGTACGAATACCATGAAATGTTAATAAATACAATGCAATACAAAAAGTCCTTACTGACAGTCCAAGAGGATGGAGAGATGTTGGGAGAGCCATCAAATGATGGAATAATGGATTTTGAGTCTCGGAACAGGTCTTGGAGACCTATACCCTTAATACAGTATGTCTGATTATGATTATGATGATGAAGATGATGATGATGATGATGATGACGACGATGACGATGAGAAATTCTGTAAGAGAAATTCAAGTAGGAGAAAAAGTAGAAAGAAGATGGACTGAAAGCAGGCAGAAGAAAATGAACGGCACTGTTTTAAAATAAAGGTTGAAACAGAAAGTTAAGAATCTGAAATAGAAGGTCGCAAAGAAAAAATTAAGAAGGAGTGTTTGAAATACATGAAAGCAGAGCAACCCCATGGTGAGGGGGAGGCAGTTAAAAGAACAGAAATTAAAGAGAAATAAAACAGTAAATATAAAAAACCAGTTAGAAGAGAAACGAAATTAATAATAAAAGTTACAAAGAAGAATTCAACAAACTTGAGACATTGTTAATGCTCAAATATTTGTTATGTACATATACAATTACCTGAGAAATGTAAAGAAATATTCCGGAGCTCGTCAGTAAACGAGGAAATTTACAAAGAATCATTAATAGGTAACAAAAAGATACAATTTAAAACAGTGACGGGCACAGTTATGACAGAAGAGCGCGAAGGAATGCTTCTTACATTCGCTGCGGAGCTGGGACAGTGATGCATTATACACGAGGGAACGTGGGCCGAGCACCAGATGGCAGTGCGAGCGGGCGGGCACGAGCAATGGCTTTTTAATGGATCCAAAACATTACGATTTGGATAATTACAACCGTACCCTTTAGCCTGAGGACCCTGATATGTTGGGAGGTGAAAAATAAATGACTCAAATACACACTCGAGTGTCGAGGCCGTGTTTGACATGAATTTCTAGTCCGCGTGTCGCTCGATGACACTTAAGCTATGTGATATAAGGAACACCTCTGCAAGTTATTTCGTATTCCTTTTATGTAAATTTTCAATTGGCTATTTTCGTCGGATACGCAAAAGCGTCCCATGTACCATTAACGATCATTTTCTTTACTTGTCTTTTTACTCTTTCCAATTCTGCACACTTCAACACCAAATTACTTTTCGTCTCGTTTCTCTTATCTATACTCTAACTACTACGTAAAACCAGATCACTTATCTGTGGCAAGCTAAGTATACCTCTTCATAGAACATCTTGTTGTTCATCATCTTTTACAGTATCCACCTCGCGACAATGGAATTCCTTGTCACAAAGTATTAGGGGCTGCAAGACAAACACTTTTAAAAACAGCTTAAAGGATAACCTTCTTAGGCCCAATTATATAAAACTCCCTGACTAAAGATCAACTTTGATCGAAGTTTGGAAAGTGAACCGAGTTCAGACACTTCTTCTATTGCATAAAACTTTTCTGCGATCAAATTACCTTGGTTCAAATGCAATCTAAGTTCACGTGAAAAGGATTTGGCAACATCGCATAAACAGGTGAAGTATGTGATGCGCGGATCATGTTGTACAGGTTTGTTCAGTGTTGCCAATCTAGCGACTTTAACTCTTTTTCAACGACAATTTCTTTTAACTTTTATATTGCTTAAATAGGGATTTAGCGACTTTTTTAGCACCCCATAGTGACAAAATTTAATATTTCTTTGTTGATAATAAGAAATCTAGCAACTTTCCTACTACTTTTTGGCGACTTTTTGTACACTCTGTTGGAGACACTGGTTTGTTTTGTGCATTGTAAATAATGACGGACAATAAGAAGGTTGACTGTTCTCCAAATTGTTATCATGTTATGGTGTTTGATACTGTTAAACATAATAAAGCTTTATAAAACGACAATTTTTGTTTAGTAATACAGTTAATTGAAAATTTATTAATGTACCTATCATATCCATTAATAATTAATGGTTGTTATAAACATAATTATAGGTTATGTTATTTGATACTGCTGAACACGATAGAGCCTTATAAAAAATAAAAATGTTTGTGTATTAAGGCAAGAAATTGAAATATATATATAAATGTACCTTCCATATCTATTAATAATAATAATGATGGATATTTTATTTGCACAATCTGTCACTAGTATATTTCAAACAGAAAAGAAATAACTGAACTTGGATCATCTAACTTAATCGGAGAAATTTCTTCAGTCAAAGTTAACTCTACTTTAAGACAAATTAATCTCAGATTAGACTTTATACAACACAAAATTCCAAGTTCAGCTAGAACGAGGATCAAGTTAACCTCTGATCTAAGATTAAATGGTTTATACAATCGGCCCTTAGTATTTCACTCCAATCATACTGACTTGAACTATCACTGACTACATTGTTACTTCCTTTAGACATGCATCCTGATAGTGCTGTATTTTCACATTTCACATTTCCGTTTATCTATTCTGAATTTGTGTTAGTGTGCCAATACAGTGTTAAAGAACAGTGCAAATAAAATAAAACTGTGCTATTTAATAAAAAATCCTGGACGACCAGTTCTATCATGGAAGAGTGGCTTCGTTCTTTTAATGGAGCAATGAAACGTCAAGGTCGTAAGGTCATACTTTTTTTAGACAGTGCTACCTGCCATCCAAGGATTGATTTGTCTAACGTGAAATTAATCTATTTTCCATCAAACACAACTTCAGTTACACAGCCGATGGATCAGGGCGCATTTTACACTCATTGATGCAGGACGCGGAGGAAATCCTACAACGTTCCCTTCAAAAAAAGTCGCGGCAATGCACTTTAAAAGACATGTGGGTGCCAATAAATTAGGGTGCAGAGATGGGGGGGGGGAGACGCTGCAATTACGTAAGTTAAAAAATTATGAAAATAAAATTCACTTTGCATGCACTGTAGTAACTTTTAATTAAAATTATTTCTTCACTGTGTTCTTCCTACTACGTATTGTATACTTTTAGTAGAGCCATCGATGTAGCTCAGTCGGCAGACTCGCTGGGCTGCTGATCCGGAGCTGCGTTCGAGCTTGAGTTGGATCCCCCTTTGGTCTTTGGTTTCTTCCGAGGTTTTCCATAGCCGTGGGACTGAAGCCGGATGGTCTATGGCGAGTCCTCGGCATCAACCCCTTTGATTTGATTACCTGGTTGGGTTTTCCCGAGGTTTTCCCCAACCAAAAGGCAAATGCCGGATAATATTTTGGCGAATCCTCGGACCTCACCTCATCTCACTACATCTCGCCAAAATATTGTAAAAAATTTCACAAAATTGTAAGAATTGTAGAAAATTACTAAATTGTAAAACTGTAAAAATTTGTAAAAATTGTAATTGTAATATTGTAAAATTTTGACTTGTTCCACATCTTAAAGCTTCATTGCTCATGTAAGATCTATGGAATAAAATGAATGAATGAATGAATGAATGAATGAATGAATGAATGAATGAATGAATGAATGAATGAGCATATTGCAGTAATCTATTTTTAGGTTTGCCAAAACTCAACCCTTTGCAAAACGAAAACCTGTGAAAACGGAAAAAAGAAAATCTGGACCGATCTCGTTTCGTTTTAGGGAGGCTGTACTGTATTTCTTTATTATTTATTTATTTATTTATTTATTTTATTTATTCATTTATTCATTTATTTATTCATTTATTCATTTATTTATTCATTTATTCATTTATTTATTCGTTCGTTCATTTATTTATTTATTTATTTATTTATTTATTTATTTATTTAAATTCCTGCATAGATGTTGTTACACGCAATCATATGTTCCTGCATAGATGTTGTTACACGCAATCATATGGCTCTCCTTACATCCCTTGTCACTTTTTACTTAAGATAACTAACTTCAGTAGTCAATTGACACACCCGAATGACATGTACAAACATATGCTATAGCCTAGGCTTATATTATAATAAAAATTTGCTCCCATATAAGAAAGGACTTTAAATAATTTATTCAGGATTAATAAAACTAATTAATAATATGCTTAAAGTTACAGAAAGAAGAATTGCATCGAGTCTAAAAAATAACTACCAATATGATCAGCGTAGTGCTACCCATGATGCATCGTTAAACCTCTGGCGCAGCCAGCGTAACCCGCCTGTAGAACGCAAGGGTCAATAAACTTCAATCCAAATGTTTGCAAATATCATCTCTAAAATCCATTTTAATACCCTTCCATCATCTGCAACATGTTTTGTCCCCATGTGGCCGTTTTTACGAGAGGCATGCTGATATGTAATTGAAAGAGGCGAAACAAAATTAACATTTTCCATCCATTCTTCATTATATGATACGCGCTTTCTCTATATAGGCTATATATTCAGCCTGGAAATTGCTAGAATCGTTTTCTCCAACATAATTAATTTCCTCTTTGATGTATAAAGTTGCTTGATATTTTCATTTCAATTTGCATTAACGGCTATTCAATTAATATTCCATTTTCCATCGTTACCTAGTTTCGAACTTCTAATAAGTAAAATTAATGGAGAGTTTCTAAACAATATCATATTAAAATGAAGTGATTAATTAATGTTGTACGCGTCTGAAATATTAATTACACTTAATTGCAAGGCCAATTCCCTTCATTTGTCAATTTTGATCCGTGCACTAGATGCGTTCAGGGTAATACGTTTCGTCGTTCAGATTACTGAATTATTTTAATTACGCATTTATGTTGCTACTTTTAAAGTATAAATCTTAACTTTAAATGGTTTTGGATTAAAACTGATGTTTTTTTTTTTTTTTTTTTTTTTTTTTTTTTTCCAACTTAATATAATCCACACTAAAAGACGGCTGTAATTTGAACAACATTACGTAAAGGAATTTGGACATTGTATAACAGTAAATTATCTTGAAGTGGTCATGAAATACTACTCTCTGGAAGACGGATTGATTTTTTTTACATAAGGAGCATTAGCAAATTCATTGTTTGGTAATTTAGCTGTTACTCATATCTTGTTACAGAGTCTTGGATCGGAGTTGCTATAGTGATTATAAGCTACAGTTGTGGCACATTTAGTTTCTGTCAAGCATATGTTGTCTGATGTTTTAATTCTATATTTATGTGAAGGCCATATTGTACGAAATGGAACTATAAAAATTGGAGATTTATCCTTCGAAGAGGTGGAAAAATTCAAATATCTTGGAGCAACAGTAACAAATATAAATGACACTCGGGAGGAAATTAAACGCAGAATAAATATGGGAAATGTCTGATATTATTCGGTTGACAAGCTTTTGTCATCTAGTCTGCTGTCAAAAAATCTGAAAGTTAGAGTTTATAAAACAGTTATATTACCGGTTGTTCTATATGGTTGTGAAAGTTGATCTCTCACTTTGAGAGAGGAACAGAGATTAAGAGTGCAAATCAAGATTTCAGGTATAATTCCCTGTAAAGTTGATTTGAATAATTTCGAGGGAAAAATTGTTCCGGAGCCGGGTATCGAACCCGGGACCTTTGCTTTAACGTACCAACGCTCTACCACTGAGCTACTCGGGAACTCTAACCGACACCGATCCAATTTTTCCCTCTATATCCACAGACCTCAAAGTGGGCTGACAACCGTCAAGCAACCAGCTTCGAGTGCACACTAACTCCGTGTGACTTAAATTGTGGCTTTCTGTTAACGAACAGTGACGTGTATTATGAAAATCAAGATTTCAGGTATAACTCCCTGTAAAGTTGATTTGAATAATTTCGAGGGAAAAATTGTTCCGGAGCCGGGTATCGAACCCGGGAAAAATTGGAATCCTCGGCCTCATCTCGCCAAATACCATCTCGCTATCACCAATCTCATCGACGCTAAATAACCTAGTAGTTGATACAGCGTCGTTCAATAACACACTAAAATAAAAATATTTATGTGAATACAAAATTTTATGTACGAAATTCGATACGACATTGTTATAAATTGGGTGGATACAAAATACTTTAAATTCAGAATATATGTACATTAATGTAGACTTGATCGTTTCTGTTTACCACGACATAGGATAATACCGTACAGTAGTGGCAAAAAAAAAAAAAACCGGACCGACCCTTGTAACTGATTTCAGAGCCTTGTTCACAGTGACAGCACGATAGACTGGTAGCTAAGACTTTCGTGGTTCGAATCCTGCCTGGGAAGGAAACTTTTTTTTGTTCCTTATTCAAATTTATTCCCAATACTTTTCGATTGCAGCGATATTTTACTACTTAATTAACTTATTATTCCCAGAACATGAATTTTACCAGCTTATTTTCTAATGGCTTTCGAAATGGGCTACGTCAGCAGTCGAAACTACAACAATTTCAATAGATTACTCGCCATCTTGTGAATGCGGGCGTGGCATGCGCAGTGGCTCATTTCGGGGACTTCGATTATTCCGTCGGTCCTGTTTTTTTTTGCCCCTACTGTATATTAGTATGGTTCTAGGCTTGGATAGATAATAGATGTATTTCTTCGATCTTTGTATTTTGTATTTCTTATCTATGTTTGTTACAGTTTATATCTGTCTGTAGCATCGCTCTCGATTCTCACGGTATTAAATACACTGCAACAGACATTACAAGATCAAAATTAAAAGTTACAAATGCAGGGTGGAGGTGAAATAAACCTGCAGACTTTTAAAGCGAATAGCTCACATTGTATGTGACAAAAATTTGTAATATCATACTGGTGGAAAGTTCTTAGTTTTCTCAAACAAATTTTTCCCCAAATGTTTAACACCCTCTTATTCTGCAACTATCGCGAGTTGAATCGTGATTTTTGTTCATATCGATAGACAATCTAATAAAGAATCATTTATCCCTCTGGCCTATTTCAATTACGTGGTGGATTTCGTGTAAAGTTAATAATTAAAAGCCACTAATTTCAAGCACTGAACGATGTAACCACATCGCAACGTGTAGCTAGATATGGAGCGTGAGACAGTTCACGTACGCTAAGTTCGTCGACCTCTTACATTTGTATTGCGATACGAAAGGAGACTGTTAAGATTGGTTCACAATAAACCGGGAACGAGAACCAGAATGAAAACGAGAAGCAGAGAACGTGAATATGAAAATTTTTGATTCTCAATAAACCAAGAACGTAGACGGCTATGCATAACGATATGCATGTCAATAACGATATGTAAAGTCGATATTACGCATTCTGATGTTATTTGTGTATAATTGACCAATGGCGTTCTCTCATGAGTACAAAGCAGCCAACATCAACACAGGTTAACCAACTTCGAAATTTCAACTGAAACATTTCATTAGGTGCGGTAGTATAAATATGCCCATGCATCTTTATTATCACAACCTATTTTAAGTCTACCATAACGTAAAATAATTAGAGGAGAAACATTTGTAATAGAACAAAAGTGAACACAACAGTAGTTATTGAATTGAAGCATGAATATGTAGTGTGTAATACAACCAATACAGTAATAAAATATGATTCACTTACAAGCGTTGTTCAAAGATCGGAGATCGGTGTTGAAAACCACGTATTCTCCTTCATTTTCTCATCTTTATACAAGGCGCGCCGCTTATCGTAAACGTGAGGATTTTCTCAACACTCAATATTAGAATCTCATCAAATAAAACTTGCTCCATGATGCACAGCACAGAACAAAATAATGCATAGGTTATGTCACGGTCTTCTTGCTACAAAATATACGATGACAAAATAGCTTTTAATGGCAATAGAATGAATCAAGTGGCTGTGATCGGAAACATGAACGCCAAAGTTGAAACTTGGCCAACTCTCCGTTCCCGATCCCGGGCTCCGGCAAGCTTTTCGTTAATTGTGAATGCTCACATTTAAAGTACACATTTTAACAATTTTACCGTTTTTGTTTTCGTTCCGATTCTCGTTTCCGGTTTATTGTGAACTAGCCTTTAGCGGCGAGGTTGCCTGACTGCTGGAACTTCCATCTTAATTTTCTAATTAACCGTGCATTTAATCACAAAACGTAATACAGATTTTCTATTTGTTTAAGTGTGCCCTATCGTCCCTTTCAATCTGCAGGACTATTTCACTTTCATCCTGTACATATCTTCAGAAATAGAAAATTGCAGAAAAAATGGAAATCGCATTTAGAAAGGATGAAACAAAATTCTCGATTTCCAAAAATAACAATGTAATATAACCCAAGAGGAGGTAGAAGACACGAAAGATGGCCACTGAAAAGACGGATGGATCAGTGAATATCAGAATATTTAACTACCGTCTAATCCGGAAAATAATAATAATAATAATAATAATAATAATAATAATAATAATACTTATTTACTTATGGCTCTCACACAAGCCCGTTATCGGTCCGTATCCTGAGTAAGATTAATCCAGTCTCTACCATCATGTCCCACCTCCCTCAAATCCATTTTAATATTGTCCTCAATCTACGTCTCTGCCTCCCCAAAGGTCTTATTCTCTCCGGCCTCCCAAGTAACATCTATATGGGTTTCTGGATTCTCCGATACGTGTTACATGCCCTGCCCATTCTCAAACGTCTGGATGTAATGTTCCTAGTTATGTCAGGTGAAGAATAAAATGCTTGCAGTTCTGCGTTATGTAACTTTCTCCATTCTCCTGTAACTTTATCCCTCTTAGCCGCATATATTTTTCTAAGTATCTTATTCTCAAACACCCTTAACCTATGTTCCTCTCTCGATGTGAGAGTCCAAGTTTCACAACCATATAGAAGAACCGGTAATATAATTGTTTTATAAATTCTAACTTTCAGCTTTTCTGAGATCACACTGGATGATAAAAGCTTCCCAACCGAATAATAAAACGCATTTCCTATATTTATTCTGCGTTTAATTTCCTCCCTCATTTATATTTGTTACTGTTGCTCCAAGGTATTTGAATTTTGTCCACTTTTTCAAAGGAAAAAGTTACAATTTTTATCTTTTCATTTCGTGTAATATTCTGGTGACGAAACATGATCATATAGTTTGTCTTTTCGGGATTTACTTCCAAACCTATTTCTTTACTTGCTTCAAATAAGATATCCGTGTTTTCCCTAATAGTTTGTGAATTTCCTCCTAACATAGTCACATCATTCGCATAAACAAGGAACTGATGTAACGCGTTCAATTCCAAACCTTCTGTGTTATCCTGGACTTTCCTAATGGCATATTCTAGAGCGAAGTTGAAAAATAAAGGTGACATTGAATCTCCTTGCTTTAGCCCGCAGCAAATGGGAAAACCATCTGACAGAATATAAACATAATAATAATAATAATAATAATAATACTTTAATTACTGTTTGTTTTATCAATTTATATTGACAATAAACCCCCTAAAAAGTCATTAAGACACTCCTGGGAATAGTTTCGCTATAAATATTAGGACAGAGATTGTAGAGAACACTTTCCTCTAACCACTTCTACCATCCACAAGTTTCGCAGCAATCTGTCGGATTGTTTCAAAACTCTACAATTAGACAACGTAGAGATGACATCTTGCGAGCCAGAACTTGTAACTCTTTCCAACAGCACATATTAAAGAAAGAAAGAAGAGAAACTAGGGCGAAACTTTCAGGAACGATCCACGTACGATCCTATTTCACGGCAGTAGAAATTCGTCTCACACCTTTTCGCTACATCGGTGATTTATTTGTTACTTGCAAGTCCCTCTTAATGTGTTACACGCAGTTGTTTTTGACGCTGCATTGGGCTACACGTCACAGCTCTTCTTTTTATATATCACAGGCTCAAACGTCGCGTCGCGTTACTCGGTCTGACAATACTCTGGAAAGATGCACACCAGCCTGAAAACTCAAGTCGCGTCGAGTTAGTTTCACGACTACATACAAAAAAGAAGCAGATGCGTGGGGCTGCAGAAACTCCGATGGTAACGGGGCGACGAGATGCTCTTCCTAAAGAGGAGAAAAAAATTCCTCGTCCATATTGACTGTCATCAGCAATACAAAAAAAATGCGGGTCGCAATAAGTCTTACTTAACAGATGAATTGATGATTAATATTTGTTACTTATAATGAAACTAACATCTGTCCATTCTTATCATTATTATCATTAATTTTTCTAAATAGATTTACAAAACCTCTAATGGCAATTACATTAATATTCTCATTATAGAAATAGAAATATATATATTCTCCCTGTAACATAGTCTTAGTAAGCTTATATTAAATTAATTTTCATCATTTTACTAGCTATCTCAAATATTAAATTAATTATAATTCATTGAATTAAATTAGCTCATAAATTAAGTTACTACTTTACCTTATAGATTTATCTAAATTTAAATAAATGTGTAGTGAAGAATATTGCTGAAGAACCTTTTAAGTGTAGTGTAAATATTTGTAATTTAAATTTATGTATTGTATTGATTAAGGCTGGTTGAGTGGAAGAGAAGGCCTTATGGCCTTAACTCTGCCAGCGAAAATAAAACATTATTATTATTATTATTATTATTATTATTATTATTATTATTATTTAAATTTCTAAATGTAATGAAATTACTTTTATAATAATAATAATAATAATAATAATAATAATAATAATAATAATAATAATAGTTTTATTTTCCCTGGCAGAGTTAAGGCCATCAGGCTTTCTCTTCCACTCAGCCAGGATCAAATTACATACAGAAAAATACATACCGGTATATAAATATTAACTTAAAAAAATAATCAACATAATTAAGTAAAAAAGAGAGATTGAATACATATACACAATCAGTATTAACTTTAAAAAACAATAATAAAAAATGTATATTAAAAAAGAGACTGAATACATAATCACAAACAGGAAAATACATTCTAGTATACAGTATTAACTTAAAAAAAATAATTAATACATATGAACATAATCTCACAACTAAAGAAATAGTAGAATTAGTATGATCAACACAGCACGGGTTACATTGAGATAATGACAATTAGCTAGATATAAGTGTTAATGGAAAAATAAAGTAATGACTGTGTAAAATAATAATACTAATAATAATAATAATAATAATAATAATGATAATAATAATAATAATAATAATAATAATAATAATAATAATAATAATAATAATAATAGTATAGACATTCGAAAACGAAATGTCAAGTTCCGATTAAAAATTACTCCCTATTTGAGTTTGGATGATAGGCTTTTCCCCTCTACTCACACTCTCTACCATCAGTGAATGGAAAGATGCTACTGTCCATCTCACAAACGTTCGGCTAATTGACTTTCAACACGAAATGATAAATTTTAGTATTGAAAAAAAATTTGTAAGATTCATACGACAAAAATGAAGAACCTCAGAGAAGTAAAAGGTTGTAACCGAATGGATAAAATTAAAAATGAACAGATAAGAAGAGATCTAAATGTAGAAACTCTATGCAATAAGGTAATAGAATGAATACAACAGTGAGTTGATCATATGAACATAATTAGTGACGAGTAGAGCCCGGATATTAGGCAAAATGCCTTTTTTAAATTGAGTGTATGTATGAAAGACCTATTAGAGATAAACACGCTTCCACACATTTGGGGAATATAGGTCCAGTTTTTATTTTGCCTTTTTTTTTTTGCCTATTTTAGCTCCCGTTGTCTATTTTAAGATTAAATGCCTTTTTAGCCGTTTTACGTCTTATTGTAAAAGGTAAAGGTATCCCCGTAACATGCCATGAAGGCACTTGGGGGGCATGGAGGTAGAGCCCCATGCTTTCCATGACCTCGGCACTAGAATGAGGTGGTGTGGTCGGCACCACGCTCTGACCGCCTTTTACCCCCGGGAAAGACCCGGTACTCAATTTTATAGGAGGCTGAGTGAACCTCGGGGCCGTTCTGAAAGTTTGGCAACGAGAAAAAATCCTGTCACCACCTGGGATCGAACCCCGGACCTTTCAGTCCGTAGCCAGCTGCTCTACCAACTGAGCTACCCGGCCGCCACGTCTTATTGTACATTTTCTATATTTTTAATGCATTTAAAATAAACCGCACATAAATTATATGAAAAACAAAAAAGAACGGTTGTACAAATTAAAAATATATATTCACTTCACACAAATATTTGCTCAGAATCTTATTCTCCAGTTATATATATGTTTCCAAGAAGTCGTAAACTTTTCTCCCCTACCTATTCTATCTTTTATGTCACTTAACAAAGATGTTTGAACAGTATAACCCTCAGTGCTCAGGTCACTTCGGGGTTTACTAGCGAAAGAAACTATATCAGAAGAGTTAACTACCGTCTAATCCGGAGAATCATATGAATAATAATAATAATAATAATAATAATAATAATAATAATAATAATAATAATACTCATTTAATTATGGTTCTCACATAAGCCCGTTATCGGTCCATATCCTGAGTAAGATTAATCTAGTCTCTACCATCATGTCCCACCTCCCTCAAATCCATTTTAATATTATTCTCAATCTGCTGTTGCCGCTTGCACGCAACATCTGGACCGGCATTATTCGTAATTTCTTTTTGGATCCCACCTCTGAATAGTCTTACAGGACGGAATTGCAGACTTCCTTCGTACCACATTGCTTGCTTTCTTGGACAACATACCTACCATTAGTACTCTCTCGAGGGCTGTACTTGACGGCGTTCTCACACATTTTAATCCTTGTGCTCCCATGCACTTTAATGCAAGTTATCGTGGTCGCTGGATAGGTAGAGGTGGACCAGGTTGGCCACCACGTTCACCTGATTTAAACCGATTGAACTTATTCTGTGGGGGTATTTAAAGTCGTTAGTGTATTCGACTACTGTGAAGTGAATTGTGGCAGCCTTACGCACTACGTCAGGCATTTTAGAGCGTATTCGGAACTTAATGAGATGAAGACCTGAGGCCTGTATTCAGGAAGGAGGAGAATATTTTGATTATTTCATACAAGGAAATGTCAACAGTATGTACGAGTATCATACTTCCATGAAATAAACATATAGGTAACTCAGAAATTAAGCATTTCCGGACTGCGGTTGTTATAATCAGTTTTGCCTTCTCTAACTTACATAAAGACTAAGAAATCCATTACTGATGTTTTGTCCGTATTTTTATTACAGTCTTTATTTGTCCAACATTTTTAATTGATTGAAAAATAAAAGAAACTCAAACGAAAAATTTATATTTGGTAGGCCTATGATTGCCACATGGACATTTATTTCCAGACGAAGTATTTCTTGAAAATGTAATTACAATTTGTCATCAGAAATAGTACAGCAGATTTGTGGTGCAATGAACCAAGTGACCTGTTACACCGGTTATGATGAGACAAATCTGCGGATCGATGAGTCCTCCACAGAAGCTGCGTCTGCAGAACTTTGCATCAATAAATAATTACTTCCAAGTAAGGCTGCACACAGACATAATAGAGACCTTAGTGTACACTCGTGCTGGTGCACCACACGCAAATGACATTGTTATTCAGTTACACGACAATTTAAGGGGGAGTCCGCCAACAGCGATTTCATACTTAAACATACAGAATATAATTAATACAATCAATATAAAAAGAGGATACAATAATATTAACAATGTTTTAGGACCGAATGAGCAGCGCTCGTGTTCGGTCGCAGTTGAGATATATTATTAATAGAAGAGGAATATATAAAATAAAATAAAATAGGAATTAAAACTACAATTACAGCTACAGTGAAATATAATATAATATAATATAATATAATATAATATAATATAATATAATATAATATAATATAATATAATATATTAACATAAAAGGAATATGTAAATTAAAGTAGGAAATAAAATTAAAAGTACAGCTACAATGAAATTATATAATGTAATATGATATATAATATAATGTAATATATAATACAATATAATATAATATAATACAATATAATATAATATAATATAATATAATATATAATATAATAACGCAGCCAGCATTTTGGGGACCTTTCCAGACGCCAATTCTCTGGATGAGATTTTCTTTATTTGAATGTCTGAAAGCAAGACAAGGGTGAAGTACGAAGCCCCTACAATGAAGATAAAACTGCAACTCACGGAAAGAATCGAACCACGGACCGCTTCGTTGAAAAACACACGCACTGTGTACAGAGAAATAGTGACAGACCATAAATTCAACCTGTTACGAATTAAAGTCTAAAAATTCCTCGGGATATGATAAATTTTTCAGTAGGAAGAAAAAAAAACAGATTTATTAATAGTGTAATAGTACATTATACAACAGGCCTATAATGAAGGTAATTAAGAAATGAGTATGGATATTTATGAAACGAGCGCAAGCGAGTTTCATAATTTTCATACGAGCTTCTTAATTACCATTATAGGCGAGTTTCATACGACTTTTTATGCTCGACCATATTTCTAACTTGATATTATTAATTTTTTAGCAATGTCCCGTATGTTGTGAGATGTGCGCAGACGCGAAAGTATTGATTTTTTCCGAGGAACAGATGTCCACATTGACCTTGCTAGGCCATAAGAACCTACAGAGATAACATTGACATTAAATTAGACATTGAAAAACGAGATGACAAATTGAATTTATTTGAATATTATTTACAATTAACGCTAATTATTATAGTAACAGAACATAACCTTCTGCGACAGTATTGGATTTCCAGCCTCCGTGACTTTTCGCTAATTCTCTTTCGATTGCATATCCGAGAATAATCGATACTTGCGGTTTTATAACGGTAGAAAGCTGACCTGTCATTGGCTGAACAGTTGTAACCTGAGTCGTCATTGGCTGAAAGACCTGACCTTTAATGAGTAGGTGTACTTTAATGACATGCATTAAAGGTCTACTACCAGATGTATAATTACTACATTTCGGCATGGTCGAGCATAAACATAATTCTTAGATAGAACATGATGCAAGACTAAATTAATACAGATTACCTCTTTTTTTTTTTTTTTTTTTTACTTTCGGCCCTCACTAGAAACCAGTGCATTTGAAACTTTTGATATAGATGGTCTGTTCGTAAGTTCGAAATTATAAAATACAAATATAATATAGACTGATTAATTCATACACATAGGCTATTAAATTTATTTAATCAAATTGAAAAATTTAACATTAACATAATAATATGTAAGGAATTTTTTGAAGCTTTCTGAAGAAAATAAAATATATTTTATTGATGTTATGCAATTTTAAGATATCAAGAAAATAATTGAGTACCTCCGTGGAAAAAGGTTGGATGTAACATGTTGCCCAAGTGTTACATCCAACCTTATTCCACAGAAGTACTAAATTATTGCATTCTAATGCTTGGATTTATTGGTAACGTTGTTACATACTGTTAATGTATTAAGGACTACTTGGCGTAGAAACCTGTTCTTTTTTATTTGGTGTAGTTGAAATTTCATTTCGTAAGTTGGCTACTTTGTCACAACAGTAGGATGGTGGTATCTACTATGCAGCCCATTTCTTTTTAAAATGATTGCAATACAAATTTAAAGTGTTTACATAGGCTATATTGGTATTTAAACATGATTTCTTAAAATATAAGTTTAATTGCATTTTTATCCCATTTTCTATGGAATTAGTTAAGACTGGTAGTTCAGATTGTCACCATTTCTTCATCTCACTCTGTGAAATATATTATTAGTTTTGTATAAAATATTAATTACTATAAATGTGTTACTGAAGATTTATAAAAAAAACAGCATCTTGTTTAACATATACCGTATTAATATATATTCTAAAAAAATGTTTAGAAGACTATTTTACTGATACTCTTATTCATAAATGTGATTCGTGTTAAATTTCAGCCAATCAGAGTCTTCTATTACTGTAACATTATCATCTTAAATCACCGATTTTGTATTATCCCTATTGTTTGGCAATTGTTAACTCCTAAGTAGACAATTTTGCCCTAAATAATCTTACGTTTTGAGTTTCATTTTTTATATCGATAGAGAGGCTATTAAAAAATTTTACTGCCATATAACGCACTCCTTTTTGATAGCACGATAGACTTGCCGATGGAGTATGAAAGTCATTTTTTGACGTTTATTTATGCTATGAACTGTTGAATTAGTTGCAAAGTTTTCACGATTACATAATAATAATAATAATAATAATAATAATAATAATAATAATAATAATAATAATAATAATAAAATATTGCAGTAAAAGGTTACAATGAATACAATATTTTTAAGTACACACAATAAGGAAAATCATGATTATATATATAGCTCAACTTATCACATTACAGATATACCATTATCGGAAAATATGAAAACAAAAATATAAAATAAGTTAAATATCACTAGAACATAAAAAAATGTGAGTACTTGGAAACATCCAATACAACACTTGTCATAATAGTAAGTTAATTTCGCAACTCGTCATAAGATAATTTCCTAACTTGGATTTGAAAGATTTCAATGTTCTGCAGCCCTTTACTTGAGGCGGCAGAGTTCCAGTGACGAGAGGTAGCAACAGTCAAAGAGGAGGAATACAGAGATGATGTGTGAAGTGGAATTTCTAGCGTGTTATCGCGTTGTGATCGAGTATTAATATTAAGATAGCGAGAGAGAGTATGAAAACGAGCGAATAAATAATAGGGGGATGAAGTGTGCGTAATTCGATATAAGAGAGAAAGTGAATGCAGATTTCTCCTCTCGTGTAACATACGGGGAAGATTGAAAAGATATACTGACAAGTCATGGGCATTATTTGTATTTTTTGAAAATAGTCCTACTCAATTCCCTAGATTTGGCACCTACTGTTATTATAATTACTCATTTTTGTAATATAAATATTTGTTACTATCTGTGGAATTTCCCCAGAATATTATTCCAGACTTCATTACCGAGTGGAAGTATGCAAAGTATATTGTTTTTAAGGTATTGATATTTACATTTTGCATAGATCTAATAGCAAAGCATGCTGAATTTAGTTTGGGGGTAATTTCTGTAATATGATTTTCCAGTTTAACACATTATCGATTTTTAAGCTAAGAACTTTGGTTGTTGTTGTTGTTTCTAATAAAGGTCTGTTGTCAATTATTGCGCTTTAAATTTGCGATGTTGAATTTTTACAGGATTTAAATTGAATTATCTTAATTTTGTTACAGTTTAATAGGGCTACTAATTTATTGACTGAGAACCAGTCACATATTTTGAAGAGAATTTATTCTCCATCGTTCTGTTTTCCTTATTTGCCTCTTCAAATCCTTTTCATTATACTACATTTATTACTTATTCATCCTTATAGTTTCATTCATATTATTAATTTTTCACCTTCTTCTTTCTCTTTTATTCCTTTTTTATTCTGCTAGTCTACAGCAAAACCACGTTAACAAAAATTGCGGAAAATATGCGAACTAACAAAGGAGGCGTGGGAGCAAGCGGACCTGACGTCACTTCATCCCTTAAGGGTTAGTGAGATCGCTGTACAGTCAGAGCAGTTCATTATGCCTACAGTATGTGATTCTCGTGAAGCTTAAGTGATGGTATTATGTAGTGCAACAACGATTATAAAGAATCAAGGTTATTAGTCGTTACGTTTCTTTTCCCTGTAACTGAAGATGAAATTATTATTTTGGTTAAGAAGTTAAAAAATAATGTTGCTCCTGGTATATATGGAATTAAGAATAATACTTTCAAAATTATTATCAAATATATATTAAAACCCATGGTTCATACTTTTAACTTATGTTTTGTGCAAGGTATATTCCCAGATGTTTTGAAATGTGCCATAGTAATTCCAATATACAAATCTGGAGATAAAAATAATTTAAATAACTAGGCTATAGACCTATATCTTTACTTCCAACATTTTCCAAATTGCTTGAAAAATGTTTAAAGAATAGATTAATAAATTATTTAGAAAAACATAAAATCCTCTCTAAAAATCAGTTTGGTTTCCGCAATAATATTTCTACTGATAATGCTCTTATTAATGTTACTGGAAAAATTATCAATGAACTAGATATCGGAAACAAATGTTTGGGTATTTTCTTGGATCTACGGAAAGCTTTTGACACCATCAATCATAATTTACTTTTGGACAAACTACATACTATTGGAGTTAGAGGTATAACTTTAAAATTATTCCAATCATATTTTAGTAACAGAAGGCAAATGACCAAAATTGAAGATCAATTTAGTGAATACAAATATATTGATATAGGTGTACCGCAAGGAACAATTTTGGGACCTATTTTATTTCTAATATATGTTAATGATCTGCTAAATATAAATTTAGAAACATTTAATGGATCTATATATTCATATGCGGATGATACAGTAGTTATTTTCAGTGGGTTTTCTTGACAGGAAGTATATAGAAATGCTAATATAGGTGCTAACATTGTTAAAAAATGGCTTAATTCCAACTTCCTTTCTTTAAATATATCTAAATCAACTTTGGTTCCTTTTTCGTTAACAGCTGCCAGTGTTCAAAATTTAAAATTTAGCGATAAATATAGACTAATAATACACAGTGAAAATTGTTTAGATCCCAAAAGTTGTAAATGTCCACCTTTGAAAGAAGCCACGTATGTCAAATATCTGGGTATCATTATTGATCAGAATTTAAAATGGCCTCATCACATTACTTATCTTTGTAAGAGGCTTCCTAAAACAATTTATAAATTCGTTAATCTTCGATGCTACTTACCTATTAGAGTTCTACGAAATGTTTATTTGGCCATTACTCAGTCTATCATTCAATATGGTATAATTGTTTGGGGTGGAAGTACAAAAATTAATCTTAGTCCGTTAAATTTACTACAAAAACGAATAATTAAAATTTGTTTGAAGAAACGTTTCGATTATCCAACTAAATTAATTTATTCTGAATTTAATGTATTTAATATTGAAGAAATTTATAAGTATACGCTGTTAAAATTTTATCATAAAAATTGTAATAAGTTTGTATTACAGACACACAATTATGACACAAGACGAAATATTAATTCAACATTAGTAGAACCTAAATGTCTCACATCTGCTGGTCTAAAGCATAGCATAAATTTTGGCCCTCGGTTGTACAATGCTTTAACTAAATTACACCCAGAACTTCTAACATGTAACCCACTAACATATAACAAGAAAATTAGAAACGTGTTAATATCTTCAATTTGATTAAATAAATTTATAGCCTATGTGTATGAATTCATCAACCTATATTATATTTGTATTCTATAATTTTCAAATATATATTAGTCCTACTTTTCACGTGCGATATTATTCTTCTCTAGTGTTAATATTATATTATATAATTCCATTGCCGCTGTAATTATATTTTAGTTCCTATTTTATTTTACTTATTTATTTATATTATTATTTTTTTTATTTTAATATTATATCTGAACTGCGACCGAGCACGAGCGCTGCTCATTCGGTCTCAAATTTTGTTAATACTACTGTATCTTCTTTTTATATTGCTTGTATTATTTTATTTGTATTTCTCTTTGTTTGTTTTGTAATTATTTTTCTTTATTCTGTATATTTGAATTTAAGTAAATAAATAAATAAATAAATAAAGAGCGTATGCACTTCTCAATCAAACGGTTCGTGATTTAATTCCTGATGTGGGAGGATATTTACCTCCCTTCCACGGGACTGAGTGTCTGTCCCCTGTCATCTGTTTATCCTATGACGTCTTCGCAATGGCCCTACAGATCTCAAGGTCAGGGATGCCCTCATTGTGTAGTGCAGATCTTAGAGTCTTCTCGAATCATCACTACTACTATCTACCAATTTTTGCAGTTCCTATAAATAACTATTTTATAATTAATTGAGCATAACGAAAATTCAATAAAATTACAAAACCAATACGATGATAACAAAATAGAGATAATTACGAAAATAAAAGTAGAGAATCAATTGAAGAACAGAATATAAGTTGGAATGAATGAATAAGTATATTCAAATTAAGTAAAAGAAAAAGGGATATGAATACTAAATAATTCGCTTAATATTTTTTAATTTATTAAACTCAAAATAACCTAGGTCAGGATTTATTATGAAAATAGCTGTATAACCGTGGCTCGTAACTCTGGCTATGATTTAATCCAGTGGTTGTGTAACATCTAGGTTTAGCTAAAGTACATGTCAAATTTCTTCTGGTGGAATAAACATATGGTTCTTCTTTATATTTTTGACGATTTTTAAGATAAAATTTTAATAATGTGTATTTATATATTTGTTCATTAACATCTGAATAAATCAATTTTGTTGGTTGTATAATCTGTACATCTACCCCATTATCTCATTTCCTAGTTGCCTAATGAGTCATTTTTATGGTACCTACAAATTTAATAATGCATTGTATTCTTCACCTGACATGATTAGGAACATTAAATCCAGACGTTTGAGATGGGCAGGACATGTAGCACTTATGGGCGAATCCAGAAATGCATATAGAGTGTTAGTTGGGAGACCGGAGGGAAAAAGACCTTTGGGGAGGCCGAGACGTAGATGGGAAGATAATATTAAAATGGATTTGAGGGAGGTGGGATATGATGATAGAGACTGGATTAATCTTGCACAGGATAGGGACCGATGGCGGGCTTATGTGAGGGCGGCAATGAACCTTCGGGTTCCTTAAAAGCCATTTGTAAGTAAGTAAGTATATTTATTTGTTCAATTTGGAAAATATTGAAATCATAAGCCAATTTTGTGGGTTAATCTGACCACTCTATTCCATATAGCCTGGCAGAGTTGCCTCATGATTGATGCCTTGTTGGTATCACTTGTGAGATCCAGACCTGACTTCGGATAGTTGTCTAAACAACAATCGAATTGTTTAACCTTATTTTAATTATCCGCTTTTGAAGAAATATAAGCGGAGAAAGTGTAAATTTTGTTTCTCCTCACCATATGATTATACTATTCTAGATGACAGATTAAACCAAACATAAATAAACTAATAGCAGAATATGTTTAGGGATGTAAGAACGAAGAATTAAAAGCTTATAACTTAAATTGTTTTACGAAGCCTTGTTACATAAAGGAGAAATATGTTCATCCCTCCTTAAATACTGGTCAGTAATAATATTCCTAAGTACTTCACTTGAGTAGATTCCTTCAGAATAGAACATTTCAAATCGTAATTAATTGAACAACTGTCATTATGACTATGTAATTCTGATATATAATTGTTAAGTCTGATGTGGCCTCGTGGTAGCGTCTTCTCTCCTGAACCTAGCGGGCCGGGGTTTCGATTCTCCGCTTGGGACGAGTTGCCTGGGTGAGGTTTTTCGGGGTTTTTCCCTCACCCCAATGAATGAATATCAGGTAACTTCATCAGTCGTATGGAACCCCAATCACTCTTGCTACTTTCCTCCCACATCATTCTGGTTGTCTTACTTGGTTTTCAGATCGCGTTTGCGAAGGCCCTCCGAAACCGCTGACTCACTCGGCCAGCTTCCGTGGATATGTCAAGCTATACTAGTTGGTGGCCAGCAGCGGAACCCACTCCCCTCCCAATGGGAGAAGGAGCTTACACCTCAGACCGTTTGAGTGGGGAATGTTGGGGGCTGTTGGGGTAGAATGGTACACGGATTTGGAAAGAAGACGGGACTTGTCGAGAGAGTGTTAGCGGTTAGATCGGTTCGCCGTAGGTGCGGTCGGTGGGCTTGCAACTCACCCCAGGGGCGCACAATAGACCTCAGATCGAAGTGCACAGGGATATTCCCTTCCCGGCCATTAGAGAGAGAGAGAGAGAGAGAGAGAGAGAGAGAGAGAGAGAGAGAGAGAGAGAGAGAATTCTGTTGAGGAAGAACAATTGTTTGTATGCATCTGAAGTCTGTTTAGTGGAATATGTAGCTAATCGGCGATGTATGCATTCGAGGGGAGAAGGAACTGGCCACCCTACTCCGTTATCTCCTGACCTAGTTTGCCTCATGAGTGATGCCTTATTGGTGTTACTTATGAGGTTCAAACCTGTTTTCGGACAGTTGACTAAACAACAACAACAATATCTTTTGTATGTATGAACATAAGAGGCTGTATTACCCGGAAAAATCTGCAGTGGCGCAACACAGCATAGAAAAGGAGCATAAAATACTGTTTGACCACACCAAGGTCATTAACAAATCAAACCACTACTGGCATCGTACAATCAAGGAGGCCATAGAGATCAAGCTGGAGAAAAACAACTTTAACAGAGACAGTGGACTCCAGCTCAGTCAGGCATGGACACCGGCCTTGGACCAACTTAGGCCCTCTTACAATCAAGGTCATGAAGATCACGGACCGAGGACGACAACCGATTCCAACCGGCGGAACAGGGCTCGCCGCCCGCCAAACTTCACACAGGAATCCCGGTAGGGGCGGAGCTTACGAGAGATGACAATTCCCGGCCCCGGATTTGCCGATCCGCCAACCAATCCCGTTTCACCTGAGACAGCCTAACATCTATATT
Organism: Periplaneta americana; assembly: GCF_040183065.1. Lineage (NCBI taxonomy): Eukaryota > Metazoa > Arthropoda > Insecta > Blattodea > Blattidae > Periplaneta > Periplaneta americana. Next base: position 28,695,011 of record NC_091121.1, read on the forward strand.
ACCTTTCGACTTTCTGCAGAGATAGCAGTCGAAAGCTTGGAGCATTCCAAAATCTTAATTCGGCTGATATCCCGCGAAAACATATTAGCGAACAATATCTTTTGGTTTTTCCTGGTCTGCATCTGGAACTGTCATAGGTCTGATCAAGTTTTCAAGACTGCAAAGTTTTTGGGGGAAGAATTTGCTATTGAAAGCATCGTGTAAGGACAAGATATCGGTGAAGACAGTGTAATTATTTGCTGGGCTGTACCTGTGCGCGGGTTAACCGGCGTATGAAGGATTTGCGTCCCCTAGTAAAAATGTTGACACGCTTCCGTGTGAACGCAGCCACTGGAGCGGGTCTGAACTGATGACGCGGCTACGAGCAAATTAAATGCTTGAGCTGCCGATGTAATGTTACTAAAAATGCAGCCTGACGCCCTGCAGTGTTACACACCTGGCCGGGTTAAAAAGCTTGCTTTCAATTATTTTCTATCTACCGTTTCGAAATAATTCAATGCAGTTCGCTGGATTTCACGCCTGCCCACGCTGTGTCAAATTGCGAATACAATTTGAAATTGCATCAGATATTACAGCGTGGAATGATATTACTGCAATTATAATATTTATTTTATCTCTCGGAAGCCGCAATACGATTACAAGTTTACTTTTTTTTTATAAATATATTATTTACACAAAAATAATAGCTCCATTCCAAACAGCACTTAAGTCATCTTCTCTTTTAATTTACAGGAAACTCGTAGAACTTGTATTGCATTTGGTATTAAAAATTAAATTTGTTTTAATTGTATTCCATTGGTATTACATTCACAAAAACCTACTAAACTTTTAATGAAGGTAGTATGCAGTTTTAATCTTGGAGCGCGTTTCGGTATTCAGAATTAGGGCTAGAATTTTTATGCCCTACAATCGCCAAAATACGCAGTATAAAATATACACTTATGACCTGAAAATTCAAGAAATACACTCTGTAATATAATATTGTGCTAAATAAATTTAAATATTTTTATGCTCGACCATGCCGAAATGTAGTAATTATACACCTGGTAGCAGTCCTTTAATGCATGTCATTAAAGTACATCTACTCATTAAAGTTCAGATTTTCGATTATTCTCGGATATGCAATCGAAAGACAACAAGGGAAACGTCACGGAGGCTGGAAATCCAATACTGTCGCAGAAGGTTATGTTCTGTTACTATAATAATTAGCGTTAATTGTAAATAATATTCAAATAAATTCAATTTGTCATCTCGTTTTTCAATGTCGAATTCAATTTCAAGGTTATATCAAGATTAATTTTATCTAACTCTCTAGATTATATCAAGGTCAATGTCGACATTCGTTTCCCGGGAAAAATCAATACTTTCGCGTCTGCGCACATCTCACAATTTATGAGGTAGGCTATTGCACTTACTCACATAACAATAACATGAATACTTATGAATAATTGCAAGTTAGAAATATGTTTGAGCGTAAAAAGTCGTATGAAACTTGCCTATAATGGTAATTAAGACGCGAGGATGTTTATGAAACGAGCGAGTTTCATAAACATCCTCGCATCTTAATTACTACCATTATAAGCTCGTTGCATAATGTACTATTTATAATTTGAATGGGAGGTATAAACTGTATATGAAATAATGAAAAGAGAAAAAAGTGAAATTTGGGGATTTCAGAACACACAAAATTTATTGTAAACAGATAATGCTAACTTATTTTCATAAACTTTCATTGTATTTATATTATGGAGATCAGAATTGCAATGTACGGTAGTGGCAAAAAACCGGACCGACTATTGTAGCTGATTTCAGAGCCTTGTTCACTCCAGAGCACGATAGACTGATAACTAAGACTTTCGTGGTTCGAATCCTGCCTGGGAAGGAAACTTTTTTTTGTTCCTTATTCAAATTTATTCCCAATACTTTTCGATTGCTGGTAAAATTTATGTTCTGGGAATAAGTTAATTAAGTAGTAAAATATCGCTGCAATCGAAGTCGTTGAAATTACTCCAAATTCAAGTATCGTTGAAATTGAATTTTTCACAGCAACAGGAAGCTTTAAAATTGAGGTTTCTCTAAACTTTAAATTTCGACTTGTTCCTTTTTGAACTGAGCCGTCCATTATGTCTAGAAGAGTTTCCGTCACAAAAAATAGTGCCAACCTAATATTATGTCTTTTTTTTTACACTTGAGCTACATTAGGCATTGCAGCCCGAAAGAGCAGAAGCTCGTGCTCGGGCGCAGTTCAGATCAGTTATACAAAATATATCACAAAATTAAGAGAGTTCATTGAGCACAATAACATTAATAAGTAATAAAATACATACACCATGTAATAATAGGGTCTCTATACAAATAGAAAATACAAAAGTACATAAATATTAGAGTATCAATTTTTAACTCAATTAGCTTAAACAATTAAATAATTAATCTGATTTGTTTCTTAAATCTGTGTGTGTTAAATGTAGGACTACTTAGCTCAGGGTAAGCTCTAATTAATTCTGCTGTGTTTTAATCCAGTAGTTGTGTGGCATTTGGGAGTATTTAGAAAGAAACTGTAATTTTGTCTCGTATGGTATTCGTGAGGATCAAATTTAAATTGATTGTGGTTTTTATGGAAGTAAATCAGCAATGTTTGTTTACAAATTTGTTCTAGATTTGATACACCAAATTCCTGAAAAATTAATTTCGTTGGGTAATCAAAAGGCTTATATAGACAAATTTTGATAATTTTTTGGAGCAAATTTAAAGGATGGAAAGTCGATTTTGCCATTCCTCCCCAACCTAAAATACCATACTGAATTATTGATTGAAACAGAGCTAAGTACACAGTACGCAGAACATAAACAGGTAAATAAGAGCGTAGAATGGAAAATTTTTTACGCAATCTGTTACACAGGAAGTAGATATGCTTGTCCCATTTTAAATGTTGGTCAATAATAATGCCTAAATATTTAACTTGTGAGGATATACTCAAAGCGTTACATGAGCAAGTAGGTAGGTTACAATCATGTATTGTTATACTTCTGTTATTATTCATTTTTAGTTGCTCAAGGCCATGTGTTGTTAATGAAAATGGCATTAATTTTGTTTTAGAAACGTTCAAAGAAAGTAAGTGAGCATCCAGCCATTCTTTAATAATGTTAATACCACTGTTAGAATTTTGATATAACCACAGCATCATCAGCATAAGAATACAGAGTACCAGAATATTTCTCAATGTCAATTTTAAGTAAATCGTTGATATATATTAAAAACAAAATAGGACCTAAAATCGTCCCCTGAGGTACACCTATATCAATGTTACGTGATTCACTAAGGTGATCATTTATTTTAGTTGCTTGAGTTCTGTTACTTAAGTAAGATTTAAATAATTTTAAAGCCATTCCATTAATTCCCAATCTGTCCATTTTATTCAAAAGTATATTGTGATTGTATCGAAAGCTACATGTTTTAGTTTTTGTTTTTGTTACATGTTTTGAAAACAAACAAGTAAAGTTGCCACTGAGCACTAATGGCTTAGGTATCAATCAATCTGCGTATTTCTAGCGAAATAACTGTCAGTGACTACGCCTAAACCTCCCCTTCAAATACGAAGACTAATCGACGCATTATTTCAGAAAATGAAGCAGTTGTATTACCGTTCTCCGTGTTGTGGATACCGGATTTACTTCTCTTTCGAAAGAAGACATGGTTAAGATCCCTCGAAAACCCATTGCTGTCCACCGGGTTGGACCCTTCGTACTTCGGGTCTTACAGCAAGCATTGTAATAAACCACGGAGCAAAACATGATGGCACCATATTGTTAATCTTCAGGAAAAAGATTCCATTACAAGAAAGTTGAATGCCCATTATTCTCTTCTATTTTATGGGTACAATGGAAGAGGTAGTGGGATTTGATGTTCTGCTGGGGTATTAATTAGAGATTAATGATCAAGTCTGTGATGTGCCAAAGTGAATTTCACAACTTTTCAAGGGATTGTTCCGAAATCCTTTGTTGCACAGAATGTCGTAATCCGTAATGGACATAATTCTTTTGTTCTTCTTCTTGAAATGCAAGCTTGGATAATAACTGCTTCATCGACCGATCATTATGCATCGGAACTTGGCTTTTACTGGGTGTCATTGTGGCGATAATGGAAGGTATGATGTTGCGTCATTTCGTGACGCATTTAATTGGAGAATCGGAGGCATCGATTGGAAGCTTGGATAATGAAGTCTCTTCGTTTCCAATAGCACAGCACGAAATATATTGAGATTCTCTACTAACTCTGATATTATATCATTTCCTCTCTGATTGAGGACTGTATGTTAAGCTCTTTGCCTGCAATCGCGGTGGTCCCAATAATCCCCATATAATTTAACCGGAAGTGACGTATGACACAGTCCACTAGAACAATGCCCTATTGAATGTCGGGTAATTATTGAGGTGTACACCATTTCCTCAGTGTGCTTAATCCCATTTCCTTATTCAGGAAGTTCAGGTCCAAATCACCAAAGTTTTCTTATACCAATTGCGGTTCAGTTTTAAATATACTATTTAATATCAATAGTGAAGAAAATGGCTATGGTCTTTTTCCTGCACATCAGATTTTTTATTTCATTGTGAATTAATTACACTGCGTCGTGTTGTATTTATTTTTTTAGTAGGTTATTTTACGACGCTTTATCAACAGCTTAGGTTATTTAGCGTCTGAATGAGATGAAGGTGGTAATGCCGGTGAAATGAGTCCGCGGTCCAACACCGAAAGTTACCCAGCATTTGATCATATTGGGTTGAGGGAAAACCCCGGAAAAAACCTCAACCAGGTAAAGGCTGGTTCACAATAAACCGGGAACGAGAACCAGAATGAAAACGAGAAGCAGAGGACGTGAATATGAAAATTTTTTATTCACAATAAACCGAGAACGTAGGCGACTATGCATATCGATATGTATGTCAATAACGATATGTAAAGTCGATATTACGCATTCTGATGTTATTTGTGTATAATTGACCAATGGCGTTCTCTCATGAGTACAAGGCAGCCAACATAAACACAGGTTAACTAACTTCGAAATTTCAACTGAAACATTTCATTAGGTACGGTACTATAAATATGCCCATGCATCTTTATTATCACAACCTATTTTAAGTCTACCATAACGTAAAATAATTAGAGAAGAAACATTTGTAATAGAACAAAAATGAGCCCAACAGTAGTTATTGAATTGAAGCATGAATATGTAGTGTGTAATACAACCAATACAGTAATAAAATATGATTCACTTACGATCGGTGTTCAAAGATACAGCTATTGAAAGCCACGTATTCTCCTTCATTTTCTCATCTTTATACGAGGCGCGCCGCTTATCGTAAACGTGAGGATTTTCATCAACACTCAATATTAGAATCTCATAAAAAAAAAAAAAAAACTTGCTCCATGATGCACAGCACAGAACAAAATAATGCATAGGTTATGTCACGATCTTCTTGATACAAAATATACGACGACAAAGTAGCTTTTAGATGGCAATAGAATGAATCTAGTGGGCTATGATCGGAAACGTGAACGCCAAAGCTGAAACTTGGCCAACCCTCCGTTCCCGATCCCGAGCTCCGGCAAGCTTTTCGGTAATTGTGAATGCTCACATTTAAATGTAATGTACACCTTTTAGCAATTTTACCGTTTTAGTTTTCGTTCCGATTCTCGTTTCCGGTTTATTGTGAACCAGCCTTAACTTGCCCCGACCGGGAATCGAACCCGGGCCACCTGGTTTCGCCGCTAGACGTGCTAACCGTTACTCCACAGGTGTGGATTTGTATTTATTATACCACATTATATCGGCGGTGTTTAGATAAAAGAGCTTAACTCTCATTTTTAAATATCACTTCTTTTTGCTGTAACTAATGTAATTAGTTAAAATTTAATTAAAAACGTAAGATAAGCTATGTTTTTTTTTTTATAATTACAAAGTTAGCGGCGAATTTATGAAGAGGGAATATGTAAAATATTTTGATGTTCCCAAATTAAAACAAGGGTGCGCGCGTAGCGTCGCGGTTAAGACGTAACGCTTCAAAGGCGAAAGATCGCAGGTTCGATTCCCGGTAGGGATATGGATTTTCTTCATTGATCTAATACATCTGAATTCACTATGGCTCTAGGATTACTTAGCCTCTACCAAAATTACATCCTTGTTATTAATGACAACTGTCTGTAAAGGTAGGAGCCTTAACCTCCCCTCTGAGCCGATTCGGCCTGTGATGGGGTTCATTTTACCTTTATCTTTACATTAAAACACAACATTAAATGACATATGTAGGCCTACTGTAGTGTAAAACACGAATTGCAAACTATTATTAGCTACCGATTTTTTATGACAGGTATACTACTCTCTTTTGCTTTTAATAGTTATTTATGCAACAAGTGGATAATCTTGGTGATCATGGCATGAGTGAATGTTTGTCGCATGAACTATAGTAAGTGCGACAATTTTCACCAGTGTCATAATAAAATTATCCACGACTTGGCTACAACACTTTATGGCGTCTTAGCATTGTAAATTGTAGGAAAGAAATTATGAAAGAAATTCGGGATCCATAGCTGACAGAGTCTTCATATGTTCGTATCGATTAGTTGCGTCTGACGTTGACACTGAATAAAGAGAGATGGATGACCTTGCAGGTTGTTACAAATGTTCCTTTATTTTGTTAACAGGCCTGTAGTTTCTCTGAACCACAGAACTGTTTTATGTGATATTACAAAAGTGATACAAAATTGTTAAAAATTGGAAATAATTGATACGTTACCTTCTGCCCTGCATTTCATATCTTGTTACGTCGCGCATAGAAGGGGTAGGCGAGATAGCAAGCGTTCCGGTATTACGTCACAGCAAATACTTCATTGTTTTATTGGCACGCGTGCTATAATAAGCCGATTACGCACGATATTGGATGTAGTAAGAACCTGTGTACTGTTCTCCAACCAGGAGATTAACCGTGAAAGGAATGTGCTTACTATTGCGGCATCTATTGGAGCGAAGTAGATAATATTACCGTTATAACGTCAGTTTGAAAAACATCCGCTCTACTGCATATGCTATTTCCTGTATGGAGGGATTAAAAGACCAGGAAATTAAACGCAATCTAATTTTGTAACTAGGGTAGTACAAGTATGTGTGTATCAGTGTTATCGTTTGTGCTTTAAGAGTTAGCCAATGGAGATGCTTCTACCCACGTGTGTGATCTTATGACTTCTTATGGCATCAAAATTCATTCATAGCATTGCCCCACTGCGTCGCATTCCCCTGACACTTTCTTCTGGTTGGAGCGCAGTATAATGCTAGGATGGCATAAAATATGATTACAAGTAAATACAATGTTTACGAAATTGATTGTGGACGTGCGGAATTCAATAACTTCGTACAAATATGTTATTTACATTATATTTTATGGCATTATAATAAAACAGAGTGTTAAAGGGTGCATATAGAGTGTTAGTTGGGAGACCGGAGGGAAAAAAAAACTTTGGGGAGGCCGAGCGTAGATGGGAGGATAATATTAAAATAGATTTGAGGGAGGTGGTATATGATGGTAGAGAGTGGATCAATCTTGCACAGGATAGGGACCGATTGTGGGGGCTTATGTGAGGACGGTAATGAACCTCCGGGTTCCTTAAAAGCCATTTGTAAGTAACTAACTACGTAGGGGAGAGTTGGGTAGTATCGGACATGGGGTAATATCGGACAGTGCGTTTCTTTTATCTACCGCCAGATGGTAGTACCTGAATGACATAGTTACGTTTCTCTATGTGACATCACAGAAACGTAACCATGTCATTCAGGTACTATCATCTGGTTGTAGATGAAACTCACTGTCCGATATTACCCGATGTCCGATACTACCCAACTCTCCCCTAAGTATGAATAAGAAGACGAGATGGGTTTTATTGTAGTGTTATTTTTTTTAGTGTGTTATTTTACGACTCTGTATCAACACCTCATGTTATTTAGTGTCTTAATGAAATTAAGGTAATTGTGCCGGTGAAGTCAGTCCGGGGTCCAGCACCGATAGTTACTTAGCATTTGCTCATATTGGGTTGAGGGAAAACCCAGGGAAAAACCTCAACCAATTAACTTTCCCCAATCGGGATTCGAAACCGAGCCACTTGGTTTCGCGGTCAGACGCGCCAACCATTACTCCACAGGTGTGGACTGGTGTTGTCAATGTCTTACGTGTATTTTAGGAGTTGTTATAGTAAAAGCTATATCAATGGAACCTAAGTAAGAAATAAAATTAGATGTCATTTATGACGGAGAATTAGTAACTTGTTTCTTTATCGAAGGTAACATATCCAGTAGTAAACATATCCAATTTTGTTTCCTTTCAGTCAAACCGTTGAGTGCGTCTATATTGACCAGCAGTCAGCCGTTGTCGGCGGACAGGCAGTACCAACTGGAATGTCAGTCCGTGGGTTCGCGACCGGCGGCCAAAATTACGTGGTGGATGGATACTAAAGCTCTGGACAATTACGTCGAAAAGGTGAGTGCGTTTTATTAATTTACAGCAATTTTAATGGATCACGATAATTTAATTAATTGAAAAGTATAATTGAGTTGAATCAATATGTCAATATAGAAGCGGATGGAAAAATTTGGGCTTTCACCCACTATATTAAAAATGTGATATAAAATTGACAGCTTTAAAATTTCCGATATAAATAATTGGATATGGATTGATAGAAGATGAACCTCACAAAACAATAATCGTTTGATATAGGCCTAATGTAGAGAAAGTGAATGAAAAGCAATAACAGAAACAAGATTGTTTCCAATATCTTCCATTAAACAGAACTCGCTACCAAAACAAACATACAATTTCAAGCCGAACTTCACCACATCTCTAACAAAATATACGGTTTAGAATTTTCGTTAAGTTGAAACATACTCGTATTGACAATGAACTGGTCCCGTTTGCGACAAGAGTAAATAGTAGCTTTCATTTGCAATACCGGTAATATGTTTAACAACAACAAGAAGAATTTATTTATTTACATTAAAAAGATGCATGAGGAAACTATTATATACAGAACACAGAAATAAAAATATAGGGTGCTATTCATAGACATTTCGCTAGCCCGCGCTACGAGCGTGCTAAACAGGATTCATATCATATCGCTAATACTGGTTTATGAATACGAAAAACGTTAGATCGCTGATCATCCACCGGAAGCCCGCGCTAAGAATGTCTATGAATAGGGCCCTTAATGTTTGCCTACTATAGTTTGAAGGTCAGCTTAAAAATATTATATATATATATATATAGGGTGTAAGGGGTATAAGTGCCGTCCTTTTCACAGTCGTCGGCGACGGTCTACAGTATCAAAAAATGTCCATACAACATAGATTTAAACTTGAATGTTTTCTCAGAAAAAATATTTTTCTTATTTTATTTGCGTTATACTGCTTATTAACCTTTGGAGAGGCCCAGACGTAGATGAGAAGATAATATTAAAATGGATTTGAGGGAGGTGGGATATAATGATAGAGAATGGATTAATCTTGCTCAGAATAGGGACAAATGGCGGGCTTATGTGAGGACGGCAATGAACCTCCGGGTTCCTTAAAAGCCAGTAAGTAAGTATACTGCTTACATTGTTAGTAAAATTACGAAAACAATTACATCAGTAGGTATATCTAGCAAAGAGTTAATATTAATTTAAATAAATATTTGTGTGTTCTATTACGTTTTCGTGAGATTAAATAAAAATTCATGCTTAAATATGTTAATATTCTCGCTTGAGAGACGTGGCAACATGTTCAGCAGGCAGTACTCTGCACAGACGTACGTACAGCTCAGCTGAGTTCAAGCTCCCTGTCCATAGGTCTCCTGCCGAGCGGATGACAGTTCAGTACAGGTATTCTATAAACAACTTACACTGTCACTCATAGTTCAGGAATAAGTTTATCGTATGTTATTAATTTATGGAGAAAGTCGTCGTAATTGAAGTGAGGCAATAAGGATGTACCGTCAACGTTTCCACAAAGATTACCTAATTGACGAACATTTGTAGCGGTTTCTCAACGATTACTAGAAACTGGGAGGCTCTTACCCCGTTTCGGAAATTGCACAACCAGACATTTGTTTAAAAATAGTACTGCTTTATGGAAGCAGGATGGATTGAAATGTTGCATTAAAAAAGAAGTTCGTGTGATTTTGTGCAGTAATCCATTATTTCTTTATATTTTAGACGTACAACAAAAAAAGTAGCAATAGGCCTGTTGTTACATAAAAATGTGAATTTTCCATAATGTTCTATTAATGAGATTAAAAGTTTATATTTGCTGCTCGTTTTATGTAAAAAACAGTATTGTCATGGCACTCCCCAGTATTAGAACAGAGCATCTATTTTGTGTCGGTATGTCCTTATCCTCTTGAGCTGTACTGTGTACTTGTAAACCCCCTCCTCCCCATCCAGTAACGTTGCCAAACTTCTAATATTGTAAACTTTAATAATTAGTTAAATGTTGCAGTTATAAAAAAACTGTGAGGACAATTTTTCTGTCCACACCTGTGGAGTAACGGTTAGCGCGTCTGACCGCGAAAGCAGGTGGTCCGGGTTCGATTCCCGGTCGGGGCAAGTTACCTGGTTGAGGTTTTTTCCGGGGTTTTCCCTCAACCCAATATGAGCAAATGCTGGGTATCTTTCGGTGCTGGACCCCGGACTCATTTCACCCGCATTATCATTTTCGTCTCATTCAGACGCTAAATAACCTGAGATGTTGATACAGAGTCGTAAAATAACCTACTAAAAAAGACATTTATTTCTTCCTTATGACATGAGTAATCATCATTTAAAGTTGGGGCACTAACCCCTTACACTTTGTATACTGTCAGGTGCAAAAGTACGACTGGTATTATTGTTTGCAACCTGATTGACAACTACATGCAGTTTATCTTTATTGCTAAGCCACGAATAACACACGAATAAACACTTACTAACTTAAGGATGGAAAGTTTAAAATAAGTTGTTGGCCTATTCATGCTCACCCGTGTGTTACCAAATCAATATAGGCCTATCTATTTTGTGGCGCCGTACATTGCGTCGCCGTTTCTATTTTTCGGACGGTTGCGAACAGAATTTCGCCACTTAAATCTACATTTCATGAAGTAATACGTTTGTGGCTCTATCTCGGTAATGGATGGACCGTATTATTATTATTATTATTAATCTTATTATTATTATTATTATTAATCTTATTATTATTATTATTATTAATCTTATTATTATTATTATTATTAATCTTATTATTATTATTATTATTATTATTAATATTATCCAAAACTTACGTAATATCATTTATAAGGAAAACCTCTACACTAAAATATAACTATCATCTAAAATAGTACATTGTGCAACGAGCCTATAATGAAGGTAATTAAGAAGTGAGTATGGATATTTATGAAACGAGCGCAAGCGAGTTTCATAATTTTCATACGAGCTTCTTAATTACCATTATAGGCGAGTTTCATACGACTTTTTATGCTCGACCATATTTCTAACTTGATATTATTAATTTTATTGTATCTGACCTGGAGCAATGTCCCGCATGTTGTGAGATGTGCGCAGACGCGAAAGTATTGATTTTTTCCGAGGAACAGATGTCCACAGTGACCTTGCTAGTCCATAAGAACCTACAGAGGTAACATTGAAATAAAATTAGACATTGAAAAACGAGATGACAAATTGAATTTATTTGAATATTATTTACAATTAACGCTAATTATTACAGTAACCTTCTGCGATAGTATTGGATTTCCAGCCTCCGTGACTTTTCGCTAATTCTCTTTCGATTGCATATCCGAGAATAATCGATACTTGCGGTTTTATAACGGTCATTGGCTGAACAGTTGTAACCTGAGTCGTCATTGGCTGAAAGACCTGACCTTTAATGAGTAGGTATACTTTAATGATATGCATTAAAGGTCTGCTACCAGATGTATAATTACTACATTTCGGCATTGTCGAGCATAAAATATATTAATTAACAGAAAAGATTGTATTAGAGACCTCGGTGTATTAATTGACAATAAATTATATTTTCACAAACACATTGATTATATTTATAACCATGCAATAAAAATGTTAGTAATAATTCAGTCAATTACTTATTCTTTTTCAACACCTGACTCTTTTTTATTACTATACTACACATTAGTGAGATCGAAACTCGAATATGGATCTGTAGTTTGGAACTCTATTGCAAGTACTGATTCGGCAAAACTGGAAAATATTCAAAGGAAATTTATTTCATTATGTTCGTACAGATTTCTGCGTAATAACTCCGGGTGTAACTATGATAAAAAATGCGAGCACTTTAAATGTCGAAGCTTGTATGCTAGACGTCATGATCTCGATTACTTATTCTTATGTAAGGTCCTTAAAGGTGACATTAATTGTCAATCTTTCTTAAACAGTGTCAGCCTTCGTATTCCTATGAAGGACATGAGACATCACAAACTCTTCTATATTAGAAATTCTAAATCTTCCTCGCCGGTCTCCACATGCATTAAACATGCTAACTTACATGTTGGCGATTTCGATCCATTCAATGTATAGAAGTATTAGAATATGGCAATGTCTTTGCTAATATTATTTGCGTAATCCTTATATAGAAATTGGTAATAGTTTTGTAACAATTAACTCCTTTCCATAACATTTTATAGTATTAATTCTTGTAAATTAATCATTGCAATCTATATTCTTCATTTTGTTGTTATCTCAATTATTTAATTTTTACCATAGTTGTTCATTTTAATGTATTAATTGTATCACTGTGCTGGACTTTTATTGGCCAATGGCTGTTGTCCAGCACATATATATATATATATATATATATATATATATATATATATATATAAAGATAGGTAGCTAGCTACTTTATTGCTTGGGCAAAAGTACCTTATGCAAAGCAACGTCAATATAAAGAAAATCATAATTATTAGCCAAGTTAAAATATTCGTTAATTCTATACAAACTGTGTTCATACAATTTTCTTTTAATTAACGATTTGAATGATTCATAATTTAAATTTTTAGTTGAATTAGGTAAGCTATTATAAAACTTCAGAGACATATAATAAAAACTGTTTTGTGTAGTCTTATATATGCATAAATGAAGTCTTATATCTTTACAACTTCTCGTATGGTGTTCGTGCAAATGCAAGTTCAAGGAAAATGATCTATATTCATTTTGGTATAGGCTATAACAAACACTGCAATACATATAGCGATGGAAGAGTGAGAATTTTACAGGATTGAAATAAAGGTTTACAATGTTATTTTGGTCCTACACCACAAATAATTCTCACTGCTTTCTTCTGTAATTTAAAAATTTTAAAAGATGAACTATGATTCCCCATAATAAAACACCATATTGAAGATGGCTATGATATATAAAAAAATATACTGTTAATAGCACTTTCGTGTCCACAGTAAAAAATAAATAAGTAAATAAATTAATTAATTAATTATAGACGGATAGCGTTTATCATCCCTTTTAAAATTATATTTCTGAAGATAGGGTGCAATTTTAAATTCAAATGTAAGGATGGGGGTTAAGTTAACAGAAAATTTAGTCGGCAGTTATTTTGAACTTTCTCCTCGAAAACTAATAAATCTTTGTGTTTTTTTTTCTCAAAATTATGTTCTGTGACTATCTAAAATTATTAAAGTTGGGAAGTTTTGAGACGAACACACTTTATAACATTTTCTACGTAGAAGAGAACTCAAACAACAAATCGAGGAAGTTACAAAAATTATGGAGTATGCAAATTTGTTGAAGCAGCATTGCCAGAATATAGATTGACCTGTAAATTTTCTCCGTCCTACATCCTGTAGATGCTTATTTGCTGTATTGTTTTATATAGAATAACAGTCTTAACAAATGATTTAAACGACAGAATGTTTTATCATTTGTTGTTTGAAGCACGTTACTGTCATATTTGCAGCAGGATCAGACTGTACTGACGGTTACGTAGACCTGAGTTTGTGCTGACTCCAACGGAGCGGCATTTTTTAGTTATTCACTCGCGCTATATCACGTGTATACGGTATTGCCCCTGGTTGCTCGTTGTGTTCTTCTCCTCCACTCAGCTCCTTTCAGTTTATATGTGGAAGCTGGGAGCAGTAGAATATGTGAGCCTTTTTCCTTTTTGTGTAAAATTTGGGACACATTGAATTGAACAAACTAACTTCCTGCTTCCTTATTCTGTTTCGCAAACACCTACTCAAAGAAGTTACATGATAAAGAACGTAATTCGGGTACGCCAAAAACTACCGCAGTGTATTATTATTATTATTATTATTATTATTATTATTATTATTATTATTATTATTGTTCCTATCCGGGTTTGATTTCTGGCATGAAATTAATCTATTATTGCAATTATTTATTATATTCTGAAATGGAGCTTTGTGCCATGCTGACAATAGAAGCAGAGAGTCTGATTTGTTTTCGTTATTATTATTATTATTATTATTATTATTATTATTATTATTATTATTATTATTATTATTATTATTATTATTATTATTATTTATAAGAGAGAAGTTTTATATAATATTCTTATTGAATTTGGTATTCCCAAGAAACTAGTTCGATTAATTAAAATGTGTCCCAGTGAAACTTACAGCAGAGTCCGTATAGGCCAGTTTCTATCTGATGCTTTTCCAATTCACTGCGGGCTAATGCAGGGAGATGCACTATCACCTTTACTTTTTAAGTTCGCTCAAGGATATGCCATTAGGAAAGTTCAGGATAACACAGAGGGTTTGGAATTGAACGGGTTGCATCAGCTTCTTGTCTATGCGGATGACGTGAATATGTTAGGAGAAAATCCACAAACGATTAGGGAAAACGCGGAAATTCTACTTGAAGCAAGTAAAGCGATAGGGTTGGGAGTAAATACTGAAAAGACTAAATATATGATCATGACTCGTGACCAGAATACTGTACGAAATGGAAATATAAAAATTTGAGATGTATCTTTTGAAGAGGTGGAAAAATTCAAATATCTTGGAGCAACAGTAACAAATAGGCCTACTAATGACACTCGGGAGGAAATTAAACGCAGAATAAGTATGGGAAATGCGTGTTATTATTAGGTTGAAAAGCTTTTGTCATCTAGTCTGCCGTCAAAAAGTCTGAAAGTTAGAATTTATAAAACAGTTATATTACCGGTTGTTCTGTACGGTTGTGACTCTTGGACTCTTCTTAAGAAGAGAGGAACAGATATTAAGTGTGTTTGAGGATAAGGTTCTTAGGAAAATATTTGGTGCTAAAAGAGATGAAGTTACAGGAAAATGGAGAAAGTTACATAACGCAGAACTGAATGTGATATCCCTGGAGACACAGTGCCTGGCTGTGTAAATTATTAATTTCATGAGCTATTATTAAGTTATTGCGTAATTAATTAAGTGAGTATATAAATATTAAGTTAATGTGTAGTTAATTAATTTATTGTGTAGTTAATGAAGTTGATGTGTAATTAATCAAGTTATTGAGTAATTATTAAGTTTCATATATAAATAAAATATTAAATTGACGTCCTAAATTAGGTAGGGTAGGTATTAAATTAATTTAGTTAACATAATTTCACAGGTAAAAAACCGCATTCATAAGGGGTATAGCTTCAAACAGTTTTTTAGATTGTAAAGGCAGAGTTTAGTATATTATGCAACGAGCCTATAATGATAGTAATTAAGACGCGAGTATGTTTGTTTATGAAACGAGCGCAAGCGAGTTTCATAATTTTCATACTAGTGTCTTAATTACCATTATAGGCAAGTTTCATACGACTTTTTATGCTCGACCATATTTCTAACTTGAAATTATTCAGAAGTATTCATTTTATTCGTATCTAACTGAAGAGTGGAAGTGACCTTGTGCATCGCTCGTAAATTATGAGATGTGAGCAGACGCGAAAGTATTGATTTTTTCCGAGGAACAATAATGTCATTGACCTTGTTATAATCTACAGAATATCATGAACTAATTTTGATATAACATGGAAATTGATTTAGAATTGAACAACGAGATGACAAATTGAATTTATTTGAATATTATTTACAATTAACGCTAATTATTATAGTAACAGAACATAACCTTCTGCGACAGTATTGGGTTTCCAGCCTCCGTGACTTTTCGCTAATTGTCTTTCAATTGCATATCCGAGAATAATCGAAAACCTGAACTTTAATGAATAGGTGTACTTTAATGACATGCATTAAAGGACTGCTACCAGGTGTATAATTACTATATTTCGGCATAGTGGAGCATAATAGTACATTATGCAACGAGCCTATAATGAAGGTAATTAAGAAGCGAGTATGGATATTTATGAAACGAGCGCAAGCAAGTTTCATAATTTTCATACGAGCTTCTTAATTACCATTATAGGCGAGTTTCATACGACTTTTTATGCTCGACCATATTTCTAACTTGATATTATTAATTTTATTGTATCTGACCTGGAGCAATGTCCCGCATGTTGTGAGATGTGCGCAGACGCGAAAGTATTGATTTTTTCCGAGGAACAATAATGTCATTGACCTTGTGTAATCCCGTTAAACTTGATATAACCTTGATTACTGAATTCGACATTGAAAAAAGAGATGACAAATTGAATTTATTTGAATATTATTTACAATTAACGCTAATTATTATAGTAACAGAACATAACCTTCTGCGACAGTATTGGATTTCCAGCCTCCGTGACTTTTCGCTAATTCTCTTTCGATTGCATATCCGAGAATAATCGATACTTGCGGTTTTATAACGGTAGAAAGCTGACCTGTCATTGGCTGAACAGTTGTAACCTGAGTCGTCATTGGCTGAAAGACCTGACCTTTAATGAGTAGGTGTACTTTAATGACATGCATTAAAGGTCTGCTACGAGGTGTATAATTACTACATTTCGGCATGGTCGAGTATAAAAAATATTAGTTCTGGCGTTTCTTGCATTGAATACCGGGAATAATCTAAACATTTCACCAAAGGTGTTACCTATATTCAATATAAAAGCCTCGATAGGAATTGTTATTTTGTACTACATAATACATGCAATAATTTAGTTTAGTAAATGTATAGGCCTAATATCTCTTAACAACAAAGTGTTTCCTAAAAAGACACAGAAAGATGAGTTCAAAGTACTATCAACTGAAGGTCATTGGAGCGTGTAGATGAATAATTTGTCATATTGCAAATTTATTGAGTTTGTGGAACCTTGTTTTCTGTTAATATTGGACTTTCACTGTTTGGAGAGCAAACATCAGCAGCCGCTGAGTATTGTACTCGAGCTCGTCCGCTAATTGCTGAAGTGGCTGTACATGTATGGTTTCTATTAGAGAAGATGAGTGTTTTACAGCGAATTTAACATAATGTACTAGTACAACAAATAGACCGCAGGCGCTATCCTGAGGCCAGGAGAGCTTACACAGAAGATCCTATGAATATTGATGTTGTTCTGCTGTTGTTGTAACGTTATTAATACTAAGATCTACCTTTTGTAACGGTGTAATGAGCACACAGAAGACTCTTGGCATGAAATTATTATTTTGGTCAATATTCATGGAGATTAATGAAACATTAAACTAAAAAAGACATAGAAACTTGTAATTTACATATTCTTAGGTATTAAACTATTACAACTACTCGTATAATATATTTGGACTACGCCTTACTTCACGTACCATAATTCAATCACAAATTTTGTAGACGGATACATTTTATATCCTAGGTCCCTTATCTAAAGAGAGAGTTAATAAAATGTACTTTGATATAATAATAATAATAATAATAATAATAATAATAATAATAATAATAATAATAATAATGCATATAGAGTGTTAGTTGGGAGACCGGAGGGAAAAAGACCTTTAGGAAGGCCGAGACGTAGATGGGAGGATAATATTAAAATAGATTTGAGGGAGGTGGGATATGATGATAGAGACTGGATTAATCTTGCACAGGATAGGGACCGATGGCGGGCTTATGTGAGGGCGGCAATGAACCTTCGGGTTCCTTAAAAGCCATTTGTAAGTAATAATAATAATAATAATAATAATAATAATAATATATTTATTCAATTATTTTTTTAATCTGACAAGATTAAGGCCATAAGGCCTTCGCTTCCATAATAGTTTTTAAATGTTTTACTTGTTTATTTAACGACGCTGTATCAACTACTAGGTAACCACCAGCGTGGTTCAGTCGGTTAATGCGCTTACCTGCCGGTCTGAAATTGCGTTCGGGCGCTGGTTCGATCCCCGCTTGGGCTGATTACCTGGTTGGGTTTTTTCCAAGGTTTTTCCCGATCGTAATGTGAATGCAAGGTAATCTATGGCGAATCCTCGGCCTCATCTCGCCAAATATATCACCTCGCTATCACCAATCTCATCGACGCTAAATAACCTAGTAGTTAATACAGCGTCGTTAAATAACCTAGTAGTTGATACAGCGTCGTTAAATAACCAACTAAAATAAACTACAAGGTTATTTAGCATCGTTGGGATTGTTGATAGTGAGATGGGACGAAGATTCGCAATAGATTATCTGACATTAGCCTTACGGTTGGGGAAAACCTCGGAAGAAACCCAATCAGGTAATCAGCTCAAGCGGGAATTGAGCCCACGTCCGAGTGCAACTACAAATCGGCAGGCGAGCGCCTTAGCCGACTGAGCTACAGTGATAGCTAATAGTAGTAGTAGCAGCAGCAGTAATAGTAATTTAGAAATAGTAATAAAAATAAATAACTAATAAAAATAAGACTAATAAAGTAATAATAATAATAATAATGATAATAATAATAATAATGATAATAATAATAATAATATAATAATAATAATAAGAAGAAGAAGAAGAAGACGACGAAGATTCTATTTATTTACTAATATTTAATATTCTGTACAACAGCCAGAGGCCAATAACAGTTCAACACATGACAATTTCATAACAAAAACATTAACAATTTATAGAAATTACAGTAAAACTACATATGAATAATATTAAGTTTGACAGATTTATTGAGTAATATTATACATACAGATTTTATATTATCATATTTTCTCTAAACTCCAATGCACGAGTCGTCTGACCGTACGTGCTTTGTACCCAAAACAAGTCCTCCTTTGTAGGTTCCCCCCCGCCCCACCTATGATTATATCCAACTACTCTCTAAAAGAACACACATATTAAAGTGAAAATGGCACAATAGGCCTAAAACACATGATATATAATATATCCTAACCTAAAAGACATAAAAGTGTACAGTTGGGTGGATACTATTATCCCTTCCTCAGTTCGCGTCACAAACTTCAACAGCTGAAGTTCTAATCTTTCTCGCCTTCAAGAGGAACAATCCAGTCTTTTGTTCCCATTCTCTATTCCCCAAGAGGTCAAGACATGCATGCGAACTCCTATTCTGACTTAGATTAAAGTAATGACAATTAAAAATAATGATAATTGAAAATGAAAAGATGGAATCATATAAATTAATATAATACCAATGATATGAAACATAACGAGAATAATATTAGAATACATAGGCATATCTAAACTTACTTACTTACAAATGGCTTTTAAGGAACTCGCAGGTTCATTGCCGCCCTCACATAACCCCGCCATCGAGCCCTATCCTGTGCAAGATTAATCCAGTCTCTATCATATCCCACCTCCCTCAAGTCCATTTTAATATTAACCTCCCATCTACGTCTCGGCCACCCCAAAGGTCTTTTTCCCTCCGGCCTCCTAACAAACACTCTATATACATTTCTGGATTCGCTCATGCGTGCTAAATGCCCTGCCCATCTCATTTTTGATGGGTTGGGGACAACTGGCCACAGAAAATTGGCCACAGAGGCAACTCGTCAAATAATTGAAATTCGTATCAAAGACAATTCGCCACATGATTGAAATTCGTATCAAAGACAACTAACCACACATTAAAATTCAAGGCAATACTCAAATTCGCAACAATTTATAATATATTTCTATGGTAGCACAAGACAAATCTAGAAGCTCTAAACTAAATAGGAACTACGGGGGAAGAAATTAGCTTCACAAAATCAGAAAGAGGCTCTGACAAATTAATATATCTTGGCTACATGTACACGAGACTTAGAGAAAATGAGAATGGAGTTGTTTGGCGCTGTGACATGCGTGGCAACAGTCACGTTATCAGAAGATGGAAGCAGTGTCGTCAAAGAACCGTCTGAACACAAGAATCATTCTGCAGACTGGGGAAGGATTAAGGCAAAGGAATGTGTAGAGGACATGAAGGCAAGGGCGGGGACTTCCCGAGAACCAACGTCTGTCATTATTAAAAATGAGTTACAGCGTATTGCAAGCGAAGCCAATGTGAATCTACCGAAGAAACCATCTATTAAAAAACTGCGCGCCGTGCCAGGAAGCTGCACCTACCACCTGAACCGAGGAATATTGACGAACTGAACGTTATAGCCGTACAAGGAGGAAGGTGGTTGTTGCATTTTGAACCGGAGGACAACGTGAAAGTTATATTTGCCACTAATTCACATTTGAATAAATTGTTACGGCGGTGTGGCAAATTGTCTATCTGTGGCAAATTCTCTATCTGTGGCAAATTGTCTATTTGTGGCAAATTGTTTATGTGTGGCGAATTGTCCCTATTACCAATTTTCTGTGGCCAATTGTCCCAGTTACCAATTTTCTGTGGCCAATTGTCCGGAACCGATTTTTGATAGGTCCAAATATCCGTTATCCTTTTAATGAATTATTCCTTTATTCATTAATTTGTTAAATACTTTATTTTTTCATAATTTACTTACTATATCATCGTTCATTCCTTCCTTTTATTTATTAATCCGTTCACTTACATTGATTTCTTCTTCATCTTTGCAGCCTAAGTACGTTCGCGCCTTTTTTCGAAGAGTTAATCGGCATATAAATATTAATCTCCGCTCGCCATTCTCCTAGTGTCCTTTAAGGCGTCTTTTCTTTGGCGGGTATTGTACACACTGTGATAGTATGGAGGGGTTGAAGTCGGCTTATTGCGGTCAGGCTAGAGGGTTTCAATATTTAATGTCTCCGGATCCCTCGGCGACACTGCGGCCTGAAGTGACAGAAGCTACTGAAGGCAGCGGCGAGGTGACGTAACGAAGATGGAAAACAGCGTCGCAACGCCCGGCGTCGTCTCTTTACCAGACGCTGTCCTCAAGGGAGAAAAATAGTGGTTGAGAGAGATAAACATACTATGACAAAAGATGCGTCTACCCTAGAGGGTCGATATATTCTCGCATGATACGAGATTGTATTTGCAGCTAGGCTCGTGTAGCAATTTAATTATTTAGAATTTACATCTCACAGAGGTATTGACGCTCACTTCCTGTTTACCAGAAGCGGAGATCATGTCAATGAGCCTCGCTATTTAATTTACAGAAGCGAACCTTTGAGAATACTTGATGATTTTCCCTTGAACAACATTGAACTTAGGCACGTGGGCTCGTGTCTGCTATGTTAGTACGTTGCTAGACTCTCTCCCCCTTCAAAATTTCTTCTGTTCCTCCTACTACAAAGTATAGATCAAGTACTTGTAAGAGGAGACACAGGCATGTCCAGATTTTGTAAGAAGTACATGTTTATCTATCTATCTATCTATCTATCTATCTATCTATCTATCTATCTATCTATCTATCTATCTATCTATCTATCTATCTATCTATCTATCTATCTATCTATCTATCTATCTATCTATCTATCTATCTATCTATCTATCTATCTATCTATCTATCTATCTATCTATCTATCTATCTATCTATCTATCTATCTATCTATCTATCTATCTATCTATCTATCTATCTATCTATCTATCTATCTATCTATCTATCTATCTATCTATCTATCTATCTATCTATCTATCTATCTATCTATCTATCTATCTATCTATCTATCTATCTATCTATCTATCTATCTATCTATCTATCTATCTATCTATCTATCTATCTATCTATCTATCTATCTATCTATCTATCTATCTATCTATCTATCTATCTATCTATCTATCTATCTATCTATCTATCTATCTATCTATCTATCTATCTATCTATCTATCTATCTATCTATCTATCTATCTATCTATCTATCTATCTATCTATCTATCTATCTATCTATCTATCTATCTATCTATCTATCTATCTATCTATCTATCTATCTATCTATCTATCTATCTATCTATCTATCTATCTATCTATCTATCTATCTATCTATCTATCTATCTATCTATCTATCTATCTATCTATCTATCTATCTATCTATCTATCTATCTATCTATCTATCTATCTATCTATCTATCTATCTATCTATCTATCTATCTATCTATCTATCTATCTATCTATCTATCTATCTATCTATCTATCTATCTATCTATCTATCTATCTATCTATCTATCTATCTATCTATCTATCTATCTATCTATCTATCTATCTATCTATCTATCTATCTATCTATCTATCTATCTATCTATCTATCTATCTATCTATCTATCTATCTATCTATCTATCTATCTATCTATCTATCTATCTATCTATCTATCTATCTATCTATCTATCTATCTATCTATCTATCTATCTATCTATCTATCTATCTATCTATCTATCTATCTATCTATCTATCTATCTATCTATCTATCTATCTATCTATCTATCTATCTATCTATCTATCTATCTATCTATCTATCTATCTATCTATCTATCTATCTATCTATCTATCTATCTATCTATCTATCTATCTATCTATCTATCTATCTATCTATCTATCTATCTATCTATCTATCTATCTATCTATCTATCTATCTATCTATCTATCTATCTATCTATCTATCTATCTATCTATCTATCTATCTATCTATCTATCTATCTATCTATCTATCTATCTATCTATCTATCTATCTATCTATCTATCTATCTATCTATCTATCTATCTATCTATCTATCTATCTATCTATCTATCTATCTATCTATCTATCTATCTATCTATCTATCTATCTATCTATCTATCTATCTATCTATCTATCTATCTATCTATCTATCTATCTATCTATCTATCTATCTATCTATCTATCTATCTATCTATCTATCTATCTATCTATCTATCTATCTATCTATCTATCTATCTATCTATCTATCTATCTATCTATCTATCTATCTATCTATCTATCTATCTATCTATCTATCTATCTATCTATCTATCTATCTATCTATCTATCTATCTATCTATCTATCTATCTATCTATCTATCTATCTATCTATCTATCTATCTATCTATCTATCTATCTATCTATCTATCTATCTATCTATCTATCTATCTATCTATCTATCTATCTATCTATCTATCTATCTATCTATCTATCTATCTATCTATCTATCTATCTATCTATCTATCTATCTATCTATCTATCTATCTATCTATCTATCTATCTATCTATCTATCTATCTATCTATCTATCTATCTATCTATCTATCTATCTATCTATCTATCTATCTATCTATCTATCTATCTATCTATCTATCTATCTATCTATCTATCTATCTATCTATCTATCTATCTATCTATCTATCTATCTATCTATCTATCTATCTATCTATCTATCTATCTATCTATCTATCTATCTATCTATCTATCTATCTATCTATCTATCTATCTATCTATCTATCTATCTATCTATCTATCTATCTATCTATCTATCTATCTATCTATCTATCTATCTATCTATCTATCTATCTATCTATCTATCTATCTATCTATCTATCTATCTATCTATCTATCTATCTATCTATCTATCTATCTATCTATCTATCTATCTATCTATCTATCTATCTATCTATCTATCTATCTATCTAACCTGGTATAGATAAGGCCATCAGGCCTTCTCTTCCCCTCTAGCAGGGGATTACAACTACAATATTAAGAATACAATTACAATTATAATTACAATTAATATTAAATTTACAAATACAATAAAATCAAAGTACTAAAAGATTAACTGATTAATAAAAGCTAGACAGTTTATTGTAAAAGTTAAGAAGAGACAAGCATTTCTTTTATTGATTAAGTAAAAATTAAACCTACTCTACGCAGTAAGAAAATGCTTAATATGTTAGCTTTTGAACGCTACTAAATTCCGACAGTCTCTGATGTCACTGGGTAGGGTATTCCACAAACGCGAGAGCGAGACTGTGTATGATGATGAATACGATGATGTCTTATGTGTTGGTATGGCTAGTATGCGGCTATTTTGCGTGCGTGTGAAGAGATTATGATATGATGGCAGGTAACTGAAACGGGAGGCAAGGTAGGTAGGTGTAGAGGTGTGAAGGACTTGGAAAAGGAGAACAAGATAATGAAAATTTCTACGTTCGTTAAGCCGTAGTCAGTTTAGAGTTTGGAAGGGTGGGGTAATGTGGTCAGCGCGACGGACATCGCAGACGAAGCGAACACAAGAATTATGAACACGTTGTAATTTTTGCGACTGGTTGATATTGAGGTCAGTCTGTAGAAAATCACAATAATCGAAGTGGGGCACTTCTAGTATTATGTGATGTTAATTGTTTTCCTTTTCCAATTCCCCCCATTTTCGTCCTGTCATTTTTTAAACTCTCCTTTTTCCTCAGTTTTATTCTCTTCTTCTTCTTCTTCTTCTTCTTCTTCTTCTTCTTCTTCTTCTCATATTCTTCGAGCACGTATTTAATTCTTTCGAGTTGGGAATATCATTACATCACATTCACCATGACTATCATCATTCCATCTTCCACTAATTTAGACAGCGAAAATGCGATTTTTAAAACGAATGTCAGGATATAGGCTACCTTAAAGGGGGAGGTACACCATTGGCCTGAAAATATGTAATGCAATTCATTACTATAAAACTAAATGAACAAAACTTTTCATGATTAATATGTACATACATAAAGCTTATAAAATAATATTCAGAATATTAAAATAGGCAATAATTACCTAGAAAATAATATCAATTTCACGTATTTTTTTTACAACAGTAAAGCATTTACATAATAAAATATGCAGTAAATTAAATATCTACATGATTCTTTTACTGCAATGTTTCAAATACCTACATCAATAACATATTCTAGGATCTTTCAGGCCTACATATTCCTTCAAGAATTCTTTTTCTTAATCGTACCTTCAGTATAAAAATTTCTAAAATGATTGATTAAGAAAAAAATATATATTTCCTGAAGGAATTGATTATGTTGTTGACGCAAGTCTTTAAAACATTCCGGTAAAAAAATTATGCAGATATTTAATTAATTAATATACAGCTGTGAGCAGTATGGGATAAAGATAAACGCAAACAAGACGAAAACCATGGTTGTCGGCAGAAAAATAAAGAATGTAAAATTGCAAATACTAAATAAGGCTGTAGAGCAAGTGAACAGCTTCAAATGCTTGGGGTATACTGTAAGCCAGGGGTCACCAACGCAGAGCACCCTGGTGCTAGCGTCTCTTATCCGCAGAGAACACAGTGCACCATGGTGCACTCGTAGCTGCTAGTGGGTATGCTCTCTACTTCTTCCTGCTGCACGACGGTGCACACGGGACGGCACCGCTTACCCATTACACATTTCAGCGAGTGCTGACGACCACTACTGTAAGCAGTAACATGAGGTGCAGCCAGGAAGCTTTCAGTAGAAAAAGGAATACAATATATTCTGCGGACCGCTGGAAAAAGAACTGAGGAAGAGACTAGTGAAGTGCTTTGTGTAAACTGTGGTATTGAATGGGGCAGAAGCATGAACGAAGTGAAGAGAAGTGAATAGAAGCATTTGAAATGTGGATATGGAGAAGAATGGAGCATGTGAAATGGACAGACAGAATAAGAAACGAAGCTGTGTTGGAAGGAGTGGGTGATGAAAGAATGATACTGAAAATGATCAGAAAGAGAAAAAGGAATTGGTTAGGTCACTGACTGAGAATAAACTGTCTACTGAAGGATCCATTGGAAGGAATGGTGAACCGAAGAAGAGTTCGGTGCAAAGGAAGATATCAGATGATAGACGTTATTAAGATATTTCTACCAGGTTCAATAAATAAATGAATACTACTTCTACTATCACCACCACCACCACTTTAATCCCATTAAACCCTTATTAATTAACAATCTCCGTCTACCTAAACGCTCATAAGAAATATTAGCCAAACAAAATAAACCAGAAGAATCACCACCACCACCACCACCACCACCACCACCACCACCACCACCACCACCAACACCACCACCACGTCTTTATACTCCACAGATTCTTCCTGGGACGGACCAAAGTTGGGTTTTTCCGAGATTTTCCACAACTGTAAGACGAATGTTAGATAACCACATGGCGAGTGCTCCGTTCACTTGTCAAATACCACCTCGCAATCATAAATTCAATCGACGCCAAATAACTTAGTAGTTGATGAAATATATTTAATAACTGACGAAAGAATATAAAAAAATTCGCAAAATATTAATAAAGATCCTAATGTGAAATTTATATTACACATATTTATAATAATTTCTTAAACGGGCAGTTGCTATCTGAGGAAACGGATATAACACAAGTGAACGAGCTGTGTTGTGAAATTATAAACTTGAATCGAAATTAATTACCATTTCTGCAGACAGCTGACACTTATTGCTTGTTTCTTGGTTAAATAAGATGTATGGCGGCCATATACAAACAAAAACGAAGGCGTGGTTACTAATTACCCTAAGCAGTGTTTCAGTGCATTTGTAAGTAATATTGCTGCTTCGTCCGAGAGATATCCTTGAATACCCCGCTGCATTAGACAAAGGAGCGGGATTCTAGTACTGCGCTGCGAGAACAAATCCCGGCGTATATTTGGTGGTGCTAGTAATTTCGGCCCTAGCTCCTGTTGCTGATTTGTACAACAGTCCAACGCGTTTACAAAAGAGAATTCACATTTGTCTTCGTCAACCTGCCTGACGTCACAGGATTGTCTTTTTTTTTTTTCATCCGTAAACCTCTCACTCTTTCATGAATTGTCCCTGGGGACATTAACACGATTCGTCTTTTTGTTGTTTTCACCCCACGTTTTTAGGAATTAGTGCGATACGATTGTACAGTCTGATTGAATTAAATTGTACATAATTTATCGACTGCAGTGCTCATAAAACTTATTCTGTATTCTTAAAGTGCATAGTGATTTCATCACTTGCAAACATAGGGGAGAGTCGGGTAGTATCGGACAGTGAGTTTCTTTCATCTACCACACGATGATAGTACCTGATTGGCATGGTTACGTTTCTGTGATGTCGCATGTCAGGTACTACCATATGGTGGTAGATGAAAGAAACGCACTGTCCGATATTACCCGATGTCCGATACTACCGGACTCTCCCCTAAGTACCTGAATTTATTACAAAAGTTACATCGTACACAATACATTTTTCTGTCCTGTATTGTATTTATTATTCTATTGTTAGTTCTATCGAGTATCAAAGAGCATTGTTAGGTGGTCAAATGGAGAACATCTAATTAACGTCTAAAACTTATACTGAGTGTTCATTTCAAAGTGTGTCATGACGTCACTGTTGTGAGTCAGCGGTTTGAAGCGAGTTTCAACTTTTATGTCAGAGAAGTTGCCTATTATTCAAGGTGTTCAATCTGAACTTGAGAACGTGTACGGTATAACTTGAACGTCGTAGCAACAGATGGCGGTCTGTACGGTCTGTGTGCTACCATTACCTCTTTCGAACTGTGTTTTGCGCGGGCAAGTCGTACGTAGGGTATTTGTTATCATCGGTTGCTTACGGCAACATTCCACAATACAAATCAAATGCTGCGTGTCCATGTTGACCGTCTAAGTTAATGTCAACAAATACATAAGTAATCGTCTTAACCCTCTCCCCATATCCCGACAATAAGAAAAAAACTCACCACAGTAGGTGTTTCCAAACAGTTCACATTCCTGCCACTACCGGCGTTACCGTACGTCGATAAGTACTCTTCAGAATGAACGCCGTACTTGCTAGGCAACTTCTCTGGCACATAGGTAATACGACTCTGTGGAAGTGTAGGAAGATTGAATTCTCTAGGCTCATCAACTAGCCACATGACGGCATACAGCGAGTCATGACACACTTTGAACTGAACACGCAGGATTTATAGTTTTTTTTGCCTATTTTTCCCTTACTTCTAAACTAATAATTTCAGATAATTTTCTGAATCATGGTCATAAGAGTCATATATGTAAATTCAGATGAACATAAATAAAACCTAAATTGAACCTTAAGAACTTAAAAAACCTAATATTTTAGGAGAAAAATTCGCTCCGGCGCCGGGGATCAAACCCGGATCCTTGGTTCTACGTACCAAGCGCTCTGACCACTGAGCTACGCCGAATTCAATCCACAACACCGGATCGAACTTTCCTCCTTCAATGTGGCTTGACTCCAAGTTAGGCATATACAGTATATGTTGATGTGTATCCAATGTCAACTGCCATTATATATGCCTAACTTGAAGTCAGGCCACAAAGGAAAACATCGAAAGAGGAAAGTTCGATCCGGTGTTGTGGATTGAATTCGGCGTAGCTCAGTGGTCAGAGTGCTTGGTACGTAGAACCAAGAACCCGGGTTCGATCCCCGGCGCCGGAGCGAATTTTTCTTCTCAAATATTAAGTGTCAATATTACAGATAAATTCTGTAGGAAAAATTAATATATATATATATATATATATATATATATATATATATATTAAAAATCTAACTAGAACCTGTAATTAATCACGTAAAACATTATCAGAACAAATGGATAAATCATCTGCATCGCATGCATAGAGATAGAATCCCAAAAGTCATGCTCCACTATCGTCCAAACGGGAACAGATCTCTCGGTCGTCTAAAGAAGCGCTGGATTGAAAATTCAACTGTGAGATCGTAACAGGCCATTTGGCCTAATACTTGAAGGGAAGAAGAAGAAGAAGAGCAAGAAGAAGAAGAAAAAGAAAAACCTAATTCGTAATTACTATGTATTTTTCTATATTTACTGCCTGTTATGTAAAGTTATTTATACAGGGACATGATTTTATTTTTACTAACATTTTTAATATTAACCTGGATATACCTTTAGAGAACCGGAAAACCCGTTCGCTACCCTCTTCCACAACTGGAGTTCGATGATACTGGCGTAAAACACAAACAAATCACTTTACTAGGTATAGGAGGGAAGAAAAGTACTTCATCCATTTATGTAAACTAGGAAATATCTCGATTTTGAGTTCGATAATTTTCATTAGGATTTTTATTTAATCAAAATGCAGTACTGTATTAAGAATAAGTATTTTTACTCACGAACTGAGCTATCCATGCGAACGTATTCATTATGCAGTGTATATTATACTGTTTACAGCACATTAGCGTACCTACAATATAGAGAATGAAGTGAAATTGAAAAATAATCATAATATGGATATTTAAACACATTTTTGAAGATGGTAGCCATTCATTTCGATAGCCTACAGGCTTCAGTTCTTTTGTGCATATTATCGCACTATAGGCTATTGCATCTAATTCCAATTACCAGTTTCGTTCTTCGTACTAGTAACTCATGTTGAAATAATTCTGTACCCACTCTATAAAAGAGTACCTTATGTAATGTAAATTCAATCTTCACTTCTGCCCGACTCGCATAGATAAAATTACTCAGACATGTTATCTACTGTCCGTCCAAGTGGTTATTCCGTAGGATCGTAGAAAGGAGGGAAATCACGTGACAGTTAATTACTTAACGAGGCCCTTTTATTTAAGTTATTTTAAACAGTTGTGTAATATTACGTAAACGTCCAATTCCTAACAGAAATTAATGTTTTCCGAAAAGAGCTAAGACAGCCCTGCTTTTACAGAGGGCCGTGCAGAAGCAGGTGAGGGAAATCGGGATGCGACGTAGGCAAACGAAAATATGATTCAATATTAAAAGTTCTTTCGTCACTGGAAAACGCGAACATATTTCTGGAACGTACTATACTCAGTAACTCAGTGCTGTTTACTATAAGCGGCCTTGATTCTGTCTGGAAAACAGTTGAAACTTCATTAGTAGAGGGGTGGGAGTGAAGTACATTCAAAAACTCAGGTACAATAAAAATTGAAGTAAAAATAAAATGATGTCCCTGTACATTTCAATTCAACTTATAATTTTTATCCTCTTCTGCACTAGAGAAAGCAACCCAATCTGCATTTTCCCGGTCGGGGCAAGTTACCTGGTAGAAGTTATTCCGGGGTTTTCCCTCAGCCCGATATGACAAATGCTGGGTAACTTCCGGTGCTGAACCCCGGACTCATTTCACCGACATTATCACATTCATCAAATTCAGACGCTAAATAACCTAAGATGTTGATAAAGCATCTTAAAATAACCTAACAAAAAAAAACTAACTTTTCCTGCATAAAATTATTCATGTAGTGAATCCTCCGATCACAAAGCTGTAGAACTGTATTTTGAGATGTGTAACATCTCTCCTAGCTTTTACTCGCATTTATTAAAGCAAAGAGGAAGATCTTACTGCACATAATAGGGACCTGACATCAGATCAGATAGTAAGAGTTCGAGAAAATGAAAGATATGAAAGCGACTACGTAAATGTTATTCTCCCATTTTGTGCATGTTCATTTTATTCCATTGTATTTTCTTTGTTCCAAAACCTCTTTGTAATAATTTTAAGTAGAGAACAGTATTTGAGGGAAGAAAATGTGGGTTTTCTTAATAAAATTACCTGTAAAAGAACAATTTTTGTGTCTTTTATTACATTGTCTACGAACAATGGTAGCATTCTTTAGTCATAACAAGTTGTGCTTTTCATTATTTCAAGCTGAGGAGAGAGAATCCTTTTGTCTGTTGGTAAAGCTTGCGTGAAACTGGGAAGGGTTTATGGACAGCGAGCAGGAACTGTCCACGAGATTTCATAATTCAACCCTTCTAATTAGAAGCTTTAATAAGCGAGGGATGTCTATGGTTAGAAGCAATATTTACATATATCATTGATTCCTGTAAACTTTAGAAACAAGAGGTATCAAGTTTGTAACTCTGTAATTATCTACCTGATTATTAGTATTATCAGTCTCTTATAATGAAGCGGTATCAGCCAGTTTAATTAAGATATACGATATTCTGCTATGTTGAAATTGTGTATTGAGTACAGTTAATGTGGATTGTTTTCAGCGAGTATATAAAGGCACCCGATCGATATGAAATTTCACTTGTGTCAGGTTTGCTTACCCCAGTGTCAAATTAATTATAACGGTTTAAGGATGCGTTTGATGTTTAAATGATCCAGTCACCTATAATATTGCAGCACATTCTATAAAAACACAAAATAGCTAATTAATTGGAAACTAATCACAGGATTTGTGTAGACAGCGACGTTAAAGTTTTATTTATACAATGGAATTGACTCTTCATTTTTATATGTAAACAATAAAAGAAGGTACCCATTATACAGGTATATAGAGTATCGGAATAAATGTACAGTAATGGCAAAAAAATCCGGGCCGACCCTTGTAGCTGATTTCAAAGCCTTGTTCACTCCAGGGCACGATAGACTGATAACTGAGACTTTCGTGGTTCGAATCCTGCCTGGGAAGGAATTTTTTTTTTTTTTTTTTTTTTTTTTGTTCGTTATTCAAATTTATTCCCAATACTTTTCAGTTGCAGCGATATTTTACTGTTTAATTAACGTATTATTCCCAAAACGAAATAGTGATACAACAAATAATAAAATCTGCTATAATATGTAATTATATTTCTTTCTTTCGAAAATGTAAGAATTCACAATCCCTTATATAGTCTACGGCTGCCATAGGATGTGTTTTTCTCCTGTTTTAATAATTGGGCAAGGAAATTTGGGCTAAATATCAATCCAGATAAAACCGAAGCCATTCTCTTGTGGCAGAAAAGGCTTTTATCCTCCATTAATATGAACACCCTTCAGCCTGTCTCTCTCAACAACAAAATAATTCCTTTCAGTGCTACTGTAAAAAATCTATTTCGACTCTAATATGAACTGGAATACGCAAATCAGATATATCTGTAGAAAAGTTTTCTCTATCATGCATTCTTTGAAACGCCTGAAAAATTTCCTTCGTACTAAACTCAAACAAATTCTAGTACAGACTCTTGTAATGCCTCACTTTGACTACTGTGATGTTTTATAACGCGACCTAAGTGCTGAACTTTCTCAAAAACTTCAACGTGTACATAATGTCTGCGTCCGATTTATTTTCAATATCCGCCGACATGATCATATATCGGAATATTTTCTACGACTCTCCTGGCTCCGCTTGCAAGATCGACGTTTAGTACATTCTCTTTGCCTGCTATATCGAATTATACATGATTCCACACCCAAGTACCTTGCCTCTCGGTTTACTCTCCTAGCTTCACATCATAATCGAAATACACGTTCACATCACAATCTGTTGCTATCAATACGTCATCAGACATCTCTGTACTCAAGTTCTTTCTCAATAGCCATGGCCCGCTCATGGAATTCGCTGCCGCTCGAAATCAGGGGTAGTCTTCGTCCTCAGTTGTTTAAAATTAGGTTGTTTAGAAATATTTTAAATGCAAAGAATTAGTTTCTAGGTATAATTCTTTTATTATTATTATTACTATTATTATTATCATTATTATTATTATTATTTTACACAGTCATTACTTTATTTTTCCATTAACATTTATATCTAGGTCATTGTCATTGTCTTAATGTAACGCGTGCTGTGCCGATCATACTAATTCTACTATTCCTTTAGTTGTGAGATTATATTCATATGTATTAATTATTATTTTTTGGTTAATACTGTATACTAGAATGTATTTTTCTGATTTGATTATATATTCAGTCTCTTTTTTTATTATATATTTTTATTATTGTTATTTTAAAGTTAATACTGATTGTGTATATGTATTCAATCTCTCTTTTTTACTTAATTATGTTTATGCTCGACCATGCCGAAATGTAGTAATTATACACCTGGTAGCAGTCCTTTAATGCATGTCATTAAAGTACACCTACTCATGAAAGTACAGGTGTTTTCAGCCAATGACAACTCAGCTTACAGGTGTTCAGCCAATGACATGTCAGCTTTGTACCGTTATAAAACCGCAAGTATCGATTATTCTCGGATATGCAATCGAAAGAGAATTAGCGAAAAGTCACGGAGGCTGGAAATCCAATACTGTCGCAGAAGGTTATGTTCTTTTACTATAATAATTAGCGTTAATTGTAAATAATATTCAAATAAATTCAATTTGTCATCTCGTTTTTCAATGTCGAATACAATAATCAAGGTTATACCAAGTTTAACGGGATTACATCAAGGTTAATGACATTATTGTTCCTCGGAAAAAATCAATACTTTCGCGTCTGCGCACATCTCACAATTCACAACGTAGAACAAGGTCTCTTGCGATCTTGTCAGATACAAATGAAATGTATACATCTGAATAATTTCAAGTTAGAAATGTGGTCGAGCATAAAAAGTCGTATGAAACTCGCCTATAATGGTAATTAAGAAGCTCGTATGAAAATTATGAAACTCGCTTGCGCTCGTTTCATAAACATCCATACTCGCTTCTTAATTACTATCATTATAGGCTCGTTGCATAATGTACTATTATTATTATTTTTAAGTTAATATTTGTATACCGGTTTGTATTTTTCTGTATGTCATTTGATCCTGGTTGAGTGGAAGAGAAGGCCTGATGGCCTTAACTCTGCCAGGGAAAATAAAACTATTATTACTGAAAAATTGTATATTTTGCACATAGGAGCTATTGCAGGAATAACGACGAAATGCATGAATTTTCTAACCTTGGTCATAACGAGGTTTGAAATTGATTATTGCTCACTAGAAGATAATCAATAGATAGGCCTATGTGATTCCCACAAAATAAGAATGCATTTGTTCAGTTATCGGACAACTTGTCCTCGAGGGGGAAATTTCACGCCCTCCGTCTTCCATCATATTAGGCAGTTAGGTCAGGCTCCAATCACCTAGGTGATTCGCTTTGCCAATTTCACCCCTCCCCAGTCTCTCAGGAGCAGGAGCCATCCATCTATCAGTCTATCAGCCGATCCATCAATCACACATTTGCGGTCTCTGCAAACAGCCAGAGTCAGATCAACAGGTTATTCAACACAGTTATCCAAAGCAGATTAGCTAGTTTCCCTGTAGTAGTTGTACTAATCTGAACCAGGTGATAGGCAATTTTCCGCTTCCAGAGTTTCATAACCTTTGGTAAGTGGAAAGTAATCTCGTTTTGTGATGATGCTAATTTTTTTGCGTCCCCTCTCTCCGCCCTGTTATCTACTGAATGATTTTGTGGGACATGTATCTAAACTTAACGAATTGTTATTTCGAACAGGGGTGTGAGTTTGGAAAGGGAGAGAGAAGATGGACTTCAATAGTGTCATGTCCACCATCTCTCCCCCCACTGTATAAACTACCCCTCTGCTGCAGTTTTGTCTCTCCGCGTCCAAATCAACCGCATGGAAATAATTCGAGTTTGAAATTGGACACTATAGATGATCTCCTATTTTCCATCTGAAATATGCAGCTTTAGCACAATCGCTTGTTTCTGCCCTCTGTTTTCTGTTTCATTTGTGCAACACAGGGTTCGTGATAAAATAGCCAATTTTAATAAATTGAATTTAGAATCTATAACATTTCATCGTCTGTGGTCTAGTAGTAACCGTCGTCGTGATTTCATCTGAATATTCGGGGATTCAAACCTGGTTTAGTTAATGAATACTTAATGCGATGTTACTTAAAGACAATCATCGGTCGGTAAACGGGGCCGAATTCATAGAAGGTCAAAATTGTCTGTATTATTCCAAAGATTGTAATTAATATTAAGGTAGAATTATCTACATTAATAATGTCAGACAAATCAGTGAGAAATTAAAAATTAACATTGATGGAAATAGAATGAACAGCTTTTTTGTTAGCATTATAATACATACATACATACATACATACATACATACATACATACATACATACATACATACATACATACATACATACATACATACATACATACATACATACATACATACATACATACATACATACATACATACATACATACATACATACATACATACATACGATCCCACTTAACGGCCAAATAACAGCCATCCTATCCGGTCACGGTAAGACTAGGGATTACTATTACAGATTCAAAATTGCTGAAAGTGCAACGTGCAAGTGCGGTCAACAAGAACAGACAGTGGATCATTTGATATATGAGTGTTCCTTACTCAAAAGTGAAAGGGATGCATTGAAACTAAACACTAGACTAAAAGGAGGTCAGTGGCCGATAAGTAACTGTGATCTCGTCAAGGTCTACTTGAAATAATTTATTACATTTGTTACCAGAATCGACTTTGAAAAACTTTAAGGCAAAATGACAATATTGGTTCTTATTATAACTAGAGGAATTGTAATGATAATTGTAATCCAAATAGTTAATTCGTAATCCTAATTCAAATTGTAATTGAAAGAGTTTAAAGTAGTTAAAGAATTTGATGTAGTGTTACTATGTAACGGAGCATACAGTATAATTTAAAAAATACATACATACATACATACATACATACATACATACATACATACATACATACATACATACATACATACATACATACATACATACTGTACTCCAACCACGAGAAAGTCTCCAGGGAGTGAAGAGAAGCGGGATAATGCTGTGAATGAATGTTGATGTCATAAGGTGTCATAAGGTCACACACGTGGGTACTCTTATCTCTATTGGCTAGCTCTCACAGCACAAACCATAACATTGATACAGACATATTGATACTACCCTAGTTACAAAATTAGATCACAGTTAATCTCCTGGTCTTTTAATCTCTTCATACAGGAAATAACATATGCAGGAGAGCGCATGGTTTTTAAACTGGCGTTATAACGGTAATATTATTTATCTACTTCGTTCCAATAGATGACGCAATAGTAAGCACATTCCTTTCACGGTTGATCTCCTGGTTGGAGAACAGTACATACATACATACATACATACATACATACATACATACATACATACATACATACATACATACAGCCACCGGCGTAGCTCAGTCGGCTAAGGCGCTTGCCTGCCGATCCGGAGTTGTGATCGGGCGCGGGTTCGATTCCCGCTTGGGCTGATTACCTGGTTGGGTTTTTTCTGAGGTTTTCCCCAACCATAAGGCAAATGTCAGGTAATCTATGGCGAATCCTCGGCCTCATCTCGCCAAGTATCATCTCGCTATCACCAATCCTATCAACGTTAAATAACCTCGTAGTTGATACAGCGTCGTTAAATAACCAAGTAAAATAAAAAAATAAAATACATACATACATGCATATATACATACATACTGTACATACAGCTCGATTCAGCGTTAATGGCCCCTGTCCTTGGTTGACTAGTGAGCGAGCAGTGTGTTGCGTCATAACGAAGAGGAAAGAGGAAGAATGAAAATAATATCTGTGCTGGAAGCTGAGGGACACTCATGTCAAGAAAATATGTCATCATTACATTGTTTAGTCAACAGACGTAGTGGCTATTCTAGTAACAGGACGTGTGGAAGAATATTGTGTCTTAAGGAGTGTACCGCGACATGATAAGAAGGAAGTGTTAGGTGTTATGACTGCGCAGCCTGACCTGTGTGACCCAGCCCGCCACTAGTGATGAGTAACTCGCTCTTCGTCTACTTACTTTTTGCAGGGGCCAAAATCCCTGAATCAAGCTACATACATGCATACATATATACATACATACATACATACATACATACATACATACATACATACATACATACAGTCCACACCTGTAGAGTAACGGTTAGCGCGCCTGGCCGCGAAATCAGGTGGCCAAGTTCGATTCCCGGTCGGGCCAAGTTACTTGATTGGGGTTTTTTTAGGGAATTTCCTCAACCCAATATGAGCAAATGCTGGGTAACTTTCGGTGCTGGACCCCGAACCCCGGTTGGATGATTGTTCACCTATGTTGAGGTATGTAGACGTGAGGCCAGCAGCCGATCTTGACCCTCCATGGGCTGTCACGCCACGGATTATTAAATGTAACTGTGAGCAGAATAATAAAGAGTGAGAAGATGGTTGATTGAGAGAGGGGAGGGGAGAGAAGCGATGGAGCAACTTAACCATCTTGAAAAATAAGAAATCCCACACTATGAAGACGATTATTATTATTATTATTATTATTATTATTATTATTATTATTATTATTATTTTATTTTATCAAGTATTAATACGTATTGATAATTAATTTGTTTGTTTGTTTGTTTAGTTTATTATTTATTTATTTATTTATTTAATATTTTACTCATTTACTTAATTTTCTTTTATTTATTTATGTAATTACTTATTTACTTAATAATTTAGTTATTACTTCATTATTAAGTTATCAGTTTCATTTTTTTAAACATTTATTTATTTATTTATTTATTTATTTATTTATTTATTTATTTATTTATTTATTTATTTATTTATTTATTTATTTAAATTCAAATATACAGAATAAAGAAATATAATTACAAAACAAACAAAGAGAAATACAAATAAAATAATACAAGCAATATGAAAAGAAGATACAGTAGTACTAACAAAATTTTAGACCGAATGAGCAGCGCTCGTGCTCGGTCGCAGTTCAGATATAATATTAAAATAAAAAATAATAATAATATAAATAAATAAGTAAAATAAAATAGGAACTAAAATATAATCACAGCGGCAATGGAATTATATAATATAATATTAACACTAGAGAAGAATAATATCGCACGTGAAAAGTAGGCCTAATATATTTTTCAAAATTATAGAATACAAATATAATATAGGTTGATGAATTCATACACATAGGCTATAAATTTATTTAATCAAATTGAAGATATTAACACGTTTCTAATTTTCTTGTTATATGTTAGTGGGTTACATGTTAGAAGTTCTGGGTGTAATTTAGTTAAAGCATTGTACAACCGAGGGCCAAAATTTATGCTATGCTTTAGACCAGCAGATGTGAGACATTTAGGTTCTACTAATGTTGAATTAATATTTCGTCTTGTGTCATAATTGTGTGTCTGTAATACAAACTTATTACGATTTTTATGATAAAATTTTAACAGCGTATACTTATAAATTTGTTCAATATTAAATATATTAAATTCAGAATAAATTAATTTAGTTGGATAATCGAAACGTTTCTTCAAACAAATTTTAATTATTCGTTTTTGTAGTAAATTTAACGGACTAAGATCAATTAGTTATTTGTCATCATCATTATCTCCTTCAAAGCTTCTTCCAGCGGTCATCAGCACAGTGCACTCTCGGGCTAGCGTCTCTTACTCCTTTGTTTAACTAGTCTTAATATGGAAACCAATAAAGATTTTGAATAGTAACCATTTCAATACTAATTTACATTCTTTCTAAACATTTCTCTCGCTTTGACTGCCATCAAAAGTGAAAAATTAAAAAAAAGTTTGCCGCTTATCAACTTTTGAGGATGTCAATGTTCGTTTTGAACAGGCCACTTCGGAGTTAGTATTTTTTATCTCAATTTCCAAAAGAGATTTTGACTTCGAATATTTTCTGTGCTTTCCTTAGACATTTATCTATGAATCCTAAAAATTACAGCGCGATTTATTGATTGATTATCATAGAAGCTACGACATGGCAATTTTTAACGTTGCAGTTGATACCGTCCTCGTCGACAGCTACAGTAGGTTACTGATCGCCCGCATCAGCTACGAGTGACTACTTTTTCCCTTCCCTTGCACCACGGTGCATTTTCCGATACACTCCTTACTCTTCCTCTTCGAT
Source organism: Periplaneta americana (assembly GCF_040183065.1). Taxonomy (NCBI): domain Eukaryota; kingdom Metazoa; phylum Arthropoda; class Insecta; order Blattodea; family Blattidae; genus Periplaneta; species Periplaneta americana. The sequence goes on from NC_091121.1 coordinate 28,733,946, forward strand.
TATATTCCATGGCTGCGCTAGTAATACGTGTAGTTAGCATTCGATGTATGTGTTATTTCCAGTGCCTTTGTTTAGTTCTAATTCTTACTGTTATACTTTGTATATTTAGTTCCTTTCTTATATCTTCATTCCTCTTTCCATATAATAAAATATAACCAGCTACGCACTATCTATAAAACTTCATTTCTCCTCCTTCGATTCTTCTTTCGTAATCTTTGGTTAGAGTCCAGCATTCGCAACTCTACTGTAGTGGTAAAAAAAAAAACGGACCGACCCTTGTAGCTGATTTCAGAGCCACGTTCACAGTGACAGCACGAGAGACTGGTAACTAAGACTTTCGTGATTCGAATGCTGCTTGGGAAGGAAACTTTTTTTGTTCTTTATTCAAATTTATTCCCAATATTACTTTTCGATTGCAGCGATATTTTACTACTTAATTAACTTATTATTCACAGAACATGAATTTTAACACATTATTTTCTAATGGTTTTCGAAATGGGCTACGTCAGCACTCGAAACTACAACAATTTCAATAGATTACTCGCTATCTTGTGAATGCGGGCGTGGCATGCGCAGTGGCTCATTTCGGGGACTTTGATTATTCCGTCGGTCCGGTTTTTCTTGCCACTACTGTACATGAAAGCAGAGATTGTCATGGCTTTATAAAACTTCAGTAAAGTTTCCTTTTATCTTTTGTTTATTTTTACATATACTATATTTACATATTTACTTAGTTATTATATTGAATTAAGGGAGAGTCGGGTAGTATCGGACATCGGGTAATATCGGACAGTGAGTTTCTTTCATCTACCACACGATAATAGTACCTGATTGACATGGTTACGTTTCTGTGATGTCGCATAGAGAAACGTAACCATGTCATTCAGGTACTACCATATGGTGGTAGATGAAAGAAACGCACTGTCCGATACTACCCGGCTCTCCCCTAATATTTTATTTTTTTATTTACTTTTGTTTATATATTTCTTTATTTCATTTTTTTTATAATGTTTTACTTGTTTATTAATTTTTTTACTCAATTATTAATTTATTTTACATGTTCTTTTAATGTTTTACTTATTTATCCCATTTTTATTTCTTTATTTAATTTTTATTTGATCAATGAATTAATTTTGTATTTATTAATTTAATTATTTACTTATTAATTCAATTATTTACTTATTTGTTTGTTTATTTTTCATTTATTTATTTATCTATTTATTTATTTATTTATTTATTTATTTATTTATTTATTTATTTATACAAAACAATAAATATGGGGAGAGGTTTTAATTATGTTGATTATGAATGTGTCTGAGTTGAAAATAAGACAAGTTTTTAATTATTTCTACTCTTCTGACGGGCATGTGTTAACATTTTAAATTCATAGTAACGAATCCCATGCACAGTGTGTGTTTATTCTTGTACGACCGTATTAAAGGTTCCCCCGTTTTGCTCTTGTTTGTGGCAGGTTTCATCGGATGGCAACATCACACAGTCAACTCTAACATTTACTCCTACGCTGGCTGATAATGGGAAGACCTTAACATGTAGAGCTGTTAACAAGCTCATAGATGCTGCAGTGGAAGAGGATTCCTGGAAACTCAACGTTTTTTGTGAGTATTGTTGCATAAGTTTGATGAAAATGTCAAGCTGTCATTAGAGCTATAAAAGGCCACAAATATTTGGGGTAATCCTATTATGTGAATTGTGAATCTGTTTTGTCTTGCGCTTGTAGATGGCAACTAACTGCCTTCAAATAATTATGTTTTGTGTTTGCCTCGTTTTACTGTACAGTATCATGATTCTCTTTATATATGTTTTCTACGATAGTGTGTAAAGTTGCATTTTACGAACTGTTATCAGCGCGTAAAGTAAGCCTTTAAAACACAAGTGCGTAAAAAAATAAATAATCACTAGGCTAGGATTTTGATGAAAATGCATCTCTTTTCTAGTAAGCCAGAAACATAGCTGCTTTAGTATTTATATGTTGTGTGGTAAACTGACAGTCTTACTAATAAAAACTCTATATACAGACGTTTAACTGTCTTATACTTATACAATGAGTAGCTCGTTTATAAGTCTTGTGTAAATTCCTTACTAATAATCACTACATACGTCGTGTATAACAGTATGACTGTTACACAGCTATGTCATAGTTTCGTCATTACTTCGTTACGAAAGTTAATAGAATATCTGAGGTTCTCTATTGCATCCGGTAGAGCGCTGTAGTGTGGCGTGTTAAATATCGATAGTACAACTGGCTCTAATCGATTACCACACTACATTTTGGTCAAAGAGTACAAGCTACAGCAATATTATTCTAATAATTCTATGATCTTTGGTTTGTTCTTCTGTGGTTACAAGGTAACCATCGTCATAAAATGACAGTCGATACGAACAGCTGTTAGAGGGCGGCCATTTTTTCGCTATATACAACACTTAAACAAGGGGTTTCGTGTATATAACTACTGCAAAGCAATTTCCATTGTATAGTTACAGCCTGTTTATACGTCCATAGCTTATTCACGGTTTATTAGTAACGTTTTCTGTCTCAACTCTGCATAAGTCTCGTATAAAAACTATTCACGGTTTATTAATAAGACTGTAAGTGTTTTAAGACATATTTGTTAGGGCGTTTTTTTGCATTTTTTGCCTGTTTCAACTCATAAGAGTATCTTTTGTTTTATTCGGTCATTTTTTAGGTATTTTCATTTAATTTTGGTCATAAATCCCCATTATTAATGTAAAATAATGTTTATTTCCTTTGGTATTTTCTTTACATATTTTGTCCATTAATACCCATTATTTTGTTTAATATTTTAATAGTTTTTCAACACAAATATTGCCATTTTAACGTAGTGCACCAAATGTAGTCCCGCGCCGTAGCATCATCGTCTAAGGCATCCTGCCTAGGACTCGCGTTGCCGAATGCGCGCTGGTTCGAGTCTTAATGGGGGAAGAAATTTTCTCATGAAATTTTGGCCAGTGTATGGGATCGGTGCCCACCCAGCATCGTGATGTGCAAGGGGAGCTACAATAGGTAGCGAAAATCCGGTTTGGCAAAACCAGCTATAATGGCTGGGAGGATCATCGTGCTAACCACACGATACCTCCATACTGGTTGGATGATCGTTCACCTCCGCTTCGGCAAACTGAACGTGAGGCCAGCAGCTGACTGGTCGGTCTTGGCCCTTCATGGGCTGTAGCGCCATGGATTTTTTTTACACCCTACGTAATGGATCAGTCCAATCACCCCTTCAATATAGACTCCTCCATACGTGCTAATTCCGGATAAGAGTGGCCTTGTGGTGGACTACATGGAAACTAAAAGTAAAGTAAATCCATGGTGCTACAGCCCATGAAGGGGCTAAGACCGACCTGCTGACTGCTGACCTCACGCCCACATGCCGAAGCAAAGGTGAACGATTATACATGGAAATTACATCAGGTAAAATAATTAAAGTGTACTACTTAAAAAAAATTATGTAACATTTAATTTAATTACGAGTCTAAATATTAAGTAGTACAATAGTAATATACGTTACAACAGCGGTATGTTGACGTTTTCATGTTCGAGGGAAAGATTGAAAAAGCGAAACGTAGTTGAGCTTTTTTAATTTCCGAGAACATGAAAACAAACATACCGCTCGTGTATCGTACATTATTTTGTGCGAAGATCGTTTATTACGTACCTGAAAGACGAATTTCTAATTAGTTGCAATGAAATCTCCATCTTGGTTTCTGTTTAATGACGACAACTTTAGAAAACAAAAATATATATACTCCAGCAGGCCGTGATATACGTCTGTCTTTCCCCCCCCCCCCCAAGTCTATAAATGCGAACTTAAAACAAACGGTAAGGTTATGTAATGATTTATTTTTCATTTTAATATTTTAACAATATTATTTATATAACATATTGCAGTAATAACATCCCCATCTGGAATGTTGTTGATTTTTTCACGGCTTCCTTAATGTTACTTGTATCAGGAATGCAATAAGTTTCGTGGAGTAGTAGACTTTACTTAATTTTTTCAAATATTTAAAAACAATAATTAACAATGCAATTTAGGTGAAATTGCAGTGGTCAGTTTCCAATTTATAATTATTACTATGTTAAACGTTTCTAAAAATAATATGTTAAAAGCTTAAAGCAGTAAAATGAATGTCGCGCTTAAGCGGTAAGAAGAGGGAAATTGTTATTTGTGTTACGTTGGGAATACTGAATGTGGTACTTCACACTTACCGCGTATTGGTTCTGTGCCGAAAAGAAGCAAATACGCACGATCTCGCACAAAACCTCTTTTCCTACTAAGCCAATTATTTAAGATCAATTTTTAGGTCATTTTTAAGAGCATTTTTGAAAGATTTTTAGGTCACAAATGCATTGTTTTTAGGATATTTTTCCATGGTTTATAGGTCATCAAAATCCTAGCCCTAGTAATCACCTTATGCTCTGCTATTCATTTTACACACTGCCAAAGAAAATGAAATATTCTATGTATAAACTCCATTCAGTAAGCACTTAATGCATCTTCTCGATCTTTCATGACTGAAATATTACACATAACACAGATAGCCTAAGTAACAAATTCAACATTCATATTTCCATGTTAGCTCGTATTATTCAGAAGTTTTGTATGTAGTACTCACTGCTTGTGCTGTTTCAAGAATCTGAAGTAACGTCACTTTTCATCAGTTTAATAAGCTATGATTCCATGGTTACTCATTTCTTAACGTTCTCTAACCGCTTTGTTGTTTAAATTATGGTCGGTTTGGACGGCCATGAAACCGTGATCTTATAACCTTTCCAACATGAAATATTAATTTAATGTAAGTTAAATGTGTGCTATCTTAGAATAAACATTGTATAAGCTACACTTTCGTCCAATTATCTTCTTGGCCCTCGTGTGTTTGTGAAACTCGTGTCAAAAACAGAAACTTTACGAAATTGTAGCATAAATAACTAATTATGTAATGTCATTTGAGCTCCTCTTAAGGAGTTAGGTATAGCTTACAGCAGTAAAATTTTTTAAAATATTCAACATTTTTTTTCCCCTCCATTACTGTATCTTGTACAATCATGAAAATTGGTATGTGTAAAAGACTGTCCTTCTGCTATATAAAAAATTATTTTTGCGATTTAAAAAATTGTTAATTTTTTTTTTTTTTCAAAATTAAAAATGATGGAAGTTTACTGTGCAGTGATGAAGTGTTTCCCTCATAACTCATAAACTTGTTAACTTTTTCATGTTCTCTTTTTTTTTTAATTTCTGGAATTCATGTTTACCAATATCATGTTCTTTCAACTACATTCCTTAATAAATAATGTATTTTTTTGTGTTAGAAGGAAATACTGATATTTGACCATTTTAAAAATGAATTTATTTGTTATCAGACAATCTAACAAAGTTAGAGAAATGAACTTGCATCATATTGTAGATATGGTATGCATAAATACACACAAAACATTTCATCACAGAATGTTGGATAGTTTTTGAGTTATGTGGGAAACGCTTCATCACTGCACAGTGAGTGAATTTTGAAAAAAAAAAAATGTAAATAACTTTTTTAAATCGTAAAAATATTTTTTCATATAGCAGAAGGACAGTGTTTTACACATACTAATTTTCATTATTGTACAAGATACAGTAATGGAGGGAAAAAATGTTGAATCTTTTCAAAATTTTACTGTTGTAAGCTGTACCTAACCACTGATTTATTTTACACGCCACCAATCTGTATAAGTAAAATGAAGATATGTAGGATGGACTGTTATATTTCGCTAACCATAATATCTACTTGGATTATAAGTTGGCAGAACTGAATAACGAAGAATTGGAATTATCAGTTTCAGAAGATAATCTAGCCTATAGACTTAAAGCCACAAATTAGACCGAATTTTAAAAAGATATGGCATGACAATTCGAAGTAACAATATAAATTCTCAAATACAAGCAATATAATATTTAACAACAAAATTATCGAGTAAGTAATAATATGTAACTATCTAGGAAGTTTAATTTCATGTAAGAATAATAACAAAACAATGATAGTAAATTTTATAAATTAAAAAATCTCTCGAGTTATTAATATTTTCAAACTCAGCTAACTACGAAAGAGTAAGAATAAAATTAATGGACTATTAGAGCAAAAGATAAATACAGATTTTAATCCGCTGAAATGAAATTGTTGCGAATAACAGCAGGATAAATTTGGTTAAATTTAAACAAAATGAAGAAATTCTGCAAGAACAGATAATAATACTCAGTTTTGAAAATAAACTGAGGAATTAATTCTGAGGCTGGAATTTTGAGAGCTTAATGAGTTTGATGATGGAATAAATTTAAAATATTTCTTAGACACTCGAAAAATTCTTCTGAATAAGAAAATCTCTATCTTAGTTAAATTTTAAATACTATACTTCCGTTGTAAACATTTCCTATTTGCATTGCGCTTTTATCTTCGTAAATCTTTGGATTTGAGCTAGTATACTAACGAAAATTGATTTGTTTTCATTTAATGTTCTACAAGTTAATGTCTAAAATATTTCTTGTCTGATATTTTCTATTATTAAATAACTAGTAACACATTATACCTAGATGAGTAGTTTAATTTTGCTAAATTGTCGTCTTTTTTTAAATGGAATTTACATGTTTTCATTTTGCGCTCGTAAATAATTTCGAAATGACAAAAGTACAATTTTGGATGTTCACCATGAAAGAATGGAGAGTTGAATTAAGTTGTATTGAAACACAATATATCATTTTCATTTCTTGTCTTTCTAGATGTTCCGATGCTCACTCTGGAACTGGGGACGAACATGAATCCCGATGACATCGAAGAAGGCGACGATGTATATTTCGAGTGCAAAATTGATGCTAATCCTTGGGCGTACAAGGTCGTCTGGAAACACAATGTGAGTACTTGACTTTAATACTTTAAAGTTAAATTTACGCAGGACATTAATAAATTCACCTTACGCAAAATTTGTACTTCTAATCCAGTTGTTGACCTGTGCTTTACACTGAAGCATGCGACAATTATGTGGGACATTGCGCAAGAGTGTCTATGTGGCGATACGCAAATGTAAACTTTTGAGTCTTATTGAAATAATGGTCACTTGAAAATCAACCATCCACAAGATCAGAGAGCTCCCTTTGCTAAAAGCACAGTTAGGGTATAATCTTATCGTAAATGTGCCAAGATTTCCTACCGAAAATACCAAATACGTTCACGCAATACCAATGGGTACACAAAAAGGGTGGAAGTGAAATGTCGAAATTACTCAACTCATATAGAGTTATTGAGATGTTAAACAACGACTCTAGATTTACACTGAAATCCTTTGGCGATTCTTACAAGAAGTTGAAGCACCACTATTTACTTGAATCAGTACATTGGAAAAGTGCGAAGCTGTGTGACGAGATGCGTCATAGTGCCAGTGCAGTGAATGAGATGAGAATGAAGTGAAATATTATCAGTACCAATGTGAAACTTACGTAGGGCCTATACATATGTAGGTTATAATGGAAAATTAGGTTCATTTATTAATTAGGTTATTTTCATTATTATTATTATTATTATTATTATTATTATTATTATTATTATTAATAATTGTAATTGTAATTGTATCGTCCTTTATTTTTAGGGAAAACGCGGACATTCTACTTTAAGCAAGTAAAGCGATAGGGTTGGAAGTAAATCCCGAAAAGACTAAGTATATCTCGTGACGAGAATATTGTACGAAATGGAAATATAAAAATTGGAGATTTATCCTTCGAAGAGGTGGAAAAATTCAAATACCTTGGAGCAACAGTAACAAGTATAAATGACACTCTGGAGGAAATTAAACACAGAATAAATATGGGAAATGCGTGTTATTATTCGGTTGAGAAGCTTTTGTCATCCAGTCTGCTGTCAAAAAATCTGAAAGTTAGAATTTATAAAACAGTTATATTACCGGTTCTTCTGTATGGTTATGAAACTTAGACTCGCACTTTGAGAGAGGAATAGAGATTAAGGGTGTTTGAGCATAAGGTTCTTGGGAAAATATTTGGGGCTAAGAGGGATGAAGTTACAGGAGAATGGAGGAAGTTACACAACACAGAGCTGCAGGCATTGTATTCTTCACCTGACATAATTAGGAACATTAAATCCAGACGTTTGAGATGGGCAGGGCATGTAGCACGTATGGGTGAATCCAGAAATGCATATAGAGTGTTGGTTGGAAGGCCGGAGGGAAAATACTTTTGGGGAGCCCGAGACGTAGATGGGAAGATAATTTTAAAATTGATTTGAGGGAGGTGGGATATGATGATGGAGAATGGATTGATCTTGCTCAGGATACGGACCAATGGCGGGCTTATGTGAGGGCGGCAATGAATTTCCGGGTTCCTTAAAGGCCAGTAAGTAAGTAAGTAAGTATTATTTTATTGTGTGTAATTAAGTTACCAACGCCCCGCGGGTGTTTTTCCATTTGTAGTGTAAATAATTGGTTACATGCAATAATAAAATTACTTCGGAGAAAAATGGGTTCAGCATAATTATTGAAAATACTAGTTACGGAGTTAGTCGACTAAAGCTAGAAAATTTCTGCGTGTATACAATGTATCATCTGACATTTAAATTTTTAAAAGCAATTGGAGACATAATACAATCAAAATATTTTTGCGGCATGATAAACAATATCCTATACTATTTTTAAGATCATAAAACAAAATTTGATTTTTTGATATTTTGCATCGTACAAACTTGAATTCTTGTTAAATAAAATCTCTTTAATATTCCATTCAATAAATCAATCTTGCAGCCTCTAATATTGTACACATGTAAACTGAAATTCCTCCTGTTTGTCCACATGTCACCTTTATAGATTTTCACTGAATAGGTAGGTCTACATGAATTCTGAGCAACATTTTTATTGCTAGCCAATCACCTTGCATGTATTGATTACGCAGTGAAAATTCCTAACAGGATGCCACGACGCCCTTTTCCAGCCTTTGTGGCCTGGAAGATAAACGCATCGCTATGCCAAACTCATCGTAGCGGAATAACAGCAAAACATGCATTCCTACTTCGGTCAGCGTTAGCCATTGAATATAGTGACGAGATTGAAGGATGGTAACAACTATGCAACTGATATAATATTCACACGTACAAAAAGCACGGCTTCGTATACATAATTCACGTCAACGCAACATAAATTGATCACTCAAGCATTAGCAGGGGAGGTGGATTGTTAACAGCCTTGCACGCTGTTTGTGATGGCCTCTTTCATGTTGCTAGACGACCAGAAATCCAATATATCGGGTGTTTGTTACAACACTGAACGCAGCGTTGTGCGTAGTAATTGTAAGTAGAGTGTGGGAATTAAATTGTTCACACTTTCTCTTGTTATATTTAGCAACTTCTTGATTACCTATATTGATTTAGCAGTGTTTCTTTCCCTCCATCAAAAGCTTTCAAGACTTATTTTCCTAATTTACAGTTCATTTTTATGTTCAGATAAGTCTAGTAATATAGTACAAAATATATATAAGTTCAATCATAAGACATATCTATTTGACACGTTTACATTTATTCTTCCCCCCTATGACCAACTGTTCATACTGGTCGAAGCACACTGTTAAACCAATACTTCCCTTATTTTCAGAAAGCATCTCTATATGTATAGTTCCTGTTAACTATGATTACGCACAACAAACCACCAATGACAACTATGTTAGCAGTCATTAATATAAAAATATTCATGTCAAAATCCAAGCGAACACATACGTAAGTAATCTCAAACAATTTATTAAAATTCACAAGTGTGCAACATACGTTAATTACGATTTACGACTGATTCATATCTTCTCCCCCTTTATTTTCAGTACATCACAGCAGATGCCACAAGCATATGTTCTTGATAATGATTATTTGTCAACATAAAACACAAGATTTGTAACATAATAGCATACTAATTATATAGCATTTTAACACATTTTATCCTTCATAAATTTTAAATCTATGATATTTTCTTCATTTTCATTCATAATCAAATTTTAATTGATGTCTTTAACACCGCGGATATTTTGCATAATTCAATTACTCACTATTTAATCTTGTATGTATACCTGTAACATGAGTTCTATGTGTATACAATTACTTTCAATTCTTTCAAACTTGTATTGTATTTGAAATCAATTATAACAACCTTATACATAGCTTCATACATAAAACTCATGAAGATTCATTTATCTTGTATATTATACTGTTCGTTTGTCAGTTCACTCAAGTTTCAGATCACGTATTTTATTATATCTGATGATGCCAAATAAGGCGAAAACGTTAAAAAACAAAGAGATATGTCTTATCATTGAACTTATATATATTTTATATTATTTTCCTAAGTTGGCTAAACTCCTCCCTATCAATTTATAATTTAGAAGTTTTTTACTCAGTCACTGGTATTCTTTCAGGTATTCCATTCATAAGCTGTCAGAAAATTTTGAATTATAAATCGCCTATGTCTTACGCGTTTATTTAATTTCTTGTGTGCCATATGAAAACATTTTCCCATTTAGGTATTGCTGATCTTACTCCTTATAGGTTTCTGGTCAGTGGAGAATTAATTATCTGCTTATTTGCTATAATTGTTTCATATTTGAAGATACATTAAATTCCTAACCATAGTTAATATCAGACTTAAACTTTTACGGGCAATTTTCATAACTTAGTAAAGGAAAAGGAGAAAGATGCTAAAATAAGACAAAAAATGGGTTTGTATCATAAGTCTTTCTTGTGTTAAATTTTAACGTACCTTGTTAACATGTTTCGACCTATTTTGGGTCATCTTCAGAACTGGTCGTTATTGGTGTTGGCGCCTCTTGTTTCCTGTGTGAGTGCGTTCGTAGTGTAGATTCAAAGAGTGTATGCGTTTTGAAATTGAGTTGTGTGTTGAGAATATCGTTGGGTGTGTTTTCGTGTGTCTGTATATTTCATATTGTTCTAGTGTGTTGAGTTTCTGGCTTTTTGGTTGGATGTGCAGTATTTCCATGTCTGTGTTGATGTCTCTGTAGGTGTGGTTGGCATTTGTGATGTGTTCTGCATATGTGGAGGTGTTTTGTAATTTTAATATGGCTGTGATGTGTTCTTTGTAACGTGTTTGAAATGATCTGCCTGTCTGTCCTATGTAGAGGTTGTTGCAGGTGTTATATTTGAGTTTGTATACGCCTGTGTGGTTGTATTTGTTTGTGTGTTGAGATGTTTTTGTAGAGTGTTATTTGTTCTGTATGCGGTGTTGTAATTTAATTTCTTGAATGAGGTTGCAATTTTATGTGTGTTTTTGTTTTCGTATGTTAGTGTGATGTATTTTTTGTGTTCTTGTGTTTGTGTTGTATTCTTCTGGTTTTTGAGGTCTTGTTTTGTCTTACGTATCGCCTACATTCAGCATTTAGTATTAGTATTTAGTATTTATTTATTTAACCTGGTAGAGATAAGGCCGTCAGGCCTTCTCTGCCCCTCGCATTTAGTGCGTTACATACCAGTATCATTCAACAGAAGAAACATTGCAACGTGTTCTATAAACTCCCGCTTGAATACTTGAGCCAGGAAGAAAAATCGGGATTTGGACATTCCTGTAGGCCCTACATGAATTTGGTATCTGTACTGCATGCTTATTTCCCGCATGTAGTACTTGGTGCTAGTCGTAATTAGGATGTATACGAATCTTCCACTTGAAAATTGGTCCGAGCTGAACTAGTCTCTACACCAAGATAACGTCTTGTACCACTGTCGAGCATTAGTCCATAGAACCTAGTGAGGCACGGTGCGGTACACTACTGTCTTTCGGGTTGGACGGGGAGGGCCCAGGTAAAATAAACGGTGGTATAGCACACTTGGATGTTGACGGAGCAGTGTGGAACCTGTTTTGTTATTTTCGTACATGCATTACTATACTCATTTATTTTACTCATTTACTTGTATTATGAAAATATAGAGTAAGATAATATACCTAGCGCTTTTCTCAAGTCCACACCTGTGGAGTAACGGTTAACGCATCTAGCATCGAAATCAGATGGTTTGGGTTCGATGCCCGATCGGAGCACGTTACCTAGTTGAGGGTTTTTCCGGGGGTTTTCCACAACCCATGCAGAACAACTGGTAATACTGTATACCAGCTTTATGAATTCTGCAGTGCTCGGGAAAAGTGACACAAGTCAGTTTCCACAAACCTTTTTTGATAATATGTTGACAACTTACGGAACATTTGCTCGCTTGGGAAAAAATACATAAGTATTTCTCCCACTACAATAATTCATACAGAAAAAAATCAAATCGACATATACCATTGTAAGTTGTCAATAAATTATTAAAAAAGGTTTGTGGAAACTAACTTATGTCACTTTTCCCAAGCACTGCAGAATTCTACTCTTAACTTTCAGGTTTTTTCCCATATTTATTCTGCGTTGAATTTTCTCTCGAGAGTCATTTATATTTGTTACTATTGCTCCAAGTTACTTAAATTTTTCCATCTTCACAAAGGACAAATTTCCAATTTTTATATTTCCATTTTGTACTACGTTCTGGGTACGAGATATAATCATATACTTTGTTTTTTCGGGCTTTACTTCCTGATCTATGTGTTTACTTGTTTCAAGTAAAATTCCTAATAGTTTTTGGATTTTTTTTTCCTGACGTATTCACGTCACCCGCATAAACAACTAGCTGATGTAACCCGTTCAAACTCTCTCTCTTATCCTGGACTTCCCTAATGTCATATTCTAGAGGAAAGATGAAAAGTAAAGATGATAGTGCATCTCCTTGCTTTAGCCCGCAATGAATTGGAAAAGCTTCCAACAGAAACTGACTTGTCTGCTGTATGTTTAACTGAGTCACATTTTAACTAATCGAACTAGCTTCTTGGAAATTCTATATTCAATAAGAATATTATTATAATTATTATTATTATTATTATTATTATTATTATTATTATTATTATTGTTATTGTTAAGTTTCTAAATACAGTAGGCCTAATTTAAAAAATCTTCGATGATTGTAGCTTCATTTGTTTTCGTTTTAGATGTTTCGGCCTTTCGTGGGATAGATTTGAAAAGAATCAGAAGCGTACGTAGCTCTCCGATTTTTCATCTCGTGTAAAATTTTCACGCTGTGATAAGGACGTACGAGAATATGAGATGCGTAGAAAGAATTAAAATGGAATTGCCTTCCGCTAAGTCACTTGAGCTGTTCGAGCATCGCAGGAGCACAATTTAATTCAAGTATATTAGAATCTTGAAGTTCTTTTCTCTGATAAATCAGACAGCAGCAAGGAGACGCGTTGGATATGGAATGTGCTGTCCTTATAGAGAAAAAAATGGAAGCTCTGGTGTACGTAATTCAGCATCATATAAAACCCGTATAGCTTTGAAATCTTAACCATTTCAATATTTGTTTTGAACATATTACATTCTCCTGTTTCTTGCGAGAAAATAGAATGTGTTTCGAAAGATGAGCCTTCTAAAATACTTCCTATACAAAAGCATAACGTGTTAATTTTTTTACTTTGACTTGGAGATACCACTTTAACATAAGTTAAAATAAATTTTGATGTGTTTCTTTCTTATTTTCCGCTTGGTAAGAGATACATTTATGAATAATGATAATAATAATTATTGTTGTTTATTATTTTTCTCCAGGTTGTTACATGTTAATACATCTCGCTGCATTCATTAATTTATCTACTTCCTCTAGTAGTTTCTCTCCTCCCAATCATCCGCTGTTAATTCTATTTCTGGTATCATTCCGCCAATTCCTTGTAACCAAGTAAGTTCGGGCGTGCCTCGTTTCCGTCTTCCTGGTGGATACAATTCCATAACTCTGTTTTTTTTTGTCTCCTGCATTCTTCCATTCCTTTGACATGCCCATTAGGGTGGATCGAAAATTATCCATTTTTTTAATTCAAAGTTGGATGGGGAAAGAAAGTTGTATTACGTTCCAATACTTAAGTAGAAAATGTTCAATTTTCTAGAAACATTTCTAGCCGAAGCGCAATGGACTTGAATTTTCGTAAAATTATTCCCATTTACAAAATAATTATTGGCACTTGACATAGACTGTAACCTGAGGTTATTATGGTTCATTAAATACTGTAAAAATAGATAATGGCCATTATTATTATTCTCTAGTATAGGGTTTCAGAACTGGGGAAGAGAGGAGTAGAAGTATGGGGAAGGAGTTCGTTCCCCCATCCACAAGGCCGGAACCTTCAGTTACGTTTCTCTGAGCTAAAAACGCGATTTTTATAAACGTTAACAAAACCTATAAATTCCAACCGATTGTGCTAATTCTTTCAGAAAGTGTTTAATACGCGTGTCTACACCGTTATCGATTTTCTACCCAAAGAAAACGTTTGTAAAAATTTAGTTTTTGCGGGATTTTAAGGCATATAAACATGAATAAAAATTACAAATAAAATCGGGTTCTTCTAATTAGAATATATATATATATATATATATATATATATATATATATATTAAATTCGTGTGTCTGCATACATATCTGTCAAAAGTTTTATGGCCGCATGCTGAAAAACATGTTTGTTACTGTATGACTTCCAATTGGGAAAATCTTTCGTTTCTGGAGCTAAAAACGCGATTTGTATAAACATTAATAATATCTATAAATTCCAACCGATTGTGCTAATTCTTTCAGAAAGTGTTTAATACGCGTGTGTTTTTCTGCATGCGACCATGAAACTTTTGACAGATATGTGTGCAGACACATGAACTTAATATATATTTTTAAGAAATTAGAAAAATCCGTTTGGCAAACACACTCTTCTCTTCTCTTCTCTTCTCTTCTCTTCTCTTCTCTTCTCTTCTCTTCTCTTCTCTTCTCTTCTCTTCTCTTCTCTTCTCTTCTCTTCTCTTCTCTTCTCTTCTCTTCTCTTCTCTTCTCTTCTCTCCTCTCCTCTCCTCTCCTCTCCTCTCCTCTCCTCTCCTCTCCTCTCCTCTCCTCTCCTCTCCTCTCCTCTCCTCTCCTCTCCTCTCACCTTACAATGACGCGGGGGTTGAAGGGAAGTGTAATAATAATAATAATAATAATAATAATAATAATAATAATAATAATAATGTTTTATTTTCGCTGGCAGAGTTAAGGCCATAAGGCCTTCTCTTCCACTCAACCAGCCTTAATCAGTACAATATAATACATAAATTTAAATTAAAAATATTTACACTACACTTACAAATTTCCATTATTCACTTAAATTTAGATAAATCTATAAGGTAAAGTAGTAACTTAATTTATGAACTAATTTAATTCAATGAATTATAATTAATTTAATATTTGAGATAGCTAGTAAAATGATGAAAATTAATTTAATATAAGCTTACTAAGACTATGTTACAGGGACAATATATATATATATATATATATATATATATATATATATATTTATATTTCTATAATGAGAATATTAATGTAATTGCCATTAGAGGTTTTGTAAATCTATTTAGAGAAATTAATGATAATAATAATAAGAATGGACAGATGTTAGTTTCATTATAAGTAACAAATATTAATCAGGAATTCATCTGTTAAGTAAGAATTTATGTAATTTTGACCTAAATGAAGTTATTGTCCAACAACCCCTTATATCACTCGGAAGTGATGAGTTACATGTTCCGACTTATGACATGTGCTTCAATTGTAGCACAGTTTTGCATCCCTGCTTTAGTACCTAGTATTGCATGTGTGCAACGTGGAATTAATGTTAGTATTTTTATATTATAAATAAAAATCAGTTGTTAAATGTAATCCTTTTCTTCATTAAATTACTAGTCTTGTACTTCGACATGATTTTTTACTCTTTCCAATCAAAATTTAGAGATAGGAGTCAGAGGGGGGTGAAAAACCTCCGAAAATTTTGAAAAATAATTCTAGTATGAAATTGTTAAAAATGAAGGTATGTATTCTGTATTACAAGCTACACCAACCCATAAACTACCACGGAGAGGTGGCTTCAATGAGATCCATCCATCAATCACTCCCTTACTCCCACCCACCCACCACCCACCCAACCACCCAGTCACCAACAAATAAATTTTTAATTACGCAGAAATAGAATAGGTAGGGCCTATATGCACCACTGCAAGGGCCTTCCTAAGAGGGTTTCAACTTCTTGAATAACTCGTCTTTTAGATCCCACTTTCGTATTATCACAGCTTATAGCTACCAAATCTGAAAAGTCTACATTGTCTTATTTTACTCCGCTGGAACTAGCACTAACAATATTGCTGATCACATTAAAAATTCACGACCATTGCCCGAGTCTTCAATTCTAGAATAATACTCACCCATTTTCATATCCCTGTGACTTCCAGGCGTCATAAACGTTAAGTCTTTCTTCCCGTCGAAATGTATGGAATTAGACTTCGCTACATTTGAGCGTATTCCGAATCTCAGCGCTGAGCAATCTGATGGCACCGGTGCCATCAGCTTGTAGAGGTGAATGGCAGTCTCCATCAGCAGCCATCAGTGAATCTGATTAGTTCTTGTATAGGGCGGGAATTAGCAGACATTGTACACTGTTATGTCATGGCGGTGTGTTCTGCTTTAGTTCTGCTGTATTGTAATGAGCACAACGTAAAAACAATATGTTAGGCTTATGAGCGAACATGTCAACGGACCAGTTATTACTACCGGTTCAAGAAATAAATTGTTAATGCTCTCTTTTCTTTGAACGAGATGGTAGTGCAGAAATTTCGCAAAATTTTCCTAGCGTAGCACAGACAACTTATACAGTCGCCATGACAGCCATCGATCCTTCCAGCAGTTTTGTTCCTATTTCGCTGAAGCGTGACGTCATCGTTGTCCACCGGTCCGATGAGATTCGGAATACGCTGTTTGCTATTTCTTTACTTTCAGAATTTCCGATTTTAGCAACCTCTTTTTGTATTTTGCTTACACCTGTCAATTATTATTATTATATTAGACGTTTTATTTTGGCTCACTATAACTTCAGTAGCAATGGCTGCACTTTTCTTGATGTAAAGCTAGCTCTATCCTGCACTATTGCTAATGCTGGGAGGAATATCTTTATTTGTGAGGTACATCTTCCCTTCGGTTGTCTTCTTGACGGCTCTAAAGGATACTTCCAACGAAAATAGGGATCTTTTTTTTTTTTCTCCGAAGAGTCTGACAAGTTGCTAGACATGGTTTTGGCACTGGTAGAGTCTTGGTCGAAAGTTTCAGCCCAAAATCATTCCTCACATTTTCAGGTAGTTGTTCGCTTTAGCGTTTTTTATGTAGGGTATTTTAGGAAAGCTAGTTGGTGACATAATACGCATAGCTGTGTCTGCCGGCCAATCTTTATTGGTTGAAATTTAAACCATCTTGAAAGTTACAGTTAAGAAGTCAGGTGAAATACAAGGAGGAAAAGGAAAATGTAAGGAGAATTAGTAGAGTGCTAACAGAACAAGGGAAGACTAGGCGAGCAAGGTGATTGCAAAGAGATCAGTGGGATTCCAAGGAGAACAAGGGGACGATAAGGAGAATGATGCATTTTCTGTGCCAATCAATTTGCAACACTCGACAGGCAATAGTACGTGTTTGCTTTAATATGTTAAATATCTAGCGTGAACTTGTTTAATTTCGTATTACACTAAAAATGTTAGATTTTATAATCAATTGTGCCTTGAACAAAGACCTATTCACGTTAAAGTTTTGAGAATCATTTGGACGGAATTACGAAATAATAGACCAACCGACAATTAAAAAAAATGAGATATTTTCACAAATCTGCTTATGGCGTTGTAATTTAACTAGGGAAAAAAAATCGAGAATGCGATATCTGAATTTTGCTGCTATTTATAAGCAAATATTCGTTTATTGCGTAAAATTTATTTACTTACTTTCTTTTGAAATATTAATTCAAGTGCTGGTCTCTTATAAAAAAATCGGTTTGCCGTTTTTGGTATTATTTGTGCTATTTTTTGTAATAGCATGAATGTTATAATATTGCATAAAATGTTTTATAAAAAAAAAAACAGATTTATTTCAATGACGAATATCTCGAAACAGGTTTTGGCGTTTAGTCTCTTATTGCGTAACTCCGTCCATTTGTGCCTTATATGGGAATCAGGCGTACATGCAAACTAAATGGCGTATTACGGATACCTGGTTAGTAAGATGTTTGTCGCAGAATTCAACTGGAATTTATATTTATTTATTTATTTATTTGTTCGTTAGTTCGTTCGTTCGTTTATTTATTTACTTATTTATTTATTTACTTATTTATTCATTATTTATTTATTATTTATTATTTATTAATTTATTATTTATGTATTTATGTATTATTTATTTATTATTATTTATATATATATATTTATTATTTATTTATTTATTATTTATTATTTATTTATTATTTATTTATTTGTTTATTTTTCTATCTATTTATTTATTTATTGGTTATTTGTTTATTTATTTTTATTATTTATTTATTTATCTATTTATCTATTTATTTATTATTTATTTATTTATCTATTTATTTATTATTTATTTATTATTTATTTATTATTTATTTATCTATCTATCTATCTATCTATCTATCTATCTATCTATCTATCTATCTATCTATCTATCTATCTATCTATCTATCTATCTATCTATCTATCTATCTATCTATGTCTGTCTGTCTGTCTGTCTATGTATTTATTCATGTATGTATTTATTTATTCATTTATTCGCATCGGAAG
Organism: Periplaneta americana; assembly: GCF_040183065.1. Classification (NCBI taxonomy): domain Eukaryota; kingdom Metazoa; phylum Arthropoda; class Insecta; order Blattodea; family Blattidae; genus Periplaneta; species Periplaneta americana. The sequence goes on from NC_091121.1 coordinate 28,752,692, forward strand.
ATACTGCAACATAGTCAAGTACAAATTTATTTCAATAATACAGAACAGAACATAATTATAATACAGAATTATATCAGACTATATAATATAATTACAACAAAAGAAATACAAATAAACTAATACTATCAATATAAAAAGAGGATGCAATAATATTAACAAAATTAACATAACCTCAAAATTTTCTGGCCCTCTCCTACCATGCACGAAATATCGAGAGCACTGAAACATCTCAGTGAGACGCTTTGATGAGCGGGAAACAGTTGACTTTATAGTGTTCACCTTGAACAAGTTCACAGATCATTCACTGTCTATCACTGTTCCACTGTCTAAGATCACCGCGATCATAAATGAGCAATCACAGGTCGAACAGTGAGTGATCACAAAAGATCAGTTTATGTCATCACTAACTTTAATTATTTCTGTCTACGTCTCATATTTCACTTGAATTCCTCGGGTGTTTAACTTGGTTCCTAGCATGAAATGTTCAGTCTCACAGTACCCCATTTCGATATAATAACTATAATGTATTGTTGATATCACTGGACTATACTTGCAGGAAGTAAAAAAATTAGGAAGCGTATAGCACGTGACCAAATTGTAGCGACCTGCCCTGTAGCTCTCTCTGAACTATAGAACATTGTGACGTATGGGGCATGGTATGGGGGCGAAGAAGCACTTAAAGTAATAACCTGGCCAGCAGAAACAGTACAATTACAACCTGAGCCAAAGAAACTTGCTTCTGCACTCTGTGCTCCTCGCCTGTTTTTGGTGAGCTTGAATGTTAAGCTGGGTGGGCTTTTTGTCACGTTAACCGTACCTCAAAACCCTCAAAATAACCCCCAGAACTATAGTTCGCGGAAATAATACGGCGCTGTGATGTTGTAGAGCTACTGGCAGCTTGTTTTCTCCATGGAATAAGTTCATTATAAAACAATCATTATCCATTGGGAAAGATTAAAAATCGACGGGCCAGTTCAAAATGGAAACAACTCGAAATTTCAAGTTTTGAGAAAACTTAATTTTAAGTCTTCATGTTGTTGTGAAAAATCAAATTAAAACACTATGGGCCGTATTCATAGACATATTTAACGCGGGCTTTCGGTGGATTATCAGCGTTTTTCGTATTCAAAAACTAGTGTTAGCGATAGGATATGATTTGAATTCTGTACTAATAACCAGTGGATAGCCGGGGCTAGCTTAGTACGCTCGTAGCGCGTGCTGCGAAATGTCTATGAATACCACCCTAGAATTTGAAATTTATAGCATATAATACAGAAAAGAATAATAAAAAATAATAATAAAAATATGCCTTGATAAACCTCTTGATTATCCTTTAGAGCTGCTGTATTCAGAATTTAAAGTATTTGACTTCCATCAAATTTATAACAATGTATTACTGATTTTCGTACATAAAAACCTAAACATATTTAATTTATATTCACATAAATATAAAACCAAAAGTTGAGACAACATATGCTTGACGGTTCCTAAATGTACTACAACTGTAGCTTATAATCACAGTATCAACTTAGGTCCAAGGCTATGTAACATAACAGATAAATTCCCAAACATAAAATTTGCTAATGCTCCTTATTTAAAAAAATCTGTTAAAAATTGCTGTTAACAGAGAAAATTTAAAGTTCAATTATTGTGATATGTGGTTTTTCTTCTTCTTTTTTCTTTTATTACTGTTTACTCTGTTATTCAATAAAATGTCTTAACATTAACTTATGTGGAATGCCCCCTGAGCACGAGTATGTAACTTACTCTTTCTGAAGGTGCTAGAAAGTTCTTTATTGCTCGACCATGCCGAAATGTAGTAATTATACACCTGGTAGCAGTCCTTTAATGCATGTAATTAAAGTACACCTATTCATTAAAGTTCAGGTTTTCGATTATTCTCGGTTATGCAATCGAAAGACAACTAGCAAAACGTCACGCAGGCTGGAAATCCAATACTGTCGCAGAAGGTTATGTTCTGTTACTATAATAATTAGCTTTAATTGTAAATAATATTCAAATAAATTCAATTCGTCATCTCGTTTTTCAATGTCGAATTCAATTTCAAGGTTATATCAAGTTTAACGTTTATCTTACTCCCTAGATTATACCAAGGTCGTCGACGTTCGTTGCCCGGAAAAAATCAATACTTTCGCGTTTGCGCACATCTCACAGTTCAGGTCAGTTCCGCTCCTCACTTACATAACTATGACATGAATAGTTATGAATAATTTCAAGTTAGAAATATGGTCGAGCATAAACAGTCGTATGAAACTTGCCTATAATGGTAATTAAGACGCTCATATGGAAATTATGAAACTCGCCTGCGCTCGTTTCATAAACATCCTCACGTCTTAATTACTATCATTATAGGCTCGTTGCATAATGTACTATTATAGGCTATATAAAAAATCAATATGTATCTTTGTTCTGCCAATAAAGTATTGTTTATTATTATTATTATTATTAGTATTATTATTATTATTATTATTATTATTATTATTATTATTATTATTGAGTCATCACTGTCACCCAATCGATTAACGAACTAGTAGAGAACGAACACGTGTGATTTTTATACCACTGTGTACATTCCAAATCTGTCCGTGATATACATATATACACATTTTTGAGTGTAATGAATAAATGACAAATTGAACGCATTTTAGGCTGGTACGTAATTGCTTGATTAGTGCAGCAATTGGAAACCCCGCCAGAATTTGTTAATAATCTCCAACGTGTAATTGCATTGGTATCCATTTAGCAATCTCGGAGATGTAATATGCAGACGGGAACACAATCGGGGCTTAAACGAATCCACATCGTCAACTTTGTGCAAAGAATGCATAATAAAGTATTTCAACTGCAGTGAAGGCAGTAGTTGTTTAAGCTGCGGATCATGGTGATTAAATTATTTTTACTTGAGGGACCAGCAAATGGGTTCAAACTTCGGAAACCCCATTTAATAACGCTAAATGGAAACAGCAAATGTATTCAGATTAGTGGCTCTGACATCTCCCAGGGGATAGAGAGATTCCCTGCCTCTCTCATAATATCTATGCTTCATGTTTAAACATCTGTACAAACTACTTGTCACTCAGGACAGGACGAAAAGGGTTCTTGAAATTATTCAGTTCCTTAATTTGAAGCCCTAACCCAGCGGTTCTGAAACTTTTTTGAATCCTTAAAGCTAGCATCAAGGATATATTTATGCTTTGAATAGTTTCTGTGTTTAAAAGTTATATTGAAGAAAGAAATGCGACATCAATTAAGGGAGAAAGCAATGGGTGTTTAGCAAAACATCCAGACACATCCAAAATAAAAGCCGTCGGTGTACGTGCAACTGAAACATATATGGAAAGCAGGATTTGTCTACAGAAAATCAAAACTCGAGTGGGATTTCATTGACTATTACACGATTAGATGAAAGCATATAAAAATTAGAAGAAATAAAGTACTCTAATACAATAAAATGTTAATTGACTTACTGAAATTATATTTTACTAATGTTAGCTTCACCAAAACGTTTGAACGGACCCGCCATTTTCAGTTGACTATCTATGCGGTAAACAAATGACGATCGCAAAGCATGTTTTATAGTACCGTAAAGAATTTTCATTTTGAAATGTTGGCAAACAAAGAAACAAATGGCAGGGAGGTGATAAAAACAGAAGAAAGTATATAAAGATTAGAAGAAATAAAGTAGCCTACTATAGTGAGCATAAATGATTGCCCTAGTTTGGGGATTTTTTTATAGACAAACCGTGAATGATACAACAATGGTACTAATATTACCATATAAGGTATCTCTCAAAGTTTTATTTGAAATTATCCGCGCGGCGTAATTCCACTTCTTACCGGTAGAGGACCTGAGTTTACAGAGTTTACAGAAATGGCGACTGGAGTTGAGCGTGCATCTGTAGCGTTGGAATTTCATTCCACAAGATCAGTCATAACAGTGCAGCGAAATTTTCGAACAAGATTCCATAAAGATCCACCAGACCCCAAGACCATTAGACGATGATACAATCAATTAGTGACAGAAGAAAGTATATAAAGATTAGAAGAAATAAAGTAGCCTACAATAAAATAGGTAATCATTCACTTACTGAAATTCTATTTCACTGATGTTAGCTTCACCAAAACATTTGATCGAAGCCGCCATCTTTAGTTGACTGTCTATGCAGGAAACAAATAACGATCGCAAAACATGTTTTATAGTACCGTAGAGAATTTGCATTTTGAAATGTTGGGACACAAAGAAACAAATGCTAGGGAAATGATAAAAACAAACAAATGCTAGTGAAGTAATAAAATTGCAGCGAAGTAATAAAATTGTAGCCATGATTGATTGGAACACATCCTTTCGTGCCAGTTTTTGGTCAAAAGTAATATGACGTAGTAAAAGTGTAATATTCATGTATATTGAATTTAATATTAAGCAAATATTATGTTTATCACTATGATTAGGTAGTGTTTTTATCTCAAGAAAGACTGTCTGCTCAAATTCCAGGACGAGCACTGGACCTCAAAAGCTTTATGAAATGAATGAACTTCCATCTTCATCCGGGTTTAAGACTAAATTTTTCTAGTATGTAATTTTATTAAGGTGGAATAATTTTTATCTATGAGCTTACACTAGACACAAAATTTAAATGATGCTGGCAAATAACACTTTTAAATGTAGGCCTAATTACCGCAGCTGCGCCTCCAAAATCCAATGTGTTTTTTCTAACATTTTTCAGGGCAAAAAAGGAAGCATTTCCACTTATAATTCACAAAAAATCCTCAACACACAACTGAATTTCAGAATACACACACTATTTGACCCCAAACTACACAACACAAACGAACCCCCACCGGAGGTGAAGACACCGGAAGATGCAAGGATTTCGCAGTTCTGAAGATGGCTCTCAAGTTGAAACTAATGAACTAGAAATTAATAAACTTAGTTCAAACTAACACGTGAAAGTAATCAACATATATTGTATGCCTAATTGAAATATTTATTTTATATTTTAAAAATTCGGCAATTTTTTTTTTTCGTATAGCGTCTGTCTCCAGTTATCACTTTGAACATAGGGTAACAACGGATTCTAGACAGTAGAAACTAGTGTCGTGCATTTCAAGCTCTATGTTCAGTTCAAGTTTGTCGAGCGTGACAAGAACCGAAGTCTGCTTTGAAGAAGCGGATCTGTCTCGCTCGCTCGTTCTTGCCCCTTATATGATCTGTGCTCTTTAAGTTCTCTGCCATCTCCTACACTCCTCTTCCAATCCTCCATGTTTTTAGCTGAGTAAGGATTTTAGAACAAGTGAAGTTTTATTTAGATGTTAGGACAGGTAGCCTAATTTTTATTACAAAAAATTATTAAACTTCGACAGAAATATACGTACATTTAGGTACATCACATTATGTTTTTAAAATAGATGACAGTTGTTACTATACAGATTACCGAAAGAAAATAACTATAATTACATTCTTGACGTAATATTCAAATCAATAACTTTTTCTCGGTAACAATATTTGTGCGACTGTACGGATGATGGAAGTATTGCAGGCACTAGGTTCGATTCAAGTTAGTCGATTATGACGAAGTTCGACATTCGTCGATGTTCGCTCTGCAGAAGAAGGCCTGTCGTGTTTGTTTCATTGTGTTATAAAATATTCGCTGTCCTCCACTCCCACTCCATGTTTTAGCATAGACCTTACGATTAGTTTTTCATATAAAGTAAGATGAAGTTTGTAATGTCTTGGTTATCTCTCTCATGTTTGTTTGTTTATTTATTTATTTATTTATTTATTTATTCATTTGTTTATTTATTTATATTTGTTTATTTATTTATTTATTTATTCATTCATTAATTCATTCATTCACTCACTCACTTATTTACTTATTTATTTATTTATTTATTTATTTATTTATTTATTTATTTATTTAATGTAAACAGGCAAAGCCCAATTACAATATTCAAGACTCACAAAGTAATTTATAAAACATAAACAAAGAAAAGGGAACAAACTCTTATTAAAAACTGAAACAAAATAGAAAAAAGAGAAAGAAGAAATGAGAAATTGAAATAAGTTAAGATGTGAAAGTAGCTTCATTTTAACTAACAACAATAGGCTATTCTGTAAAATATGATAAGAAACAATTTTGTATTTTGAGAAGTTCATATTGAAAATATCAACATTCGGATGAGGATGTTCGAACATTGCAGGACACTATTTTAAACCTCTTAAGGATTTGAGCATAGCTCTTGCGATTAGTTTTTTCATATGGTATAAGACGAAGTTTGCAATGTTTTGGTTTCCTCTTTCATGTTTGAACTTTGCACATACTAATCGGTACTTTGAACATATGCGTTTTCTAAATATTTTATTTATTTATTTATTTATTTATTTATTTATTTATTTATTTATTTATTTATTTATTTATTTATTTATTTATTTATACGTATATTTATATGAATGTTAGTCATATTAAAACAAGAAAAATTACCTATACTCATCAGGGATGCCTAACTTCGCAAAATATGAGTCTGATATCCTAATGCAGCTAAAGTGTAAAGGCGCAGGGAGAGGAGGAACTAAGAAAAAAGGCACCGAACATACATATGTAAGGAAGGGGAAAGATTGAACAAACGCAAAGGGAGCTTCAGTTCTAAAAAGACTCGGCAAACATGAACCGAACATAAGGCCACTTACCGGTTTGTAATCATCATCATCTAGTTCAAGGTGGACCGATTGCGGTCCGTTCCGACTTAGAGGTCGTCTTCCCATCGTAGTCGTGGTCGACCAATACTTCGTTTTCGTCTTGGTTTGTATTCATAAAGACATCTAGCTGAACTTCATAGTTTCATTCTTTGTATTATGTTGGAACCATTTTCTTTTTTCTCGAATCATACTATTTAAGTGAGTTATATGCAGCTTATCTCGTATAACATTATTCCGTACTTGGTCTCTTAGGGTAGGCCTATATCCAGCTACATAACGTAAGAATTTCATTTACGATGTTTCAACCATTCTCCTATTTTCGGTATACATGGTCCAATTTTCCGATCCATACATTAATAGAGGTAAAGCCATTGTTTTCTAGAATTTATCTGGCCGCAGTTGGTTTACCCCTTCCAATGTGCTCCTTTAAAAGATCTTAAAGTGAAATTTCTATCTGATATTGACAAATTAATTCGCAGCGCTGTTAAGGAAATAATTAACATTCCTACTGACACCCCGGATGCTATTTGTATGCACCAAGAAGATTGCGAGGTTTAGGAGTATTTAAAGCCCAGTGGGAAGCTTACCTTCAGCACTTAAATATTTGTCAAAGACTTTTACACGTTGACAACCCTCATGTAGCAGCCACTCGAAATCTTCCAAACGAAATTGAACATTGCATCAAACAATTACCAATTACCTTCGATTGCTCTGAACGTATTTCTTCTCAAAAACTAAGAAAAGCATTGCGTGAAGATTCTTTTCATCAATGGAGTAAATTGAAAAGTAAAGGTTTGGGAGTTGTTTTCTATTCTCACTGGAAGAAAGGTAATTCGTGGATCTCAACAAAAAGGGACTTTCGAGCAGTCAGTGGACGCAAGCCATTAAGATGAACTGTAATACAATACCTGTACGTACTCTCCCTGGTAGAACTCTTGACTCAATCCGTTGCAGAAGATGCGACGAGCAAGAAACGCTTCCTCACGTCTTGGGTTTCTGCCATCATGGAGAATTGCTCCGAATCAACAGACATAATACGGTTCGTTCTCTCATCGCAGCTTCAATCCGTCAGAATGCTTCCTATGAGGTTTATGAGGAGGTTGGTTGCGTCTCTTCTGATGGCTCTACTAGACGGGCTGATATCATCATAATTGATCGGCAGAAGGATAAGGGTGTCATTCTTGATCCCACAATCCGTTTTGAGATGCATGAGCAACAGCCACAAGAGGTGTGTCGTGAAAAACAAGTCATATATGAGCCTTGTTGTCAGCATCTTGGAGCACAATACCACATTACACATTGGACAGTTTTTGGGCTCATGTTCGGTGCCCGTGGCACGATCCCACGTGAAACTTTAAATCAACTTAAACAATATAAAATTTCTGATGCAACGATTGATGCCATAGGATCTCACGTGTTAAAATCATCCTTAGCTATAATTAGTAATCATTTGTACCCAACAACATTTTTTTTGTAAATGATTTCCATCGTTTTCTTATCTTAATGTTTTTTTCTTTTTCTTTCCAAGTGTCACAAAATTGTTTTGTTTACTTATTATTCTTTATGAATTGATTAGTAGGCCAATCTATCGAACCCTTATTTAGAGCGGCTTTTGTTTAAACAAATTATCTATTCTGACTTTATTTTTCAATGTTCTTTTGATTGTTTCACACAAGTTCTGAAACTTGTGTACTTTATTTTCAACTTACTTACTTACTTGGTTATTTAACGACGCTATATCAACTACGAGGTTATTTAGCGTCGATGGGATTTGTGATAGCGAGATGATATTTGGCGAAATGAGGCCGAGGATTCGCCATAGATTACCTGACATTTCCCTTATGGTTGGGGGGAAAACCTCGGAAAAACCCAACCAGGTAATCAGCCCAAGCGGGAATCGAACCCACGCCTGAGCGCAACTCCGGACAGGCAGGCAAGCGCCTTAACCGACTGAACTACGCCGGTGGCTTTTATTTTCAATATCTCCTTGATATGGACTCGGTTATTTTAGTTTACATGATTCACTTCCACGTACTGTTGGGATGCCTATGGAGTAGGGCGAAGTTTGTAGTATCTTGATATTCCCTCTCATCTTCGGACATTGCACGACACTAGTAGAAACCTGACTCCGAAAAATGGACGTTCAAGTGTGTTGCTTCCTTGTTGATGTTTTCCTAAAACCCGAGTCACACGGGGATAGTTTACACGAGTCAATTGCTTGAAGTCTCTAAACTTGATGCTGTATTTGTGATCATACGGAGATATTAAACTTGAAACCATGCTTGAAAAAAAGCGCGCGCTGAATGTTGTATTCGTAGTGGTGTTTGAATTCTTGTATTCTGTTATAGTTAATAAAAATCAATAGTGAAGTAGCGTTTTTAGTTTGTTGTAACTGAAGATGCCACCAGCACATATTCAAGCATGTGTGCAGCTAATTGGCGCCTTGTTATTGTATGAATTACAAAATATTCTTGAAAACAAGGAAAAGAGAACATGGGTTAAGAAATGGATTCGTAGAAGAATTATGCACGGTGCATCTAATACCTTGTTGAAAGAATTAGCTGAAGAAGGTTCTGCAGAATACAGGAAACATCTCGGAATGAGTCCTGTTTTAAGGGTTTTTAACTTTTTTACGAACCACTTCTACGTCTATGTTTTCGAAACCTTGTTCCATGAGTTCACTGACTAGTTTCTGGAATAATAATTCCCGCTTGTTTTTATTGAGGTATTCTTTGTCACGTATATTCCATAGAAGTTCATACTTCTCATACACTTCCAAAAACTTTATGATATCTTTGGAATTCCACTTAGGGGCGCTCATTATTAATAATTATTAATTTACTTCGACAATAGACCTAAAACTACAAACTTTCTACTTGCCGAGTTGTTACAATTTCGCGTTCACACGCGGGAAGTGGTGGGAGTCAAGTTGGTCACGTGACGGGAAAGTGGACACAAAAGTTGACGGGTCGTCAACTCAAATTCTGCTTGACCGCCAAGTCACAACTTGACTGTCTCGACCATATGACACTGGGAAAGTTGAAGGAAAGTCGACTTGCTCCAAGCACTTGACTCCTGTAAACTATCCCGTGTGAATTAGTCTTAAGGTTACAGTACTAAATCGGGAGTATTTTGTAGTGGTTTACTGATAAGTGAACATTAGACTCGCCTTCGGATATAAATATTTGATTCAAAATCAGTGTAGGAGTTATTCCGAAGCTCGGGAACATGTTACAGAGTATAGTGTGTGGGCGTGATGTCGTGGGCTTTAGGTAGCAGCGCTATGTAATGCATTAGGAGCTCCGCACACATTTGGTTCATCATCTTGCTGTTTGACTTCTGTGGACAAATGCGAAGTGATTTAACATAGCCTACACTATATTGTGCTCGGAGGGCTTACGGACTCCTCTAACAGCTTGCAGGAATATTCTGGGAAAAGGATTGGAGGGAGATAGACAATGATCTTCACAGTGCAAAGTGGAAATAGGCCTGAATAATTAAATTTGTCGAAATGCCGTTCTTCTTGTGTTCATGTTTCCTACGACACATAGAAAATTGAATATTGACTGCAAAGGACGGAATTTCAGCACTGATTAGTCATATGACAGACTCTGCAAATGGACCGAGTTTATTCCTTGACAGATCCTGTGAAATTTAGAGAGGAAAAAGTGAGTATAGAATAGTTTTTTCTCGCGTACCCGAATATCGCCTGATATTCTTATTCCAACACTACTGGTCGACAGCGAATGAGTAAACTCGAGAGAAAAAGACACCTAATGACAGCTTATCACTATGCAAAGCGTGTGAATGGACTATTAAATTATGTAATAGATACGAACAGTCAATACGTAGACCACTCACTACAAAGTGTTCCTGCACTCTTGTACGGTAAATTGCTGTCGTAGACCGCATATAAGCCCTCTGACATTTTTTATTTTAGTTGTAAGTAGAACATAGTCGAGTCTACTCGTAATTCAAGGCAATATTCAGAGTGGTTTATTAGGTAATCAAAATTAAAAATGACACCGAATATATATATATATATATATATATATATATATACTTACTCACAAATGGCTTTTAAGGAACCCGAAGGTTCATTGCCGCCCTCACATAAGCCCGCCATCGGTTCCTATCCTGTGCAAGATTAATCCATTCTCTATCATCACACCCCACCTCCCTCAAATCCATTTTAATATTATCCTCCCATCTACGTCTCGGCCTCCCTAAAGGTCTTTTTCCCTCCGGTCTCCCAACTAACACTCTATATGCATTTCTGGATTCGCCCATACGTGCTACATGTCCTGCCCATCTCAAACGTCTGGATTTTATGTTCCTAATTATGTTAGGTGAAGAATACAATGCGTGCAGTTCTGTGTTGTGTAACTTTCTCCATTCTCCTGTAACTTCATCCCGCTTAGCCCAAAATATTTTCCTAAGAACCTTATTCTCAAACACCCTTAACCTATGTTCCTCTCTCAGAGTGAGAGTCCAAGTTTCACAACCATACAGAAGAACAGGTAATATAACTGTTTTATAAATTCTAACTTTCAGATTTTTGGACAGCAGACTGGATGATAAGAGCTTCTCAACCGAATAATAACACGCATTTCCCATATTTATTCTGCGTTTAATTTCCTCCCGAGTATCATTTATATTTGTTACTGTTGCTCCAAGGTATTTGAATTTTTCCACCTCTTCGGAGGATAAATCTCCAATTTTTATATTTCCATTTCGTACAATATTCTGGTCACGAGACATAATCATATACTTCGTCTTTTCGGGATTTACTTCCAAACCGATCGCTTTACTTGCTTCAAGTAAAATTTCCGTGTTTTCCCTGATCGTTTGTGTATTTTCTCCTAACATATTCACGTCATCTGCATAGACAAGAAGCTGATGTAACCCATTCAATTCCAAACCCTGCCTGTTATCCTGAACTTTCCTAATGGCATATTCTAGAGCGAAGTTAAAAAGTAAAGGTGATAGTGCATCTCCCTGCTTTAGCCCGCAGTGAATTGGAAAAGCATCAGATAGAAACTGACCTATACGGACTCTGCTGTATGTTTCACTGAGACACATTTTAATTAATCGAACTAGTTTCTTGGGAATACCAAATTCAATAAGAGTATCATATAATACTTCCCTCTTAACCGAGTCATATGCCTTTTTGAAGTCTATGAATAACTGATGTATTGTACCCTTATACTCCCATTTTTTCTCCATTATCTGTCGAATACAAAAAATCTGATCAATTGTCGATCTATTACGCCGAAAACCTCACTGATGATCCCCAATAATTTCATCTACGTACGGAGTTAATCTTCTCAAAAGAATATTGGACAAAATTTTGTACATATATATATATATATATACACACACACACACACACACACACACACACACACACAGGCTTACCAGAACAATGGATGAAGTTCTTAATTGTACCTCTTTAAAAAGGGGGACAAGACTAAAGGCTCATTCACAATGAAAATTAAACATAACGTAAGCGTTAACTTAAGAATGTAAACGTTATCGTAAAATCAAGAAGTCATACCATTATTCACGATGGGAACATAAACATAACAGCAAACATACTTGGTAACCATGGAAACATAACAACGACGCCATTTCCTCATATTCTGTCGTATACTTCAGCGCTCCACGATTGTCTTTTGTTTGCAAATCACGTAAGCATAAGCATGAAAGTTTGGAGTTTGCAAACTTCCATGTTAACGTCTTACGGTAATTTTAATGTCAGTGTTTATGTGAATCATTGTGAATGATCCCATTTGGTAGCCTGGCCGCAAACTTCTGTGTTTATGTTACGACTAGCCGTACCCGTGCGCTCCGCTGCACCCGTTAGAAATAAATATAAAGTAATTACATAATTAAAATAGGACATTTGATCCAGGGAAGATTCATGTTTGATAGAAGGATAAACCGTTTAATATGTTACTTAAATTAAATTGCATTTAAATAATTAAAATGCAATCATTTTGGTCCAGCGACCACTCATTTGGTGCAATGACAATTCCTTTAACATGTTTCTTAATTTTTATTACATGCATCCATACTTTAATGAAGACTGACATATCATTTAGATTTAATGTGCATACTTTATTTTACTTGCTATATGTTTCCATTGAATTATGATAATAACTTTATTTTAACCCTTGTTTTCTACGTATTCAGTAAATGGCGCTTGGGCCACTATGGTTATGAACCCTTCGAATAACTGAAATAACTTATTATTATATATATTGAATCTCATGAGGAACAAATTTTATTTTACAACAGCGCAACATAATCTGCTTGGCTCATTACCCAATTTTTTTGCATTGCATTTAATGCATATGTATTTTATGTATTTTAACATGATTCAATTGAGTATAGTTCAAATTTGGATTATAAAATAATGGAATGCGAAGCTAACATATTATTACTGCATACTAAATCAATACACTCTTGTGGTTCGTTAATTCTCTGAGATAAACATTATTTTAAGAAATACAGGAAACGAATACTCAGAATAGCCTATCAAGTTGTTCGTGCATAAGAAGCTATTTTAATCTTACCTGCCCTCAATTCACTCCGAAGTTACTGTAATAACATTATAGCATTATGTCCATATACCTAGAGAAACTACGCTTTCCAATGGTGAAATAATAATTAATTATACAAATCGGTTAATTTAGCTTCCGATATTACTTCATACAAACACAGAAACATTCTCTGTAGGCTATCTTTCATAGCTTTCCATTGTTGCTGTCCAAGGCCCCTTATAGACGAAGTCATTTGTATTTTAATTCATTACACGGCCTTAGATGTCAGTTATTTTAATTTTGAAACTCATTTATCTCATTAAATATCAGTCCTATCAAAATTTTTCAAAGAATAAAACTTACCGGAAATGATTTGTAACGAAATTTTTGTTATGTAACATTTTTGACAAAGATCAATAATAAGCGAGATATTTCGATTTATTTAATTCAGACCCCCTTATACCCCCTCTTCTAAATAATGTATTTTGAATGGCATATAGCCAAAAATCTAAGTTACAACGAACTTAATTTATATTCCAATTTTCATCGAAATCGGTTCAGCCATTATCGAGTGAAAAGGTAACAAAGATACAGACAGACAGACAGACAGACATACAAAGAAAAATTTCAAAAAAGCGATTTTCGGTTTCAGGGTGGTTAATTATATATGTTAGGACCAATTATTTTTGGAAAATCGAAAACTACCAGAAAAATTTCGGCTACAGATTTATTATTAGTATAGATTATGTTTAATTTTCATTGTGAATGGGCCTTAACTGTTGTAAGTTTCGAGAAATACCCTTTCGTTGACGGCGTACAAAATTTTGTCCAATATTCTTTTGAGAAGATTAACTCTATATTTAGATGAAATTATTGGGGATCATCAGTGTTGCTTTAGGCGTAATAGATCTATTGTTGATCAGATTTTTTTAATATTCGACGGATATTGATATTGAATCTTAAACATAATTATAACGTTTTTGTAGAATGATAGACATAGAGTGTCTACATTAATATAATTACAGATTATAACTAAAAAATAAATTTCGCTAAAAGCTTAACCTACATAATATTTTTGTGTACAGTTATATAACATAATGGTAAATTGACACAGTGTGAGGTTTTTGGATGAGTAAACATTCCGTTTCAATGTACAACTTAATATTCACAGAAAGAAAATTGGTGCGAGAGAAACAAAAACATAACAGGAAGCGGTCGAGTTGTTCCCCCGCGACGCACTCTGCCTTCCTTTCAGATGAGACTTCCCTGTGAAGAAATGATAATATCCCCCGAGTTTGTAGTTCACAAAAAGTTTGAGTCAAGAGGACAGTTTCTTTCTCCAAACATTTTTGTTCCCTTTTCTTCTCAAATCCCGCGCGGCTATAACTAAGAAGTGGGGAAAAAAATGAAGAGGATTTTATATTTTGCCACAAATTCTTGAAAGGATAAAAACTACAAAAAGAGGTAAGAGAACTTGACTGAAATACTGCTGTAAAAAAGATAGAAAACATGGAGAAGAACTAGGGGAACAGTTTGTAGGGCAGAATATATACATAGCTAACATGTACGTACATTTTAATGGATTTTACTGGCGGGATTTGAACGCTGTGGCAATTCCAAACGAGTAGTGAAATACAATACTGTATTGTTCAGCCTCACTACTCTTGAGCGATGACAGGCACACGCTCAGTATGGATGTATTTGAAGCTCAAAAGAGTGTTTAAAATCGATTTACATATACGGTTTTCATAAGAAAATTATACATCTCATTTCAGTCGTTTATGTATATAAAAAAAAAACAAGTTTTTTTTTTCCTTTTTGTTTTGTGTGAAAGACTTCCGCGTGGGGTCTTACCTACCTATAACATTGTTTACAGTATTATTACATTTAATTAGTTACTTACTTACTTATTTGCTTTTAAGGAACCCGCAGGTTCATTGCCGCCCTCACATAAGCCCGCCATAAGTCCCTATCCTGAGCAAGACCAATCCAGTCTCTATCATCATATCCCACCTCCCCCAAATCCATTTTAATATTACTCTCCCATCTACGTCTCGGCCTCCGCAAAGGTCTTTTTCCCTCCGGCCTCCCAAGTAACACTCTATATGCATATCTGAATACGCCCATACGTGCTACATGCCCAGCCCATCTCAAACGTCTGGATTTAATGTTCCTAATTATGTCTGGTGAAGAATACAATGCGTGCAGCTCTGTGTTGTGTAACTTTCTCCATTCTCCTGTAACTTCATCCCACTTAGCCCCAAATATTTTCCTAAGCATCTTATTCTCAAACACCCTTAACCTATGTTCCTCTCTCAAAGTGAGAGTCTAAGTTCCACAACCATAAAGACCCGAGGCTTATTTGAAGGTTTCGTGACAAGCTGGTTTTTTACGGTGATGGGTTGTTAGCCCTTCGCCTAACCCCCAAGCTGGAGGACCACCCCCTCATCGGCTGTCCGCGACCTTATTCAGTATACTCACAGCTACCCTCCATATCTGGAGGCCGTCTCCTCGATCCGCAACCTGAGGACGCACCATGCCGTGGCCATTCAATTTAGTAAAATTAATTTACAGTTCAGTGACAGGGGAAGTAAAGACCTCAGATACCAACTAAGTTTTATCCATCTAGCTCAAAACCAGCTCGTAAGAAAGTCATGCAGGAGATTCCGGGTTCAATCTCAGGCCAGGGCAACATTACATTCCCTATGGACAAACGTTATGAGTGGTTTTCACGTATTTCTTTCCCATTTTACTTCTTCATTCCATCATCTCAGAAATGTTAATATAATAATCTAATTTAAAGAATATGAATATTAAGAAGCAACGGTAATAAAATGAAGTTACTATGAAGCAATCCATCAGAGAGAGGAAAAGAAGATTGAGGATTGGAAATACAAATGAGGAATACTGGACACATGGACGAAATATGTAGAAGAGTTTTTGTTATTGTCAGTTGATTGTAGGATGAAAACACAGCTCATGTTGTGTGATTTCCTAAATTTATTCAATAAGGATGATTTATGTTCTCTCTTTAGGGGTATACACCATTTTAAAATAATTTAATACATAAACACAACTACTTACATGAAATGCTCAATAAGTTTTTGTAGATGTATTCTCTTCAGCTCTAATCAACAATAACAACAATCCAGGCTACCAGGCGACGATAGAAAACAAATGATGCGAAAACAAATGAATGAGGTGTATAAACAATTGAGTGCTCTTTCATATTTAAGTATAAACATTTATGGGTACCATTTGAAATTTCAAAGTGGGGGAGGCTATGAAATGGGGGATGAAATCTAAAATGCAATTAAGCCTGGTTTCAGACTTCCCTCTCAATATCTAAATTGACGTATTTTTTTGTTTAAATCGAATTCATTTTAAACATTTATTTATTTATACTGGAAACTTTTGAAATGAGAGCCCTGCATATAAATAATATCTTTCCATAGAATATTACGTAGCAAGTAAAGAGAACACATGCATTCAAAAATTACATTTCGAACCTCAAAATATTTCTAAGTGATCAATTCTGTGTAAAAATTACATCAGTTATTTATGCATCTGCAAATTTATAACGATTTCTCCACACTTTCAGTACAACTTCTCTTAAGATTAAGAAACAAATCTCAGAAGGCAACATAGGTCTAACTCAGATATTTGAGCATATCGTACTCTAACCTCAATTCTTTTGTTACCACTTACCAGCCCAGATTCCTAGAAGTGTTATAAACACGAATCCATTATAACGATTATTTGTTCTATAAATTGAAACATTAAAACATTACTTCCTCTGAAGCCTTCCTACGTCTTTATTCTAGTTCGCTGTATAGTTAATGACTTGTGGGTTGAAACTACCAACTGTTCGCAACAGGATTCGAGGGATTGACCTGTCGTCACCTACCGGATGTCCACGAAGTGATCAAAGAAAGATTCGGAGAAGTTTAATGTACCATTTTCTCTTTTCACAGAAGTAAGTTTAGCTTGCCGAGTTTCCTTGATCAAAGGAAGGAATATCTCTCCGGTCTGGTGCTTAGAAATACGACATCCTGCTGGGCATCCGTCTGCTTCTTGGGTAAACCGGCTCTTGTGTCTCGCCAGGAAGTTCCTAGCGTCAATACCAGATCATAACATGTCTTCCATATTTCCTAAACCTCAGCACTTTATGTCTTCTCGTACCTTATTTCGAGATATGTTATACAAATTGGTGTAACGTTATAGAGGTATTCAAAAACATTTGCTGTTAGTATTAACGTTTGTAAAACATAGCTCTGCTTCATTCACCATAAGCCACATTTTCACGTTTGTCTCATTGCAGGAAGATTTTTGTGTCCAACCGGAAGTAGAGTCCGTAATCAGCTTTTTTAATACCCTAAGTCTGAAACCTAACTATTTGTTCTCCATTACTACTAAACTACGCCATTACTTTATCTAAATGTGCAGAAACATATTCATGTGTATTTAACACTTTCATACATCCACCTCGTTAAAGAAATGGCATTTTGGCTCACTTATGGAATAATAATCTATTTCATTTCCACTGAAGAGCGTTCAATGATTCTTCCATTGTGAAATGCATAATCCATTTTGTTATTTCGCTCGTAGGGTTTTTGTATTTTTGTTATGAACTCTTTACAACAGCAGCTCTAATATTTAGGCCTCATGACCTTTTCGGCGTCCAAAAGAAGCAATTTCCCTTCTTCATTTTTGTTATCCTGTTCGCCTGTGTCTTAAGAGTTTATTTCTCTGATTCCAAAGCTAAAGTTCGTATATGAATATTTGGCGAAAATGAGATTTTGCGGTATATTGTGCACCCTGATGATAATTATCTTTGTTGTGGCAAAAGAGAACATGAATATGTCTATTTTTCTCTCTAACTCGCAGTTACGAAACACGATTATTCTGATTTTGTACATTCGTTCAAACTTCAAATGTTCGTTTTTGAAAAACTGCAAGAAATGACATATTACATTTTACTTGTCGTTCATTATTTCTACGTGTTCTTTTCATTCCAATTTGTTATATCATATTTTTCTCTAATGGTTGTTGTAGGCCTACGTGAATGCGTGGACAAATTCGTTATAAATTTAATAATACATAAACTACAAATGCACATGATGTTGCAGCCATAACTTGTAATTTCTGCATCGTTATAATGGATGGTGTACAATTATTTTAACTTGCGAGACAAAACTAAAGTGTACAGATTTTTTACCCGCCATTACGTACTGTGTGAACAAATTCTTAATTTGCTTATAGTGCACATACTATCTTAAAAAGAAATTGTTTGAATGATGAATTTTTGTTTACACTTCCAAATTCAAAACTCAAGTATGTTAAAAGTAGAATCGTTACTATTATATTGGTGCAAGAATGTAATTTTATGGAAAATATTAATTTTATTTCGAGTGATTTTTTTTATAAACAAATGCATTTCTTCAAAAAGAATTATCACAGGAACACTACTATAATAGTCAGTTTTAAATAAAAGGGGAATTTGAATTACAATAGTACTCTAGAAAAAAAAGAGTCAATTGCAATAGTATCCATTGTACTATCGACTATGGTTCCTGTAATCTGTAGTCCTGTCGATAGCTATAATGAAAACTATATATACTGTCGATTGTCATTAAAAATGTGTTATGAATTGCATTGGTTATAAACTTAATACACTTCTGAATTAATATCTAAATACGTACATACTGAATTATTAATTTAAGGGAAGAGGATGGTATTTTTTGGTGAAAAATGAGTAAATTTTCAAAAAACAATTTTTTTCCTTAAAATACTCTGTGATATGTGTAGAATACATTGTATAATATTTTGTGGGTATTTGTGCCCTTATCAGTTGTTGAGACGCCATTTTTAAACTTCCTGCGCTCTGGATTTTTAAATCACACCGCCCTTTTGTTTGTTGTTTCCGGAACTTCATTTTTTTTTTCAAAACCAAATTTTTCTTTAAAATACTCTGTGATGTGTGTGGAATACATTGTATAACATTGTGTGGGTATCTGTGCCCTTATTGGATGTTGAGACGCCATTTTTCAAGTTCCTGCGCTCTGGATTATTAAATCACACCCCCTTTTGATTGCTGTTTCTGGAACTTTACTTTTTTCGCTACATAGCCAGACAAAAATCGATTTAATTTTTGAACTATTAAAGATATATGAATGAAATTTAGAATACACATTCTCTAGACTACTAGGAAACTTTTCTCTGTAACGGAATTTCCCTAATTGATTTCATTTTAAAAATAAGTCTCTCTGTTTGCAAGAAAGAAAATAAAAAAAATGTCATTAAATTTTAATTGTTTATTTTACAAATGTAGGAACTAATATCAAATTTCTGTTACAGACAGTTTGTAAAGCGTGCTTTTACAAATAAATTGTAACATAGTGTTTGAATTTATCTTTAAAAATGGCTTAGATATATCGAGTTTAGTAAAATCCTGCATTGGGTACATTTTTTTTTTCAAATCTGCCTCCCAAATAATTTATTCAAAATATTTATATTTTGTTGAGTTGCTATAGCCATGAGCTCTCTACATACAAAAAATTAATATTTTACACCAAATAAGAAAAAAGTTTTAAAAATTACTATCCTCTCCCCTTAATAATATAAGCTGAATTCACACTAACACACACTATGTATAAGGCCTATCTGTCCATTTATATAACGTTCAACACTAGCCATCATGGCGATATCACTGCCACAATGTTTAGCAGTCACTTATATCTCCAGCAGCTTTTCCTTGTGTTTCCTCTGCGTATAAAACACATATTATTAGTATTTCAACATACTTTGGAATTTCCCAAACGCAGTTGATAATTTTTTATTCTTTTTTCAATTCTCATGAAAAATTTTTCACATATAACTATGACCACACTACTTGCAAGGATCCATCTTTCAAATATGATTAACGGTCTTTCCTTCTTCGATACCATCGATTATTGCCTGAACTATCGATATTATTAGAAACAATGACTATTACTAAGACAATCGCCTATCACCACAGCACTCATTATTTTAACGGTGTCGTATTAACAAATCCATCTTGAATAAGGAATAATTGAAGAGAAATGCTATATAATATTTCAGATGCATGAAGGGAAAATATTGTCATTACACTGTCGACATCAAATTCTGTGGAGAAGTTACAATGTGTTGAACTAATTAGTACCAACGCAAATGAGCGAATGTGGCTAATTTGTGTCCACTGTTATACATGCTTATTATATTCGAACGTGCGCTCTTGTGTTTTTAGCATGCCATGACGCCATTACTTACAAGTACCTCCACACCGCTGCGCTGTGACAGCATTTATGGCGATAACGTCTACGCGCTGTTTGTATCTGGTTGTGAAGCCCCATCATTTATTATAATAATATCTAGGATCTGGCTGAATCTACCTGGAAACTACGTCACATGCTTCCTTGTAATTATGCTTCAAGTGTCGTGTTCCGTCTTTCCATGTTAGTATTTCATGAAACAAATTCTTAACTCGCTTTTCTTTCATTTTTAACAGTACCCTCTTATGAGGCTGACATTTTAAGTAATGTTACGTTGACATAATCTTCCGCTATTGTGTTTTGGTACTACAAGTCGTACTATTGTATGCTAGAGCCTTTGTTTTGTTATGCAACTGTTAAGTTACTATCATATCATAACACGTAACACTTTACACAAATATCACTTTAAATCAGAATTGGTTAGGTATAAGCATTGTTGTTTTCATATTAACTGAATAGAGACTGTTTCGTAGAATGCACTTGAAAATAAAACATTCTTATTTATTAGTAGGCCTATATGCTGCATCTGTCTATTGAAATTAAAAAAAAAAAACCGCCAAAACAACGTGTTTCAAATAGTGCTCTGTTTCAACAATAAGCAGTATCGGTCAATAACTCATAGACTCACTCTCACTCTACTCATTACTATGATGTAAGTATTGCAATGTATTTATATTAGACACTCTGTGAATGAATCACTCATTTCAAGCCATTGACTCAGTGAATCAGAGAGTCAATGAGTCATGATCAGTTAATTGATCGCTCACTCATTAGTACGATCAGTTGAAATTTAAAGTAGCATCTCCATTAGTGATTCACTCTTATCAAGACCTTGAATTAGTCACTGAGTGAAAGGGTTAGTAACGGTGAGTCATCCTCAGTTTACGTGTCTTTCACTGACTCAGTATGATGTGAGTATTGGAATTTAGATCAGCCACTCTGTCTGTGAGCCAATCTTGGTAAGTCATTGATTCATTCAGTGAGTGGGAGAGTCGGTGAGCCACCCTCGTTGAGTGGATCACTCACTCACTCACTCACTCACTCACTCACTCAGTATGATATGAGTACTGTAATATTTAGATTAAAAAATCTGTGTGTTACTTTTAGTAAGCCATTGACTCAATTAGCGAGTCGAAGAATAAATGAGCCATCCTCAGCGATTGGGTCACACACTTATTAGGGCAGACCAGGGTAATTGTAAACACTTTTCACTGATTTCAAATATATTTCAACATTACACAATCCTCAGTAACGATAAGCATGACAAAAAAAACATTGTGTTATCTTTAGATCTTTCTTTTCCCTCAAAATGGGTTTAAAATAATAAGATTGACTTTTTTCAACCCTCTCTAAATCCTCTACAGTGTAGTTGGTTAGGGGTCTCTTTGATTATTGAAAAGTACGAAATGTAACCATAGTAAAACATGTTTACAATTATTCCAAGCAATTAAAACTATGAGACAAATGTAAACACGTCATAATTTAATGAACTGAGGTTATGGGAGATCTCAAAACCATTGTAATAAATGTTAACTGCTATACATTACGCATATAAAAAACGTATTCTTAAAAAATAGTACTGTACGTTCACATACTCTTTGATTATTGAAAAGTACTAAATGTAACCATAATAAAACATGTTTACAATTACCCCAAGCAATTAAAACTATGGGGGAAATGTATCACGTCATAATTTAATGAACTGAGGTTATGACAGATCTCAAAACCATTGTAATAAATGTTAACTACTATACATTACTCATAAAAACAACATATTCTTAAAAAATAGTAATGTACGTTTACTTACAATGCCAAAAATGAAAGCGAAGCAAAATTCTTTCTCAATTTTTTTGTAGACTCTTACAAAACATTCGTTCACAACTAAGCAGTTACTCCTATTTGGCGCCAAACTGCTTTGTAGGTTAGTCAACATGTTAATTTAAATATTCTCCGAATGAAAATTTTTATATTGACAGTTTTGTATTTTTCACAGCATTTGTTTACAATTACCCCCTGTTTATAATTACCCTGGTCTACCCTAATATGATGTAAATATTCGAATTTAGATCAGTCACTGTCAGGGAATCACTCTTAGAAAATTCATTTTCTCAGTAAGTGAGTCAAAGATTTAGTGAGCCGTTCTCAGTGAGTGGGTCACTCACTCCGTATGATCTAAATGTTGGAATTTTGATTAGTCACTCTGTCAGTGGGTCATTCATAACATCTTAGCAAGTCATTGGCTCAGTCAGCGAGTCAAACTGAGTGAATCATCTTCAGTGAGTGAGTCACTGACTCACCTATTAGTATGTTAGTATTGTAATTTAGATTAGCCACTCTTTCGGTGAATAATTCTTAGCAACTCACAGAATCAGTCAGCGAATCAAATACTTAATCCTTTCCAGTGTTCACTTTACTCTTAATATTTCTATTTAAACGATAAAATAACCCATTGTTCATGCTCAAAGTGTTGCGCTGCTGCAGTTTTCTCATGGGCATTAAGGGCGTATAAAAGTGTACACACTTGGAGCCGCGTCTGTACCGATTTGACCTAACGGAGTTGGGGGTGGCCTACAACACAGCTATGCTTTCTGCATAACTGTGCGGGGCATCCGTCGGCGGAGAACAGTGAAGGAGCGGTGGAACAGCTCTTCCAAGTGATAAATTTGGCTTTGCTTTTAATTAGTGGCGTATGGAGAGGAACAAAGTACTCTCATAGTAAAAAAAAAGTGATGTTTACCTTTTTAATACGCACGCACACAGGGAGAAAATTATTTCTTCATATTGCCATTGCAGTTTTATATTCGTTTACAGTCATATCTTTACTTACTTAAATACCTGAAAATGGCTTTTAAGAAAACAGGAAGTTCATTGTCGCCCACACATAAGACCACCATCGGTCTTTACCCTGAAGCAAGATTAATCCAGTTCCCACAATCATTATGCCACCCCCCTCTATTACATTTTAATATTATCCTCCCATCTACATCTTGGATTCACCCGTACATGTTACATGCCTTTCCATCTCAAATGTCAGGATTTAATATTCCTATTGTTTTATTGAGGAATTACTTGTCAATAAGTTTATTACGTACAGTATATTTAACTTTATTTCAGTCGGTAATTATGTATGGAATTATAGGATGAGGTAGCTCATTTAAATCCAATTTTAATCCACTTTATTTATTACAGAAGAAAATAATTAAAATATGTCTTCATAAACCTATTGATTTTCCATCTCAAAATTTGTTTATAGACTTTAATGTACTTAACGTAAGACAAATTTATTATATTGTATTAATAAAATTCATACATAAAAATCGAAATAATTTTGAATTGTATTCTCATAGCTATGAAACAAAAGGTATGAATTCTTTAAGATTGTTTGAACCAAAATGCAACACTGTTACAGTATTTAATCATAGTAGTAATTTAGGCCCAAGAATATATAACAAATTTATATTTAAATATCCTAATCTTGTCAATTCGAATAGTTCTAGTATTAAATTTAAAAAGTTATGTATGGATTTTATAAAAATATAAAAATTGTAAATTTAAATTTATACACTATAATTGCAAATTGTATTGTATAATTATTAATTATAATTGTATTGTATAATTACTAATATCAATGCAGGAATCCGCCCCTGAGCACGAGTTCTACTCTTTCAGGGGCGAGCTTAAGTTTCTCTCTATATTTTATAATTTAGGTTACAATTATTAGCAAAATAATAATAAATAAATAAATAATTATGTTAGGTGAATAATACAATACATGTAGAGTAGTTTTGGATTGTGTAACTTTCTCCATTCTCCTATAACTTTATCCTCCTTAGCCCAAATATTTTTCTAAGCAGCTTATTCTCGAACACCCTTAACCTCTGTTCCTCTCTCAAAGTGAAAGTCCAAGTTTCACAACGATATAAAACGACCGGTCTTATACCTGTTTTATAAATTCTAACATTCAGCATTTTTGGATGATAAAAGCTTCTCAACCGAATAATAACAGGCATTTCCCATACTAATTCTGCGTTTAATTTTATCTAGAGAGTCGTTTATATTTGTTACTGTTGCTCCAAGTTATTTGAATTTTTCCACCTTTTCAAAGGATAAATGACCAACTTTAATATTTCAATTTCGTACTATGTTCTGGTCACGAGACATAATCATATACTTTGTCTTTTCGGGATTTATTTCCAAACCAATCGTTTATATAAATATCTAGACTGACTGAATGAAGATAAATTAATTGACTTTTGCATGAAAACTTTCGTGTGTCTTCGTCGTTTGTTCTGTATAAGTAATTTTTTTGGCTTAGATAACTAATGGAAATGTTGAATCTTCAACTTTATAATGGATTGTCACGTGAGAAATCACAAAATTGAAGTTTTTATCAGCATCTACTGCAAGTCAAGTCGCAAATGTATAGAATTGAAGCGATAGAACTTTATATTGATACTGCAGTCTTATGGAAATTTATTATTAAAGTGAGCGTAATATGGATTGCTGTTTATACTCCCGATGGATTGCATACTCTCTTCTATGAGAGTTATGAAAAATCTGTGTTTGCCGTACATAGGATGCTTCATATTAATGTTTCAGTAATCAATCAAGGTTTGAGATAGCTCTTTTATCTTCTTTCCTGTGATGATTATAACAAAATATAAACGCGTAAGTATAACAAGACTTCTTGTTTATGCGGTCGGTATGCCGAGAGATCATCATATTCAACAACACGTACCCAAAATAGTTCTAGATATAGAAACCGAGTTCGATGTTAGAAATAAAATCCCCAAGTCTCTGTCTGAAAGAATCAAATCCGTTTGCGCTAAATTCTAAACTGGTAACGCTACCATTCGTGTCAAAGTAAAAAACTAATAATCTTATATAAACTTACCTCAAAAGGGAAAAGGCATTATTCTGTACAGTGAATTCACTCCCTCTAACAAATGGATAATTAAGCCCGATGGAATGACTAGCGGTGAATGGAAGGAGGCTATCAAGATGACTGCCAACGTAAGTGCTGTAAGAGCCATACCCGGTAGGTCTCAGGAAAACCACTGCAGGCGATGCCTCAGTGAGATAGAAACCCTTTGACATGTCCTGGGAGCCTGCCCTTTTAGCGAAACATTGCGTATTCATAGGCACCATGCAATTAGAACTAAATTGGCCGATGATCTTAGAAAACTAAAATACACCGTCTATGAAGAAGTCCACGGAATTGCCGACAATGGCAGTAACAGAAGAATTGACATAATCGCCATTAGCGAATCCCTGTCTCAGGGTATGATAATCGATCCCACCATCAGGTTTGAAACGTATAAAGGACAGCCTGAAGACGTACATGAGGAGAAACGAGCAATGTGCGTTCCAGCCATCCTGTATTATAAAGATAAATACCATCTTCACGATATCAGTGTTACGGGATTGATGTTTGGAGCAAGAGGAACGATACCTAACTTCACTTCTCAATTCTGTAAGACCCTAGGACTGCACAAATCGTTTGTGAATGAACTGGCCCTCCTCATAATTAGTTAGTCAAACTTTTGCGAAACCACCTATATGGACTCTAATTCAGTGTACTGAAAAAACTGACGCACCATTATTTTTTTTTCTTTCTCTTATTAGCTTTCATTGCTTCTTTACTTGTAACTTTTTTTATTCTGAAAATTGCCATTGTTTGTTTGTGTACTTGTTTACTTTTTTCTTTCTCTGTTATCTTTCATCATCTATTTCTTCTTATATTGTTTTGTATGCTTTGTCTAATGGCAACCTCTAATTTGAGGAAGCTCAATAAAATAAAAAAAAATAAGAACTTTACAATTATGTCAGAATTCCCATATTAAATTTAATTAGGAAATAGATAAACATATCAACATTTCTGAAGGTAAGCTACATTCTCAGTGCGTGGTATGCAAAAAAAACAAGCCTTCACACATATTTCATAACTTCAGCTCTTTATATATGGCAGCAATATTTCATGGGGAAGTCGGAATAAAATTGCAATGTCCGTTGTTAGAATGGTATAAATCTTTCTCTGTGCACGAAATAAGTCTGCAAACCCGCATGGGGTAAGAAAGAACACAGTTAAAAGCAGTTCAAACTTCCTCTTATTTCACTTCCAGATCTAAATAGCCATAATATATGTATTGCATTAATATAAATATAGAGCTTCTTAGAAGAGATTGAAATTTACTAGAATACCTTTCAATTAATCTCCAGTAACAATTTTAAGTATGAAACATTCTTAATTCATAAGTTACTATGACAGTAATCATCATGCCATCTACTGAATACATATAGAATATATATATTCACAGGTGTTTCATTTCTTTTTAGTTATAATTTCGTATAATGCAATACAAATATTTGACTTACCCGAAAAATGTGAGATGACCAATGAACCTTAAACGTTCAGTACTCGGAAACGTTGATGATAATGTTGATTATGTGAAATAACAGTAGTAATGATCACAATTTTCATTAGGTCAAATGACCGTTCCTCGTCTACGTGAATGAAAGATTTACAGCGTACTAGTGTGCTGGGTAGATTGCTACCAAATAGTTAAACATTTCTCCCTCTATCATTCTTATTTCATTACTATTTTATTATCATTTGAAGGTTTTCCTATGTAGTCAAATCGCTGTAGTGTTTAGTCTTAGGCCTACATACAAAATTTTTGGGTCGATAATCTACAGATGGCAATAGATTTTAAGAGCGATGAAATCTGATTAGTGTAGGCCTAATATGTTACTAGTCTGCCATGTATGCAATGTAGAGCGGGAGAAATAACTGGTCATACTATCTCTATCTCCTGTCTTTGTTGCCTCATGAGCGATAGGCAGTTTCAAGATAGGCGAAGATAGTGACAGTTTTTATGAATTCGGCAAGGAACTAAATAGTGACTTCAGTATAAACTGAGAAAATTTATTTTTGAATAACCAAAGTAATATCTGATGCACCACGGATAAACATCAGTAACACATTATAAGTCCCAAATCTTATTGAATTTTGATGTTAATGTGAATGAATATGTTTCTACTTCCTTCTTTCTCTTCTATGTTTGCAACGGCTGGACCAAGATCCAATTGCGAAACTAAGCATTATATTGGTGCGTCCATTTCATTCTTGGTCGTAAATGGTTTCGTCTTCCAGTTGGTTTATATTATAGAGCACTTGTGGAAGTCTACTGATGGGCATTTCCAGTAGACCTACATATTGTTTCCAGTCATTTCAATACTGTTTTATTTTTTCAACTATGTTCTCTTTCCTATCTGCGTTCTACTGTAATTTCTGCATCGCTATTTTATCTATCACTCTCATTGCTTCGTTTGAAAGTGCAATACTGCACAAACGAAATCCACTGAGTTTACATATCTGTGGTGTTAAGCCAAAAGTTGATATGTCCAAAAGTAAAGCTATGGACATATAAACTTTTGGCTTAAAACCACAGATATTAATCTTAAATGTAATCTGCCGTTTATTTTGTCTATAATTTTTGTTGTTAATCGAATTATGGTTTCAGTGTGCATTGTTATTTAAAAGTGTTGATAAATTTATGAAATCAGTTTGATATTACGTTTTTAGTTCATCACAACTTATTTTTAAATAAGACAATACATTCCCCTCAACTCAGTATGAGCAAATGCTGGGTAACTTTCGATGCTGGACCCGGATTCATTTCACCGGCATTATCACCAGCGTATAGATAATTATACAGTATGGACACTTCGCGTCGGTATCTTTGATGTAGCAGGACTGATTTCAATGACCTTCAAACCAGTTTGAGCGTGAGGTTCTGCTTTCTCCCTGACATCACACCAGCTAGCAGTCGACACAGCGAAAATATAACACATACAATTAATACATCAAAGGTACATTGTGTACTCAAAATAAATTGGACCGTTGAAATAATAATTCCGTATTATCTGTAATGTCTAGACTCTAGAGTTCCTTTATAATGAGAGTTGAGACGGTGATACCATCAACAATTAAAATACGTAATGATTTGATAGCGCTGAAAATGGAAAAACAAAACTCCTATGAGAAGTAAAACCGTAAGCCTATATATTGTATACAAATATTAAACGAATTTGATACCTAATTTTATATGTATTATATTATTTTATAAGATAATTTATTGTATATAAAACATAAAACATTATTATTGCAACTAGTTTATCACTGAGAAATAAGGAAAAGCTGTTAACTTGAATTTATTTGAAGCAAAACGTTATTGGATTATGCATAAGGTAGGCAATGTTTGGATCCTGTGTCTCAACTCTTTTATTCAAGTATTATCTTAAAGTGTGCTCGATTACACTAACCTCTAGCGCTTGAAAGTGGAACTAAACGCTGGCGCACAGAGAAACAAAACAGGAAAAAGTCACTCAGTGTCCATTCTATATAATCCCTATTCGCTGTTATCACCATCTCATTCAGACGCTAAATAACCTAAGATGTTTATAAAGCGTCGTAAAATAACCTGCTAAAAATGAAACAAAATGTTGTACGTAACTCCTTAAGAAAGCGTTTTAACTGTACTCGTTACGATATTCAGGACTTTACTAACGGCTCGCCCGTGAACATCTCACTCATACTGTAAAACTCGCTTTCTTAAGGAGTTAAGTAAATAATTTTTTCATGAACAAAGAATTTAATTACGTGGCTGTAACCAAATGGTAACCCCTGTTATAGGGCAGCTATCCCTTTCTGAATTTCCTCGCTACACAGGATTTGAACCCGGGACCTCCACTCTTATAACTGAACCTTCCTATGTTCTTCCTCTGCTCTAAATCAATTACATGCTCTCAACAACGACACTCTATCACAGATGGCTTTATGGTTTGAATCCAATGGTTTCTTGCTTAATCAAGAAAAAACTATCAACATAACTTTCAGCCTAAATTATCTAATAAATAAGGACAACAGACTCAACTACACAAAATTTCTAGGACTTTTTATAAACTCCAGTTTAACATGGGATGAGCACATCGAATATATATGCACAAAGCTATCAAGAGTTTTATATTTGTTAAAGAAATTAACGACTTGCGTTTCTCAAAATTATTTAAGATGTGCCTACTTTTCTTTCTTTCAGTCGATAATCCGATATGCCCTAATTTTCTGGGGAAATGGAACCAAAATTGGAAGCGTCTTGATTTTACAAAAGAAGGCCATTAGAATTTTATGTAAATCAAACTATCTGAAACATTGTCGGCCACTTTTCAGTCAATCACGGAATTTAACAATCATAAATTTGTATATATGATCTAGTACTTTACACTCGACAAAATATCGACAATTACTCATTAGTGGCCAATATACATGATCATGAAATTAGAAATAGTGAACAAATTAATATTCCATATTGTAGATTACACAAGAGCAACACAAAATTTTTAATTATGGGGATGAAAATATATAATAAGCTCCCAAGTCAGTATTATAAATTACCAATCAATAGCTTCAAAACTAGATTTTACAATTGGTTATTAAATAATCCTTTTTATTTTGTTGCTCAGTTTTTCAACACAAATTTGTATGAAATTGAATTTCAATAAATAAGTTTAATTGCAATTTAGTTAGTTTTCTTTAATTTAAAAGTTTCAAATTATTTCATGTTTCCATTGTATTATTTAAATTTTACTGTTTCTTTTATTAGTGTTTTTTTAAATGTATTTATATGTTTTTCAATGTATTCTGACGAAGCCTAAAACTGTATGTCTAATGGCCAAATAAATTGAATAGAATTGAATTGAACCACCTCACTTAAATTTATTGTAATTTTAATTTTTCAGCTTTCTGAAT
This sequence comes from Periplaneta americana, assembly GCF_040183065.1. Lineage (NCBI taxonomy): Eukaryota > Metazoa > Arthropoda > Insecta > Blattodea > Blattidae > Periplaneta > Periplaneta americana. Next base: position 28,783,052 of record NC_091121.1, read on the forward strand.
TAGAAGAAATTAATATAAAGTTTAGCGAAAGCGAAATATTATTAATTTGACGTCTGCAATTCACTTTGTAGGGGTAGCTCTTGTGTCTTTAATCAAAGACTTGTGTAAGATGATAATTCAGAAGGTTGTATCCAAGAGGTAATTCAGTTTGTACAAGTTCAAACGCTCCGGCTGTGTGTTCGCCAGAGCATCACATTGTTCCATTGTGGATAGGGAACAGCAGCACAGAGTTTAACAAAGCAGTCTAGAAGCTGGATCTACCACAAGTCAATCCAATGTACAAGCTTACATTTACTATCAACAGTTTACCAATTTTGTTGGGTTTCGGTTCATTGTTTTTGCTTCTTTTGTTCGTTACCGCGCAGATAATTTCCATTGCGTTGCTCCGTGGCTTCTTAATACATGAGATTAAGTTTACATTCAGTGTTTAGTGCAGTAGTGGATTATCCCTAGCTTACACTGTGTCGCAAAAGTCATGGTGGGATTTCAGAGGATTATATTTTTTAAATGATTAGAGGTAGAAATGTAATATTGGTACCAGAAGAAAATAAAACTCTCAAAGTTTTTCGTCTCTAAGTTTGAGACACTGAAGGAACCAAAGACGATAACACTCGAACAAATGAAACAGTCTTCATTGCTACAACTTATTTTACAAGATGGACGTTCAAAGTAAAGTGCAATGTATTTTGTGGCTGCCAAAAGTTGAATCTGTGACTCGTATACGACATGAATTTCGTCGAGTAATTAACGAAGAAACCACCATACGAGAATATAATTCGTCGCTGGGATAGACAGTTAAGAGACTTTAAGCTTATTGGAGAAAAAGCATAATGGAAGACCATCGACAAATGATGAAACGGTAGAAGCCATCCGAAGCAGGGTTGCCATACGTCTCGGTTTTCCGGGATTGTCACCTCTTTTGTGTCCACTGTCCCGGTGTCCCGAAAAATTCGTTCGGGACGGTCAGGTGTCCCGATTTCGAATTGGTTTACAGCTTTTTCGTATTTTAAGGTTACTACAATATATCTATTGTCTGATTTAGCCGAACTTCTTGAAAACTTTAAATAGTGATATAGAAGATATATTGACTTACTTAAAAAAAAAACAAAACAAAAAAAAATTTCAGCTTTCAAATCTCAAGTTTGTTTGCTTGAAAAACTTTGTGAGTACAAACTTGGGTGCTCATAAATGGGAAAGCGGAAAAATTCAAGACAAGTGTTTTAAAATTTTTGAGAGTGTAAACCATACAGAACAATATTCAGAATTATTGGAAATCTGTCAATATATTTTCGCTGTACCTGCTCACAATGCAAATCTTGAACGCAAATTTACTCTGATGGCATCACAATGGACTGATGAAAGAAATCGCTTAAGCATAGACACTATAGAAAGCATATTGCAGTGCCACTACAATTTGAACCTGACACGTTATGAATTTTACATGTATGTACAAAGATATCCATCCATCATGCAGACTGTAAGCAAATCTAAGAAATATGAATTTATTTATCTATCTATCTATCTGTCTATCTATCTATCTATCTATCTATCTATCTATCTATCTATCTGTCTGTCTGTCTGTCTGTCTGTCTGTCTGTCTGTCTGTCTGTCTGTCTGTCTGTCTGTCTGCCTGTCTGCCTGCCTGCCTGCCTGCCTGCCTGCCTGCCTGCCTGCCTGCCTGCCTGCCTGCCTGCCTGCCTGTCTGTCTGTATATCTATTTATTTATGGGGTTTTGGTAATGATAAATGACAGATAGTCATGGATGATTGATTATAACAATGGCGATAATGAGTGTTGATTATTATTGATGATGGCAACAATAATTATTATGAATGGTGAGTTATTAATAGTTGGTGATAATATAATGCTGCTCATAATAATATTGTTTATGAATGGAGGGAAGATTTTAGTATTGATATTAATGATGATGGATGGTAAGAATAATGATTATTGATTTAGTAAATAAAGGTAATTATGAGAGGTAGTAATATTACTGATGAAAGATGGTAACAATAATGGCTATGGATTGTCAACATAATGATAATTGTGGGTGGTTGTAATAATAATGATAATATATGGCAACAGTACGCCTATTGATTATGGATAGTGTAAATTATGTTAATTATGGGATCTTACTTACTGGCTTTTAAGGAACCCGGAGGTTCATTGCCGCCCTCACATAACCTCGCCATTGGTCCCTATCCTGAGCAAGATTAATCCATTCTCTATCATCATATCCCACCTCCCTCAAATCCATTATATTATCTTCCCATCTACGTCTCGGCCTCCCTAAAGCCCTCTTTCTCTCCGGCCTCCCAACTAACACTCTATATGCACTCTATGGGATCTACTGATGTTAATGATGATGGATGGTAAGAATAATTATGGGTTACGATTAGACCTGTAATGTTGGGACGGATTACACAAGTTAACTGCTGCATGGTGCATAGGTTGGGGACTTGAGCTAGTACGAGGACATTGACTTGGTTCTGCGATCGATTACGCGAATAACAAGATGTACAGTTACCCTTAAAAAGAATGAGACGATTCTTGGTCGTCGGAAGTTAAAGTTCTACAGCGCGGTTCACTCGATATTGACGTAACGATACATAACATGACAAATAGTACAAGAATTGTTACAAGGACCACAACAAGGACAAGGACCAGAATAAGGATCACGAAGAAGACAGCCATTTAAGGCCAGGATTTCACAACATAGCTCGAGTCACAAAATATCATTGCTTCACTGTACCGAATGGCAAATGCCTGCTAAGGGATCTACATTCTGGACTGCTGCTGTCACTGTCTTGTCTCGGTAGCTCATATAGTAGCGTGTTGGTTCCACTGTATAACCGAAACGTCTCGTGTTCGATCCCGGGTAAAACTTTTTTTATTGAGGTGTAATTAATTTGTTCAGAGTTCCTCGACTGTCTAATTTGTCGAAAAATATGGAATAATTTATGCCCAATTACTGGGTTTTACAAGTTGGCTGAACCTCGTCAAAAAAATAAAACTTACTTGGAAGTTAAAAGTATTCTTCCTCAAACAAAAATCATAAGAAACAAAAAGAGACCTGTTAACTTAAAATCTTGTCCACATGCCATCAGCTTCTATTACAGCTCTAAGTCGATCCGGCATGGATGTCACGAGATAGTGGAATAAGTTCTGATCCCCGGCGAGATCTTCCCAGGTGTCAGCAACTTGATCCCACAATTCGTCTCGATTTCGAGGGCGTCGGTGGGCATAGGGGCTATCCTTCTCTTTTTCAATTCCGCCCATAAATTTTCGATGACATTCAAATCGGGTGACTTCGGAGGCCAATTAATGATTTCGATCTCGGGTCTCCTTTGAAACCATCTTTGAATGCTTGCAGCATAGTGCACGGGATGGTTATCCTGCTGGAAGAGCAATGTTCCTTCGGGAAAACGTTCTCGGGCGGAGGGAAGGAATATATTTTCCAGAATGTGCTCGTAAGTTCCCGCGTTAAACCGGCCATAGATGCGTTCTATAACGCCAGGTCCATCGTAAGACATCCACCCCCAACACGATATGCTAAAGCGCCCCGATCTTTCACGTCGGTGCACATAGCGCTGGTCATGTCGGAGACCATCCTCACGATAGACACGGACAGGACCTTCGTAATCACTCGAGATGGTTGTTTCGTCGGAGAAAATTACATTTCTCCAATCGAAATCCACTCGATTGGTAGCGAAGGCAAGACGGTCGACAGCTTGTGCTTCCCCCAATAATTCCATTTGCGCAGCCCTCCGGCTCCTAATACCGCGGTTCCTCAACCTGCTGATCACAGTCTGTGAAGAGCCGGGAAAGTTAGATACTGGTCTTATTTCGTTAGCAGTCAGAAAGGGGTCCTGTCGAACTGTCTCGAATAAGAGAGCATCCTCTTCCAATGAAGAAGTCCGCGGACGCCCAGGAATATGGCGATTTTCGACCTCCCCTAAATTTTGGTAACGATAACCCACCTCGCGGCTGTACTTCCAGGACCACCGACCAAACGGCCAGCAGATCTAGCCCCATATCCAGCCTCAACTAGAGCTATAACTCTCTGTCTCATGTCACGTCGGTTCGCCATTACGATGAGAAATGAGGGATGACGATAATACTTTAGTGTAGACAATGACTATTTAACGTGATATAGAATTATTGAAATAAGAGGCATCTTGCATAGTAAGAGTTAATAAATCAACCCTAAATTAAATACCTAAATAACAGGATATAACAGGAAGTCCAATTGTTGCGAAACTAATCAAATTAAATCTAAGCTGAAGTAGCACAGCCATTGATAAATGTTTTGTACACAGAATTAGACTGAATTCCTATTCGACAGAACCTATAATCAATGGTTTGTCTGAACATGATAAACAAATCCTAAGTGTTTCCAATGTCACTGAACAATTTCAAAATATTAATTTAAAAACTAAGAAAGGAACGTAAATGCTGTATCTAGTGACTATTTACATTTATGTCTACAAAATGAATCTTGGAAAAACGTATATGATACTGGTACTACTGATATTAAGAGTTAATGTATTGCATTTTTCTCTTAATTTCATAATCACTTCAGTGGATGTTCTCCACTCAATGTTGTGAAAAAATTCAAAAGTAAAAACATGTAGATAACGCAGGGACTTCAAAATCTCATGTATTAAAAAGAAGAATCTATTTGTAATGGGTTGCAATGTAGTCTAATGATCCTCATGTTCTTAAATACTGCAAGGAGTACAGTGTAATTTATCAAAAATTATGAAAGAGGGAAATAGAAAATATTTGAATAGAAAAGTACAAAATTCAGATAATGCAATTAAACCTATTCAGAATATTATTAAATTTAAACTTGTAGATATCCTAAGAAAGAAAATATTTTTCATTAAAACCAATGATTATAAAGTAGAGGATCCCAAATCTATTGCAAATTCTTTTAACGTATTTATAGTATATAGTGCAGAAATATTATTGACAACTTAAACATTCAAGATTTTGCAAAAGATAATGCAATTGGTTACTTAACAGATGCATTTAATAATTAGTATTAATATATGTAATTAGTCAATAACTGCAACAGTGCTTTTCCATTCAATCATAACATGAATAAAATTGAATGCATACTAAATTAAACACTATTGCAAACACGTAGATAAAATAGTTAAAATTAATTGAAGGTGTGAGAATGAAATAATCCAAAGCCGTACTTTTAACAAAAATTGTTTTGTGCGAGTGCATTTCTTACACATATGGGAAAGCTATTAATAAAATATTGTAATAATTACTCAACAAATGACTCTAAGGACTCTAAACCTTTGTAAAAGTTTGTCTATTATTATATATATGTTTTAAATTTCGTTTTAATTGTTAGTTTTTAATATATATGCATTTACATTGTATATGTGTGTGTATAAATGCATTCATTAGATTAACGTTTATAATATTATAACTTGTAATTTTGTATTGTTTGCGATCATTAACACTTAATCTCTGGACTTTGTAAAACTCTATTTCAACGTTACTTTAGCTATTTCAACGTTATTTAGACAAAAAAAATCGTTGTGTAGACTAAGAATCGAACTCGCACTCTTCTACACAACACGCTGAAGTCTTACCGTCTGAGCTATTGAAACGACAGGAAACCTTTCCTTTCTGTGTGGAGTGTCGATCTAGTCATGAAGGTCCATTGTCGATTTATGTATATATTTATCTTTCATTTACATAATATTATCATATTTTTTGCAGTTTTTGAAGTGAATTTCGGAACGATGCTAGTAACAAACCAAAAAGCCTGAATTTAAGTAACTCAATATTCGTTATCTTGTGTATCAGTGCTCTTGTCTCCGATCATGCGCAGTGTCTTACATCTGAGACTTAGGAATATTCAATCGTCTCATCCTTTTTCAGGGAAACTGTACATAAACAATTCCGGACAACTCTGAAAGTAATTAATATAGACTACATAGCATTACAAAGATATATTTTTACGTACCTTTTGTTATATGCAGAAGATTCATTAGACTATAGAATTATTTGTAGGTATGAATTTCCCCCTTTATTTTCTTGTGCTACAATGTCTCTGTATATAATATCACTTGTCACCTCGGATGTTTGTATTACATAATTTACATATAATGTTTCTGCCATTCATTTCAAAACACTCACCAAATTCCGCTGCAAAAATATGCGCCTGAGAACCTTTAACCTTCGGTATTATTATTCAGCAGGTACACTGTTTACGCATGCCATTGTAGTGACTGGCGAACGGAGTATTCAGCAGGTACACTGTTTACGCATGCCACTGTAGTGACTGGCGAACGGAGTATTCAGCAGGTACACTGTTTACGCATGCTACTGTAGTGACTGTCGAACGGAGTATTCAGCAGGTACACTGTTTACGCATGCCACTGTAGTGACTGGCGAACGGAGTATTCAGCAGGTACACTGTTTACGCATGCCACTGTAGTGACTGGCGAACGGAGTATTCAGCAGGTACACTGTTTACGCATGCTAGAATACTGACTGGTGAATGGATAGTCAACTTGAAACCTCCGTAACGCATCCTATCGGTCCCCAACATGACAATCCTAGTGATGGCAGATGGTTACAATAATGATTTTGGTTGGTTTAAATAATGGCTATTGTGAGTAGGCCTAATTGTGATATTAATGGTGATGGATGGTAACAATATTGATAATGGATATAGGTGATGACAATATTGGTGATATGGATAATTATAATAACGAAAATATTTGCGGATGATCGTAATAATAATAATAATAATAATAATAATAATAATAATAATAATAATAATAATAATAATAATAATCTGTGTTAATGATAATGATATGAATAATTATGATGGTGATGAAATTAAGATAACTGTTTTCTGCTGGTGGCCAACACGGTATTAGCGTGGCACGGAATAATTACGCAACAAGCATCACACACTAGTGCCTGCATAGGGAGAGAAAATATCTAATTATTTCATCCAAGGATTCGAGTTCGGACATGCTGCATTTGCAGCCAGAAACGCTACTACAGGGACAACATTTTATTTTTTTACCTCAATTTTTATTGTACCTGAGTTTTTTAATGTACTTCACTCCCAACTCTTCTACGAATGAAGTTCAACCGTCTTCCACACAGATCCAAGTCATAGTAGCCTTACCGTCGCAGTACGTTCCAAAAATATGTTTGCGTTTTCCAATGACAAAAGAGCTTTCAATATTGCATCATTTTCGCAAAGGTACTGTCGTCCATTTGCCTACGTCGCATTCCGGTTTTCCCCACCAGCTTATACCCATACAACTGTTTAAAATAACTTAAATAACAGGGCTCTTTAAGTAATTAACTGTCACGTGATTTCCCTCCTTTCTACGATCCTGCGACATAATCACTTGGACGGACAGTAGATAGAATGTCTGAGTAATTTTATCTTTTCGGATCGAGCAGAAGTGAAGATTGAATTTACAGTACGTAAGGTACTCTTTTATAGAGTAGGTACAGAATTATTTCAACATGAGTTAGGCCTACTAGTACGAAGGACGAAACTGGTAATTGGAATTACATACATTAATCGAAATGAACCGCCACCATTTTGAAAAATGTGTTTAAATATCTATATTATGATTATTTTTCAATTTAACTTCATTCTCTATAGTGTACGCTAATGTGCTATAGACACTCTAATATACACTGCATAATGAATACGTCCGTATGGACAGCTCAGTTCGTGAGTAAAAACACTCATTGTTAATACTGTGCTGTATTCTGATTAAACAAAAACCTAATGAAAATTATCAAACTCAAAAGCTTGATATTTCATAGTTCACGTAAATGGATGAATTACTTTTCTTCCCTCCTATACCTAGTAAAGTGATTTGTTTGTATATTACGCCATCGAACTCCAGTCATGGAAGGGGTTAGCAACCGTTGATTCAAAGGTATAGGCAGGTTAATATCAGAAATGTTAGTAAAAATAAAATGATGTCCCTGTATTTCAGTATATGCTGTGGATCTTGTCTTACAGAACGGATCAGGATAGAGTTAGAGCATTGCTACTTAGGTCACTTCTACAGAAATCTTGTATTGCTTATCTACAGAACTGTAACATGTTTTGCAGGAGTCTAACCATTCTCTCGGGTAGTTGGAAGCTGTGCAGAAACCTCTGATGCCAGTGCGGGAACATGCTTTAATGGCAGGCGAATACAGAATCTTAATGGGACATCACCTACCTTTTAAGTAGAGTCTTGCGGCTTCAACCCTAAGTGACAGTATAGCCTTGTTGTTCACCGGCTCATTCATTTCCACCATGTGAACACTACTCTACGAGTTAGACTTTGTTTCAGCATTAACTAGTTTATATGAGTTTTCTAGCTCATACAAGACGTCCTTATCTACTGATGTTTCAACAATACTGTTTCCAATTAACCAGTACCCTTTCCAACCTGTTGATTTATTCTCACAATAAACGTGTATTGATTTATGAATCGATCACAATTTTTTATTTTCCTTTTTGTTAGCTATGATATAATTTGGTGCATGGTAGATCTACTTATCTTCATTTTAAAAACAGAAACAAATAAATTTCCGTTATGTATTTGTTGTACCAATATCCTATGTACTATAATCTTATCGGAATTGGTGTTATTACATATATGTAAATGATTAACTTTGACGCCTATTTTGCTTAAACCAAAAACTATACCCTTTTCAGAACTGGGTTCTAAGTGTTAATTTTCGAAGTTTATAACAATGGAAACATATGAAATTTATTGTTATACATAATGTCCCATTTGTTTTCATCAGCTGGGTAACTTTCGGTGCTGGACCCCGGACTCATTTCACCGGCATTATCACCTTCATTTCATTCAGACGCTAAATAACCTAGATGCTGATACAGCGTCGTAAAATAACCCAATAAAATAAATAAAAAATGTTTTCATCACCCAAAATAAATTATTTCTTAGGCGCCAAATCAAAAATTGTTTTAAACAATAAGTATATTACGACGAAAGTTTGAAAGTGCCTTTCACAAAATCGAGGAAGAGTTTGAAAAACACGCAGAGGTAGTTTTTCAATTTCCGACATTTTGTAATGCACTCCACAAACGTGTATTGTACAATATGTTTTACATGATCATGTTTTTGAAATTGCAAATACAAAATATTTTGCATTGCAAATTTAGAGCAACATTATTCCAAAGACTACCCAAAACTATACTGTAATGGTAACTAAGTAACAATAAGTGTATTTTAATGGGTCTATTTCAGTATAGTTTTCACTGCGTCATAGACGTATGACAGTGGCACAATGTCCCCACATGTGCAGAGGTGCACTCGTTATGAGTGACTAAGTGGCCGGGATCCGACGGAATAAGCGCCGTGCATGAGGGTAGGCCACTAGAGGGAACCCAAGAGATGGAACTTACACTGAGAGGATTCGATCCGACATCGGGATGGGAATCCGGTGCGACTTAGTGGATAGAGCGTCAGCACGTAGAGCTGAAAACTCGGGTTCAAATCCCGGTGCCGGAGAAAATTTTTCTCTGTTCCACTCTTCAATCATCTCAGTAATTTGTCTAATGAAATCATTTTATTTTCTTACTGGGGTTGTACTTAATTGTGAAGTAATCTAATTTGAACAACACACGATCCAGCGTTTTTTTTTTTTGACATAAAATATGTCTATAATGCCTCTCTCCATTTAAAAGTAGGGGAGTAGTGGGTACAGTGAGACACAAAATATTAAGACATTTGTATGCAAGTGATAATTCCAGTATTTTTTAAATCAAGTGCAATAGAAATAGACATTAAAACATGGAGTATTATAATACATGAACAAAAATGTTAATAGATGAAGGACATAATATACAATACGTGTTTGTCAAAAAAATGCGAATGTCTCACTGTTCCCATTCAGGAGGGTACAGTGAGACACCACAGTGTCTATTAACGTACAGCTGTCAAAAAAAAAAAAAAGTGGCCGCACTCGTGAACAGCGAATATTTTCAAAGTCCACTTCGGGTCGCGGCGATGTTACACGATGCATGTGCTTGTACAAGCAGTTCCGGAACTATGAAAGTGTTCCATATCTGCTCCTCGCAGACCAGCGGTAGAGTGCTTGTTTAATGATTCAAAGGTTCTGGGTTCGCGCCTTCTTCAAGTTTTCATTTTATTTTTTTAATCGTTCTTTAGCGATGTAAATGATATTCAAATTATCATTTATATCCAGTTATCGTTCTTGATGGATATCACGTTATTTATATTTTGTTATCGTTCTTTAGAGATATGAATAAAATTCAAGTCATCATTTGTATTCTGTTATCGTTTTATAACGATATCAATAATAATTATTACTATTGTAGCTACAGTATCTCCAATGGGGGTTAGCCCTATTTTACATATGTATGTTAGGGCTATAGTTTTATACACAAAAAAGATAAGCATAAAGAGAAATGGAAAAGAAAATTAAATTAGCTTACGCGATGTAAACAAAACATAAATAATCCGTAAATTAGGCATTGCGATTGCAAAACAAATATCAGTTATCAATTTGAAACATACAAAAACATTAACAACACACATACGTAACACTTCTATAACACAAATATGCAGCTTTCCGTACCATACATCATAAATTAATACACAATAGTCACACAGACACAATCAAACTATAAATACGACATTGCGACGACATCAAGCATCCCATAACTGACTCACATACATAACAAATCAAGCATCCGTTGCAACACATACACTTCAACATAGTAACCACACTTTTAAAAGTTACAAATTTGGCTCCAAGAAGAATAAATAGGACACTGTTACTAATTACTATTCTTCTACAATTTCTTAAATACATCTGTAATAAATCTGTGAAATTCCGATATGAATAATATTCTCGTTTTTTATATTGTTATCGTTCTTTAGCGATATAAATAATATTCAAGTGATCATTTATATTGTTTTCCTTCATTAGCATTATATAATAATATTCAAGTTATTTATATTGTTATTGTTCTTTCGCAATATAAATAATCTGTATTTTATGTAAGGAATTATTATAACACAAATAAACATCTTTCTTTGTAAAATAGGTTATTTTATTTAGATAATTAAATACGTATTATATAATATCTTATATTAATTAAACAAACCGATATTTATCATTTATATTGTGTTATCGTTCTTTAGTGATACTGTATAAATAATATTCAAGTTATTTATATTGTAATCGTTCTTTAGCGATATAAATAACATAAATTTAATATTAGGTTTGGAAAAATCCAGTTGCATAATACTGCTATTAGTTTTTCTTTTTGTATTATTACATTATACTATCTTGAACCACAATAAAATGAAAAGGAGTAACGAGGAATTGAACCTGAGACGTTGACATCTAAATTCCGACGTTCGTCCGCTGAGCTACTAGGGCAAAAGTGTGGAAACATTTTCGGAAAAATTGGCCCAATCACACTCTAAGATTTTCTGATGATTCGTAGAAGCTAGTCCAGGATGCGGGGGGCAAAGGCTAATTGAGATTTCCCGATCTCTGATAGGGTCAAACATCCTGATAGAATTAATATTTAACCCTTGCCGTGACTTTCGGTGAAGTCCGGAGGGCCCAATTAGTCAAATCCACTCTCCTCATCTCCACGCTTGGGCCCCCTGGAATTTAATAAGATGCGAAAGAGATAGTGGTGTGCGGAAAGCAACGGGATGTTACCGCATTTAGGCCTATCCTTCCCAAGAAAAACTGCAAACATGAACAAAGGAAGCTTTTAATAGAAGAAGAAGGATCTTCTGCGGACCTCTGGAAAAATAACTAAGGAAGAGACTAGTGAAGTGCTTTGTGTGGAGTGTGGCATTGTATGGCGAAGGAACATGGACATTACGACGAAATGAAGACAAACGAATTGAAGCATTTAAAATGTGGATGTGGAGAAGAACGGTGCGTGTGAAGTGGACAGATAGAATAAGAAATAAAATTGTGTTTGAAAAAGTGAGTGAAGAAAGAATGATGCTGTAACTGATTAGAAAGAGAAAAAGGAATTAGTTGGGTCTCTGGTTGAAAAGAATAATAGACGACATTAGGATATGTGGAACATATGCGGAGACTAAGAGGAAGGCAGAAAATAGGAAAGATTGGAGATTGCTGGGTTTGGAATGAAAGACCTGCCCATGGACAGAACACTTATGTATGTATGTTCAGAATGTCTGGAATATCGTGTCTAAAAACAGTCGCTATTTGCAAAGACTAGTCAATTCCATGCCCACTCGACTGCAAGATGATCGAGATAAGAGGAAGATAGACTAAATATTGAATTGTGGCTTTTTGTTTTGTTTTCTGAACGCTTAATTGTTTGAATGTTTTAAGGCCGACGCCAGTAAATTTGTTTTGTTTATGCCACGAAAGATATTTTTATTGAGAATAAAATCTTTTTTCTTTCCATTTGCAGCCACAATATCATAATCATAATGATAAAGTCATGGCATAATATATTAATGAACCTGATGTTAATTACTAAAATAATCGGAAAAGAGAAAGGAGCCATTATGTATAGTTTGTCTCTCTCTAAAACAGAACAAAAAAGAACATAAAAAGCACGAGGTTGTAGTCGAACGCAGGACCTCATGAATAAGAGGCCTGAACGCTACCATTATGCTATCGATAACACACAGAATACTTCAATTATAACTGTAGATATCAGGCAACGTGGTCCAACAACATGTAACATCGCCTGTCTCCGAATTGTAGCGAAGATACCCGAAGGGAACTTTGTTTCAGGAGAGCGGCCACTTTTTCTTTTGACAGCTGTACATTGAAATGATTTACATTTATTTCAAGAGAAAGGAAAGCTTGCTGTCTCTTTATCTTGACATGTTCTGTAGGCTTATTTAGAATCATTTTGATATCTGACTTCGATACCATTGAAACATCTGGAACATTTGGAAAAGTGAATTTTCCGTAACATTTCAAACTTTTGCGAAAAAATGAAATGAATTTTTGGTGATAATAAAGCTTATAATTATAAGAATTTAATGTAATTATTTATTATTTTTTTAACGTTTTCTTAAATTTTGTGAATAATTTTTTATTTATGAAACCATTAAAATGTAATATATCCATTATTTTCAGCTACAGTTCCTAAATTGATTACTAGTATGTTCATTTTTAATGTTAGTTACTGGTAAATGTAATATAATTACAGTTTGGTTTTGCAAATCATTGGTACATGGGGACAGTGAGACACCTCAATGTACCCTTCAATGGCATGTCTCACTGTTCCCTTTACGCATAGTTCATTTAAAAATGACGCCATTACTTCAAAATTAAAACAAGAAAGACGAAACTTTACCAAACATAATCTCAAATGCCATAGTATTAGGTAACAAAACATTCATATTTATATCTCATTTGTATACCTATCCAATATAACCTTCATTAAACATAATCCAAAATTTTACTTCTAGAGTGAAAAATTACGAATTATTTTTTCATCACTCACCTTTATAACTAGAATCAAATCGAGTATGAAAATACTGTTACTTTACTCATGCAACATACAACTCCACTGTTACCAACATCTCAACATCAAAATTTACCATCTAATAACAAATGTCTCACTGTTCTCCCTGTCTAACTGTACCCACTTCTCCCCTACGCTCATCAATAACTTCGCAACAGTTACAATTCGGACATAGATTTATCAACAGTAATCTCACTAGACGTTTTGATTTATCTAGAGAAAATCAAAACTGGAGTGGGATTTAATTGACTATTACACGATTAGAAGAAAGTATATAAAGATTAGAAGTAACGAAGTACTCCAATACAATAAAATATTAATTGACTTACGAAAATACAACTGTCTTCAAATGTATTATTGTACCATCTCAACATTACAAATATTACGCTAGATGCATGCTAGATGGCAGTAGTGAGCAATGCCTTCTCGTCGAGAAGTTCTCGATCTATTATACACGATGGCAATATTACTAGTCAAGAAGACTTTGTTATTCAGTTTCATTTTTATTAAAATGCAACATTCCACTTCAATTATCCGAATCCCAGGAATCAACGTCACTTGACAGATGATTTTCAATAAATCTTAATATTAAACAATCTCTGATACGTGACTATCCATAATATCATATAGCAGAAGCTATAACATAACCTAACTAATACACACAAGTGTTAGAAAAGTTTTAATTAACGACGATGAAAAAAAAAATGAACATGAATAATTTTAAAAGGAATAATTATTGAATGTACAATTTTCAAATTTGAATGTGGTTGGTGGTTCAGTTGATGTTATATTGGACGTGTGCGTAATAGAAGTGGAACTCGTTGATTTAGGCCTACATGGTGTATTCAACTTATTCAGGATTTCCGAATGGTGCTCTTCATTTATTTGTAAATCGGATTTCAGAAGATGCATGGGTATGATCAGTGATTTTTATTAATTCTTGTTCTTGAATGCCAATGCAAGTCATATTTGAAACTGCTGTGCATAGTCTGGAGTGGTTTGTAATTATATATATATATATATATATATATATATATATATATATATTTATTTGACGTTCAGACCAGCGCAGTTTCAAATGTTGGCAAACAAAGAAACAAATGCTAGGGACGCGATAAAATTAAACAAATGCTAGGGACGCGATAAAATTGTGCGATAAGCAGCCGTGATTGGTTGAATTGGTCAAAAGTAGTATGATGTAGTAAGAGTGTAATAGTCAGGTTAAATCGATGTAGACTAACCCAAATTACATTATCCTGTAGTGTTTTACATTCGTTCTGAGGACACTGTATAGCACATATATTTATATGTTATTTAAATACAGTATCATATTTATTCGTGATATATCTCTTATTGATGTGGTGGCAAAACATTAATTTATGCAGTGTTGTGCATAACCTCTTTAACGTTCGTTTGTGAGAGAAATAGCGTTCTAATTAACATTTAATTTAATAAATTATGAACGTACTGTCCCTTGTGAAATCTTGCTAGTGGTTGACCATTTACTCTGCAGTAGGCTCTGCCTTTGAGGTCACACTCGACGGGTAACATGCTTGCAACCTAAATACGATGCAGCAGATGTTGGCAAGTGCCTCAGACAGTGTAACAGCACTATTTCTTTGCAGTCTGCATATTGACCTACTACCACTCCTTCCGTTAGAGTAAAATTGCACGTTGGTAATTCGACTGCTGCAATAAAGTCAACTCAAGTTCCTAGAGTAATAGGTCGTCTTTGTTCGCGTGTTACTTAGAGCTATGTTGTCCTCATTCCGTTTTACAACTTTGTATAAAATGTTGTAGTTGCATTTTAATGTTTTCGCGTCATATGAAAATTATGGCGTTCTCTTGAGATTTCAGGAATAATGGCATTGTGTAACAACATCCTACAGACTTTAATGCGGATAGTTTTCTAGTGTTCGTGAAGTTATTTCTAAATCATAACTTGATCATAACAAACTTTCATTTATGTCAGAATTTAAACCATTTTCACATTTTAAGCATAAACAAAAAAATAAATAAATAAAAATAAAATTCCAGACAATAACTGTCTCCAGATGAATTAATTATTATAAAACCTTACTACATAATATTTGGAATTCATTTTATGTAAATTTTCAGAAAAGTCTGTATATACAGGGTGTTTCAAAATACGGGGCATAATTTCAGGTATATATTTCCCACATGTAGACAATCAAAATAGTTCATTACAACATGTGTCCGGAAATGATTTATTTCCGAGTTATGGCCTTCACAACATTGAAATTCACCGGAACGTTTTTCTTTCCGCAGATCGTTGCCGTCAAAGGAGACATTAAGAGGGCACTCTGACAGTTCATTCCGAGGCGAAGGTTACATTCAATGTTGTGTAGGCGTACTTGGATCGAAGGTTTCCTGATCGATGGATAGGTAGAGGTGGCCCAATTGCTTGGCCTCCACGCTCACCTGATCTGAACCCTCTCGATTTCTACTTGTGGGGCCATTTAAAATCATTGGTTTATTCGTCTCCGGTGCCTGATTTGGAATCCCTTCGGAATCGAATTGTGGCATGTTCTGAGGACATACGCAATACTCCTGGAGTTTGGGATCGTGTTCGCAGGTCAATGAGACATCGATGTGAGGTCTGTATTCAAGCAGGAGGTGGACATTTTGAACATCTTCTGTAATGACAACGACCTGCGGAAAGAAAAACATTCCGGTGAATTTCAGTGTTTTGGAGGCCATAACTCGGAAATGAAGCATTTCCGGACACATGTTGTAATGAACTATTTTGATTGTCTACATGTGGGAAATACATACCTGAAATTATGCCCCGTATTTTTGACACATCCTGTATATTGAAAGTTTATTGTTTCAGTCATTGACTTTACTGTTGTGTATGTTTTAGGTGTTAACCTTTACATTATAAGTTACAAGACGTATAAACGTTTTCGTTGAACAATGTCAACATCTTCAGATACGAACAATCAATTGTACAATATCATTATTCTCTACATTCTCTACACGTACAATGCATGTTTAATGGCATACGGGGATAAACCTGTATAATAATTATAAACACATTAATAAAATAATATAATTATAAACACATTAATATTCTAATATTCAAATATAGGTGCCCCTAATGTCAACATTTAAAAGTGTACATATAATGTACAATAGAAATACGTTTGCAAGTCTTCACATGTGGGCTGGATTAATAATAAGATAACATTGTGAGGCTAGAAATAGGGTTAAATATAAAATTGAACTGACTATATATCATGTTGTATTATACATGTGAAGATTTGCAATTACAATGTTGTATTACATATTTTAATTCATCTTTCCATATTTTAGTGGTGCACGTCTTTGCAATATATATCGTAGTGTATGTTTCATGGCCTGTCGTAAATACTTATGCAGATTATTGTGATAATCTTTTTGCCAAAATATTGAGTTTTGGTTATTTATTGTTGAGTTGGTGGTGTGCGTTTGTTTTATTGCTGTTCATTCACACATTATATGGCTGCTTAAGACATTTAGCTAAGATTTTTCGTATGGCTAAAGTAAGGAATGAGAAAATTAGAAAAATTATTTAGATATCAATATAATATTAGACAATTAGGATTCTGATTATGATAGGATTTGGTGACAGAAGACGTACACAACAAAAGCTATGCACACTTTTTAACGAAACTCATCCAAATCGGCCATCAGTTTCTGACTCAACCGTGATTAAACTAGAAGTGAAATTCAGACAACATAGGCATGTCAGAGATATAAAAAAATCAATATCTTATTTTATGTTCATTTCTTCAATAAAACTGCTTTCATAACACAGGAACTAACAACATATATCGTCAATAAAATTGTTGTCATAATGACCATAACCATAGTGCTTCTATATAAACAAATGAACATTTCATAAAAATAAGCAATATCTTAAGATTTAAAAAAACTTTAGGATGCCATTTAACCCTCCTGCTACCAAGGTTTTTCACAACTTACTACTACCAAGGGGGGTAATATAATTACCCCAATAAAAATCATACACCGATCTTCGTTAAGTATTTGGAATTATTGATTATAGACTTACAAAAAAATGTAAACGTATAAAATAATCATCCTATTTTTAAAAATACAGTTTGGTTTAAAAGCCCTTTTCCGTTTTGTAGAAAACGTACACCAAAATTAATCAACTTTAGATATGTTACTGGTGATACTATAAAGTAACATATACAGTAAATTTAAATTTGCCTCTCTTCCATTTTAAGGCAAACTTCTTAATACTACATAATTTTGACATGGTGGAAAACACATTTACCATCAATGAATATCACAGTATTACAACATAAATTGGAAATTATTTCGGTTAGTTATTGAAAATCATATATTAGAATACCACACATACAACCATGAGCAACTCAATAACATTTGTTTATAATAACATAAAATAAAATAAAAATTAATTTCTAAAAATAAGTAAATAAAAATATGAAAATAATAGATAGCTCAGTCGGCTGAGGCGCTTGCCTGCCTACCCGGAGTTGCGCTGGGGCGTGGGTTCGACTCGCGCTTGGGCTGATTATCTGGTTCAGTTTTTTATGAGGTTTTTCCCAACCGTAAAACAAATGTCAGGTAATCTATGGTGAATCCTCGGCCTCATCTCGCCAAATACCATTTCGCTATCACCAATCCTATCGACGCTAAATAACGTTGTAGTTGATATAGCGTCGTTAAATAACCAAGGAAAAACTAATAAATCTAAGTTTAGTTATTTGTTGAAATTCAAATGTTGTATTTGAACGAATATAAAAATTGTTATAAGTAACACAAAATAAAGTAATTTGGAGAAACATAGACATGAACAAAATTAAGCTGGAGATTGAATTTTATATCCTGGAATTGTTATTGGCACAGACAAGAACACCTCATATGAATAATGTGAATTAAGTCTTAAATTAGAGTAATTATTTATGTTATTTCAAATTGTTAGTAGACATATAAAGGAAAAATACATGGAATTTCAAAAAGAAATATTAAGAAAAATTAAAATAGATTTGAAAAATCATCAGTAGGGTAATCGCATTACCTCTCTTGGTAGCAGGAGGGTTAAAAATGCTCTCAACTACGTAACAACTCGCATAACAATAGCAAAAAACAAACTTACTTACTTACTGGCTTTTAAGGAACCCGGAGGTTCATTGCCGCCCTCACATAAGCCCGCCATTGGACCCTATCCTGAGCAAAATTAATCCATTCTCTATCATCATATCCCACCTCCCTTAAATCCATTTTAATATTATCTTCCTATCTACGTCTCGGCCTCCCTAAAGGTCTTTTTCCCTCCGGCCTCCCAACTAACACTCTATATGCATTTCTGGATTCGCCCATACGTGCTACATGCCCTGCCCATCTCAAACATCTGGATTTAATGTTCCTAATTATGTCAGGTGAAGAATACAATGCGTGCAGTTCTGTGTTGTGTAACTTTCTCCATTCTCCTGTAACTTCATCCCTCTTAGCCCCAAATATTTTCCTAAGCACCTTATTCTCAAACACCCTTAACCTATGTTCCTGTCGCAGAGCGAGAGTCCAAGTTTCACAACATACAGAACAGCCGGTAATATAACTGTTTTATAAATTCTAACTTCCAGATTTTTCGACAGCAGACTGGATGATAAAAGTTTCTCAATCGAATAATAACAGGCATTTCTCATATTTATTCTGCGTTTCATTTTCTCCCGAGTAACATTTACATTTGTTACTGTTGCTCCCAGATATTTGAACTTCTCCACCTCTTCAAAAGATAAATCTCCAGTTTTTATATTTCCATTTCGTACAACATTCTCGTCACGAGACATAATCATATACTTTGTCTTTTCGGGATTTACTTCCAAACCTATCTCTTTACTTGCTTCCAGTAAAATTCCCGTGTTTTCCCTAATCGTTTGTGGATTTTCTCCTAAAACATTCCTTTCTAAGTACAAGGTTTGACACGTCTCAGCGTTTAGTCAAAAATCCACTCATTCAATTTTAATTGCAGTTCTAAGTTATTATTATATGTTATTTTCAATTCACATTTAATATGAAATATATTAAGCGCACAAACTGATTTCTGTTGCAGAGTCAGACGGTGAAGCTGACGCAGAAGGATGGCGTCCTCCAGAGCGATAAGGCGTTGGCGTTGCAGAAGGTGAAGCGTCACCAGGCAGGCAACTACACCTGCATCGCCTCAAATGTCGAGGGGGACGGCGAAAGCAACACCGTGGAGCTGCGAGTCATGTGTGAGTACAGGCCGGTTTCCCGTGTCAGGTCGAGGGTCTGAATGTCACTTGATCTAAATAACACTCCTGCTGAGAGAATCTTGACGTATCTGGTATTCACGCTACGAGGTGCTTTATGCTGTAACATATTCGTCGATGACGGATCACATAAATAGAACATACTGTAACAATGTATAAATTAGCTTGTCCACATCTGTAGAGTAACGGTCAGTGCGTCTGGTCGCGAAACCAGATGGCCCGGGTTCGATTCCCGGTTGGGCCAAGTTACCTGGTTGGGGTTTTCTCCGGGGTTTTCACTCAACCCAATACGAGCAAATGTTGGGTAACTTACGGTGCAGGACCTCGGACTCATTTCACCGGCATTATCACCTTCATTTCATTCAGACGCTAAATAACCTATAAGTTGATACAGAGTCGTAAAATAACCTAATAAAATAAATAAATAAATTAGTTCTGCAATGTAACTGAGATAACTAGATAAGCCTTATGGCCTGTTTCTCAAAGTATCGTTAGAACATTTAACGAATGTTAAACTCTAAACAGTTTGTTAAATATAGTTTTTTCATGTCTTCAACACTAGTCTAGCTTAACAGATTGTTAAATTTAATGGCCGGTTTTTCCAAGTATTGTTAGAAAATTTAACGACTGTTAAACTCTAAATAGTTTGTTAATTAATAAAATTGTATGTTTTCAACACCGGTTTGGTTTAACAGATTTTTAACAGTTTGTTAATTTTAAATGTAGGATTTCTGGCAGTTAACTCGTTTAACAGTTAGTTAAATATGTCTCCACAGCTGTTCGAAGAGAAGTTGCGAAATTAATATTTTGTGTCTCTCTTTAGGGAATGTTTAGCATATGGTTGGTAATATAAATATTTAAAAAATACTTTGGACTGTTTAAATACATCAGTGTTATTTTATTTCTTTCGTATTTCGTATCAAAAATAGCAATGAGGAAATATAACCTTACTTTGTAATAATTACAAATAATTATTATTATTATTCAGCACGTCACCTACAACTTTCATTTGTCAACTGTTTGTTTATGGAGCGTGGCCTACTATAACAGGTTGTCATTTTATGCAAGTTTCATGACTCTGCTGAGGTACATCAGGAAAAATGCGACATATACGACCCCACTATACCATATTATCATCTAACGTCGATCGAATTTTTGGATTACTGATTGGGGCTAGAGGAACCATGACAAAAAGATTCGCCCATTTTTGCAAGCAGTTTGGTCTAGGACAAACTCTTGTCACTGAAGTATCTATGTCTGCAGTGAAGGGATCTATAGAAATCCTAAGAAACCATCTCTACAGTTATATAGATTGATCTCTTTGCTATGACGATCTGCTCACTTAAGTTGCGTCTTGCAACTAGTGCTAAATAGAAGACTGTGATCGCCCAATAGCTAATAGATACTAGGAAATTTTATGTTTCTTCTGGAATTAATGATGTTTTGTTTAGTTTTTTCCAATTATTTCTAATTGTGCTATTTCTTATTCTTTTTCTTCTCCATTGTTTTCTTTTTTTCCATTATAACAACAGTTTTATGGTAAGCTTTGTCTTCTAGGCAGCCTTCACTTGGAGGAAGCTGAATAAAATTTATTCGAAATAATAGAATTTAAAGATTAATTTTAGCCGATCAAAAATTGTCTTACATGTGTAGAATCATTACCAACTGCTGTTGAGTAGTTAAAATAGTACTAACAGACGTTATAGTTAAATGTTGGTTATCTTAAACAAAATTATGTTGAACAAATGGAAAATACATTAACAAAGCGTTAAAAATAAACAGACTGTTAATTTAACATTCGTTAAGCAAAATTAAACATTACTTGGACAATCTGGCCATAAATGTAGGATTTTAGGCAGTTAACAGATAGATAGTTTGACAGATAGTTAAATATGGCGGATGACAGCACAGCTGTTCAAACAGAAGTTGTGAAAATGATATTTTATTTCTCTCTTTAAGCAATGTTTCGTGAATGACTGATGACATAACATTTAAAAGACACTTTAGAAATCTAATATAGGGAAGATAATCTTTCATAAGTGAACTGATTGTCATACTGGCTGCTTATTTTGATACTGAAGTAGTATTTATTGAATATTTATAAAATGTGGGATCTTAACGCGGCAAGGTAATTAGGAATGATGATTTATATTACTACGCATGATACTCCATTTGTGACAATATAGATTTTCAAAACAAGTAGGCCTCAAAAATTACAAGAAATTTAAACCAGACTTGAAATTCTACAAACAGAAATAGACCACTTACTCCAATTCAGCATGGAGGGAGAGAGAGAGAGGGGGAGGGAGGGGGGAAGGGGAAGGGAGAGGGAGAACTCGTCCGGCATTAATTAAGGATGACCAAGAGGATCCGGAAATTAATAGGAAACAAATATAATCAATTAAATATGAATATTGTTACTTACTTACTGGCTTTTAAGGAACCCGTGGGTTCATTGCCGCCCTCACATAAGCCCGCCATTGGTCCCTAGCCTGTGCAAGATTAATCCAGTCTCTACCATCCTATCCTACCTCCCTCAAATCCATATTAATATTATCTTCCCATCTACGTCTCGGCCTCCCCAAAGGTCTTTTTCCCTCCGGCCTCCCAACTAACACTCTATATGCATTTCTGGATTCGCCCATACGTGCTAAATGTCCTGCCCATCTCAAACGTCTGGATTTTATTTTCCTAATTATGTCAGGTGAGGTATACAATGCGTGCAGCTCTGCGTTGTGTAACTTTCTCCATTCTCCTGTAACTTCATCCCTCTTAGCCCCAAATATTTTCCTAAGAACCTTATTCTCAAACACCCTTAATCTTTGTTCCTCTCTCAAAGTGAGAGTCCAAGTTTCACAACCATACAGAAGAACCGGTAATATAACTGTTTTATAAATTCTAACTTTCAGATTTTTTGACAGAAGACTAGATGACAAAAGCTTCTCAACCGAATAATAACAGGCATTTCCCATATTTATTCTGCATTTCCTCCCGAGTGTCATTTAGCTTTGTTACTGTTGCTCCAAGATATTTGAATTTTTCCACCTTTTCGAAGGATAAATCTCCAATTTATGAATATTGTTATAAAAATAAAATGTAATAATTAAGCACCATTGATTATCAATTATAAAATAAAATCTTAGAAGATGACTATAAAATTATACTTATAAATAAAAGATTTTATTTAAAATTAGCATATCCTTAATTAAGGTCTTCTGAGCGGTATAAATGAAACTGTATAATCTGCAGGGAATCTTTAAGAATTTGCGAGGTGATTCTGTGATACTGGCTCTTTTCAACTAATTATAGCCAATGTCAGTAGTGTTTCAAAATACACAGTGAGTGTTATATTAAAAAAGTTTTCAGCAAAAATTGCTTCTTTCAGAAGTCATCTATTAGCATTAGTACTATAACCTCACTTTGTAATAACATTATTATTCAATAGTAATCACCTACAACTTTCATTTGTCTTCTTTTTAACGATCATGGCCTACTGTACCAGGTTATGATTTATACATGTTTCATGACTTACTCTACAATACAGAATTTAAAGAATAATATCAGCCAATAAAAAATTGCCTTACATGTGCAAAATCATTACCAAATGCTACTGAGTGGTTAAAATAGTGTTTGTTGTTTTAAACGAAACGATGTTGAAGAAATTAAAAATACATTAACAAAACGTTAAAAATAAACATACTGTTAATTTAACACTAGTTGGGCTAACTTAAAGATTTCTTGGAGAAACTGCCCATTAGTATACTCACTTACTTATGGCTTTTAAGGAATCCAGAGGGAATTTAGGAATTCTCGTCACCGGAACGGTCGTCATTTTACTATTGAACCATAGTGAAACGAAGAATATTTCAAATATTCCACTAGGATCACTTCTCGAGTGTTATATTCTTCAAATTTGTGTATCAAACTCCCCTCTCTTTCTTTGGTTCCTTTCCTTTCCTTTTTGGCAAAAGTTCTTAGAACTTGTAAAGAAATTTCCTCTATTGCAATTTTTCGAGAGTTTTGAGTCATTATAAACCACTACTGATTTATCTGTTCTACATAGAAACTTCATCATGCCATCTTTTCATTCACATCGGTTACTTACTTTTAAATCGTCAACACAATACAAACATTGTCCCTTCTCGTAGTCAATAAGTGTTCTATAGCAGGAACCTCCATTCCATAGTAAGGCTATCGCCCTACAAACTGAATACTAATAGCGTTGTATATGTGAGAGAATTATCGGATCCCAAATGACCTCCGTTATTTAAATAAACCAACACACGATCCGTTTCGAACGACCTCTGTTATTCAGGTAAACTAACATACGATCCTTTAAACTTACCGCCAAAACGACTTCAGTTATTCAGGTAAATGAACACACAACCGTTCCAAACGTCCTACGCCCTTCTATAAGCGTCTGTAAACGAACGTTCTGTACTTACATACCAACCTACCTACTTACTCGCCCAGTTTGATATTGCTGTCGCTTTCAAATTCTGATTTTATAAGTGGAATAAGTATAAATTTTAATTTTAATTTGTGCAATTTAATTACCATTTACTTATAAGATTCACTTATGCAATAAAGTTGATGTGTGAAGTTAGTTTCATGTTTCGAGTTTTGATTCTTTCTTTCTTTCTTTCTTTCTTTTTTCTTAGTTTATTTTTCTCATATGAACAGAGCATTTGCATTTAAATTCGCGAGGTTGGTTGTGCGTTAAAATGTGTGCCTGTTGAGCGATGTAACGGAAATAGAATGTAAAGAAAAATTTAAGAATGCGGTTACTTAATGTAGTTTGGAATGAAAGTGATAATAACATGAGGAACAAAATTGTTTCGGAAGGTAAACATTGTATGAGAAATTTGTGGCACCTTCGTAACACTCAGTTTTACTTTTTAAGATTTTCAAATATCACAACTGACCCTGAAGACTAATTAAGATATATCTACTTAGGAAAAAAAAGCAATGTAACTTAAAAGTAAGTGTGAACAAAACTACAACATTACAATTCTTAGGCACGGAGCGTAAAATATAACAATTAATAAAGTAATCCGTAATAATAGATTACTGAAACGTCTATCTTGATTGAAAGTAGATTAGTTGATATATATATATATATATATATATATATATATATTAATTTTCAGTTATTCATAGATTTCAAAAAGGCATATGACTCTGTTAAGAGAGAAGTTTTATACGATATTCTTATTGAATTTGATATTCCCAAGAAACAAGTTCCATTAATTAAAATGTGTCTCAGTAAAACGTACAGCAGAGTCCGTATAGGTCAATTTCTGTCAGATGCGTTTCCAATTCACTGAGGGCTAAAGCAAGGAGATGCACTATCACCTTTACTTTTTTAACTTTGCTCTAGCTAGAGTATGCCATTAGGAAAGTCCAGGATAACAGAGAGGGTTTGGAATTGAACGGGTTACATGAACTGCATGTCTATGCGGATGACGTGAATATATTAGGAGAAAATCCACAGGCGATTAGGGAAAATACGGGAATTCTACTTGAAGCAAGTAAAGAGATAGATTTGGAAGTAAATCCCGAAAAGACAAAATATATGATTATGTCTCGTGACGAGAATATTGTACGAAATGGAAATATAAAAATTGGGAATTTATGTTTTGAAGAGGTGGAAAAATTCAAATACCTGGGAGCAACAGTAACAAATATAAATGATACTTTTTTTTAGTATGTTATTTTACGACGCTTTATCAACATCTAGGTTATTTATCGTCTGAATGAGATGAAGGTGATAATGCCGGTGAAATGAGTCCGGGGTCCAGCACTGAAAGTTACCCAGCATTTGCTCATATTGGGTTGAGGGAAAACCCCGAAAAAAACATCAGCCAGGTAACTTGCCCCGACCGGGAATCGAACCCGAGTAAATGATACTCGAGAGGAAATTAAACACAGAATAAATATGGGAAATGCCTGTCATTATTCGGTTGCGAAACTTTTATCATCCAGTCTTCTCTCAAAAAATCTGAAAGTTAGAATTTATAAAACAGTTATATTACCGGTTGTTCGTATGGTTGTGAAACTTGGACTCTCACTTTGAGAGAGGAACATAGGTTAAGGGTGTTAGAGAATAAGGTGCTTAGGAAAATATTTGGGGCTAAGAGGGATGAAGTTACAAGAGAATGGAGAAAGTTACACAACACAGAACTGCACGCATTGTATTCTTCATCTGACATAATTGGGAACATTAAATCCAGACGTTTGAGATGGGCAGGGCATTTAGGACGTATGGACAAATCCAGAAATGCATATACAGTGTTAGTTGGGAGGCCGGAGGGAAAAGACCTTTAGGGAGGCCGAGACGTAGATGGGAAGATAATATTAAAATAGATTTGAGGGAGGTGGGATATGATGATAGAGACTGGATTAACCTTGCTCAGGATAGGGGCCAATGGCGGGCTTATGTGAGGGCGGCAATGAACCTCCGGGTTCCTTAAAAGCGAGTAAGTAGCCTAAGTACAGTAAAACCCCGATTATCCGTCACCCTATTAACCGATTGGTGGATTATCCGACTGTCTTTTTCTCTCGTAGAAAAAAGTTTGAACTACTGTACATTATATTAGTACGAATTTATTCTACAGAGTGTTTTTTTTATAAATCTTTACCCTTACGCATTATGGCCATATAGTCTTACTAATAAAAACTCTATATACAGACGTTTAACTGTCTTATACTTATACAATGAATAGCTCGTTTAGAAGTCGTGCGTAAATTCCTTACTAATAATCACTACATACGTCGTGTATAACAGTATAACTGTTACACAGCTACGTCATAGTTTCGTTATTATTTCATTACGAAAGGTAATAGAATAACTGAGGTTCTCTATTGCATCCGGTAGAGCGCTCTAGTGTGGCGTGTTAAATATCGATAGTACAACTGGCTCTAATCGATTACCACACTACATTTTGGTCAAAGAGTACAAGCTACAGCAATATTAATTCTAATAATTCTATGACCTTCGGTTTCTTCTTATGTGGTTACAAGGTAACCATCATCATAAAATGACAGTCGATACGAACAGCTGTTAAAGGGGCGGCAATTTTTTCTCTATATACAACGCTTAAACAAGGGGTTTCGTTTATATAACTACTGCAAAGCAATTTCCATTGTATAGTTACAGCCTATTTATACGTCCATAGCTTATTCACGGTTTATTAGTAACGTTTTCTGTCTCAACTCTGCATAAGTCTCGTATAAAAAGTATACACAGTTTATTAGTAAGACGGATACTGTTTAACTTCTGTGCAAGCGCCAAAAGAAAACATGTTATACTACGGCAAAAAATGCAAGTAATTGAGTGGTTTGGGAAAAGAGAAAATGTGGTTCATCTCATATCATAATACGAGATATGAAATACAACTGTACGCGATTTAGGCTAATGAAAAACAAAATATAAACTGTATAAAATTTGTAAATATAGAACATGAGACCTCTAGTATTCCTATCTTTCCACAGACAGTCGTCATAAGGAGTTCTCTTGGCCATTAAAAAGCCGTCGTTGAAAACCAGATTTAAGTACAACAAATAATGTTTTAATGACTGACAAACATGAACTGTGAAAAAACAGACTTAAATTATTGAACTTCTGATCCACTACCTAGCGGTTTAAAAGAAAAGACCATGGAGGAAATTACGAAAATATTATATACTTAGTTTATGAAAACTTTTTATGGTACGGATTATCCGGTTTTTTGGATTAACCATTCACTCAGCCCCCTTCATTACCACGGATAATAGAGGTTCTACTGTATATTAATGTCCTGGAAAGAAATAATCCAATATGAAGAAAAGTTGTTTGCAAATTATATCAAATTTAAGAGGAGGGAAATAGTGATTGGTTATAAAAAGAATTGCCAGAGTTTTCGAAAATTTAAAAAATATGTTTGAAGTAGATATACCCCCTTATCCAAACTCTGAAAATTAAAATTTTATTAAATACTAGCCGTACCCGTGCGCTCCGCTGCACCCGTTAGAAATAAATATAAAGTAATTACATAATTAAAATAGGACATTTGATCCAGGGAACATTCGTGTTTGATATAAGGATAAATCGTTTATTATGTTACTTAATTTAAATTGTATTTGCATAATTAAAATGCGATCATTTCGATCCAGAGACCACTCATTTGGCAATAAAAATTATTTTAGGAAATACAGGAAACGAATGTACAGAATAGCCTATCAAGTTTTCTGGGCATAAGAAGCTATTTTAATGTTACCTGTCATCGATTCACTCAGAAGTTACTGTAATAACATTATAGCATTATGTCCATCCAGAGAAACTACATTTTCCAATGGTGAATTAATAATTAATTATACAAATCGGTTAATTTAGCTTCTGATATTACTTCATACAAACACAGAAACATTATCTATAGGCTATCTTTCATAGCTTTCGATTATTGCTGTCCAAGGCCCCTTATAGACGAAGTCATTTGTTTTTTTCGTTACACGGCCTTAGATGGCAGTTATTTTAATTTTAAAACTCATTTATCTCATTAAATATCAGTCTTATCAAAATTTTTCAAGGAATACAACTTATCGTAAATTATTTTTGAAGAAACTTTTGTTATGTAACATTTTTCACAAAAATCAATAATAAGCGAAATATTTCGATTTATTTAATTCAGACCCCCTTATAACCCCCCTTTTGAATAATGTATTTTGAATGCCATATAGCCTAAAATCTAAGTTACAACGAACTTAATTTATATTCCAATTTTCATCGAAATCCGTTCAGCCATTATCGCGTGAAAAGGTAACGAACAGACAGACAGACAGACTGACAGACAGACATACAAAAATTTCAAAAAAGCGATTTTCGGTTTCAGGGTGGTTAATTATAGGCTATATGTTAGGACCAATTATTTTTGGAAAATCGAAAATTGACAGAAAAATTTAGGCTACAGCTTTATTATTAGTATAGATGTCGTTAAATGTCTCCCAAAGAACTGCATTCTAAAGTTCTGTCATTCAGTTTCGTTTTTCTTTGGCCCTCGAGTGCCCTTTCGCCTTACGATTTTTCTTTTCTCCGTCACAGGGTATGAGAATTCAGTTTATGGATGCTATGAGCAGCTTAGCCTCCGTGACAATGGGTGTACTTTGTAAGCCTTGTTCCTAGAGTACAGTACTATCAGGAAATACTTGCGGAGTATAACCTACATACATTCATTTGGCGGAAGGGAGTTAGGGTACAGCACTGGCTTTTGAATAATAGCTCCCAGTCTAAATCTGGTGTGGGATTACTTTGTGAATTACAATTGTGGGCTCATTGGAGGGGAAGGGGAAGGCGGAAAGAGGACAAGAGGTTTTAAGCGGGCTAGAATACCGTCAGTATAGTCCTGTGATTAAATCAATGTGTTGTGTACGTAAGGATTTACCATACATAACGCTAGATGTATATTGTACAAGAGGAAAGCCCACAGCTTGGACCCCACAACGCAGGATGGAGAGCGCCTGTTGAAAAGTTGTGTCGCTTGTGGTTTGGAATTCCTAGCTCACCTTTTGTATGGTATCCAAGTCGAGAGAAGTTTAGCGGCGTACTACGTACAGACAAGCAAGAGCCAGAAATTGCGGGAGTCCGCACTGTTCAGCAACATTAATTGGTTTGGGAATTAGTATATAAGAATAAGTACACGTCGATATGAATAGATAAAGTTTCGAAGAGTACAAGGTGTGATCAGAAAGTTACTGCATACAGAGGGGGATTATAAAAATCTACAGGGACATCATTTTATTTTTACTAACATTTTTAATATTAACCTGTCTATACCTTTAGAGAACCGGAAACACCGCTTGCTCCCCCCTCCAAGACTGGAGTTCGATGATACTGGCGTAAAACATAAATCACTCTACTAGGTATAAGAAAGGAAGAAAAGTAGTTCATCCATTTACGTAAACTAGGAAATATCGCGATTTTGAGTTTGATAATTTTCATTAGGTTTTTCTTTAATCAAAGTACAGTAGGCCTACTGTATTAAGAATAAGTGTTTTTACTCACGAAGTGAGTTATCCATGCGAACGTATTCATTATGCAGTGTATATTATACTGTCTACAGCACATTAGCGTACAATATAGAGAAAGAAGTTAAATTGAAAAATAATCATAATATGAATATTTAAACACAATTTTGAAAATGGTGGCCGTTCATTTCGATACAGGCTTCAGTTCTTTTGTGCATATTATCGCACTATAGACTATTGCATCTAATTCCAATTGCCAGTTTCGTCCTTCGTACTAGTAACTCATGTTGAAATAATTCTGTACCTACTCTACGTACTGTGTATTCAATCTTCACTTCTGCCCGACCCGAAAATATAAAATTACTCAGACATGCTATCTACTGTCCGTCCAAGTGGTTATGCCGCAGGATTGTAGAAAGGGAGGAAATCACGTGACAGTTAATTACTTAACGAGGCCCTTTTATTTAAGTTAAATTAAACAGCTGTATAATATTACGTAAACGTCCAATTCCTGAGAGAAATTAATGTTTTCAGAAAAGAGCTAAGACAGCCCAGCTATTACAGAGGGGCGAGCAGAAGCAGGTGGGGGAAATCGGGATGCGACGTAGGCAAACGGACAGTATCTGTGCGAAAATATGATTCAATATTGAAAGCTCTTTCGTCACTGGAAAACGCGAACATATTTCTGGAACGTACTATACTCAGTAACTCAGTACTGCTTACTATCTGCGGTCTTGGTTCTGTGTGGAGTTGGAACTTCCTTAGTAGAAGGGGTGGGAGTGAAGTACATTAAAAAACTCAGGTACAATAAAAATTGAAGTAAAAATAAAATGATGTCCCTGTACTTCAAAGTCATCGTCATTTTACATAACCCACATTAATATTATAGACACATCCTCAATTGTGAATAGCAATGGCAAAGGAAGCTTCTAATAGAAAAAGGAGCATCTCTTGCGGACCTCTGGAGAGAGAACTAATGAAGAGTGAAATGCTTATTGTGGAGAGTAGCATTGTATGAGGAAGAAACATGGACAATACGACGAAGTGAAGAGAAGCAAATAGAAGTATTTGAAATGAAGAAAGAATGATGCTGAAATTGATCACCAAGAGGAAAAGGAGTTGGCTGAGTCACTGGTTGAGAAGAAACTGCCTACTGAAGGATGCACTGGAAGGAATGGTGAACGGGAGAAGAATTCGGGGGAGAAGAAGCTATCAGATGATAGACGACATTAAGATATATGGATCATATGCGGAGACTTAAGAAGAAGGCAGAAAATAAGAAAGGCTGGAGAATGCTGAATTTGCAGTGAAAGACCTGACCTTGGGCAGAACACTATGAATGAAATCCTCCATTGTAGGACAAGAATACACTAATCATGGACTACATTTTTTTATTTAATCTCGAGAGAAGAACTCCCTAACGCGTCTAATTGCTGCCAGTCTTCAGTGTGAACATGGCAAGTGTGACAAATTTTTTGTTTTAATCCATCATAGGACTTGTCCTTTTTTAGGGTAAATAAAGAAGTAAAATAATAATAATAATAATAATAATAATAATAATAATAATAATAATAATAATAATAATAATGCTTAGGATCCGGGACACTTTAGTAACAAATGTACGCACAACTTGACTACAGAGTTCCTTGAACATAGTAGACAGACATACTGTGAATGTAAACAACGACGTCAATGTGCTGCGTTATATTCTGCTGTTAATAGTACAATACAGACAGAATAAGAAACGGAGCTGTGTTGTAAAGTGTAGATGAAGAAAGAATGATGCTGAAACTGATCAGAAAGAGGAAAAGGAATTAGCTGGGTCACTGGTTGAGAAGAAACTGTCTACTGAAGGATGCAGTGGAAGGAATGGTGAACGGGAGGAGAGTTCGGGGCAAAAGAAAACATCAGATGATAGACGACATTAATATATATGGATCGCATGAAGAGACAAACGGGTAGGCAGAAAATAGGAAGGATTGGAGAATTCAGGATTTGCAGTGAAAGACCTGCCTTTGGGCAGAATATTATGAATGAATGAATGAATGATTGAATGAATGAATGAATGAATGAATGAATGAATGAATGAATGAATAATACAATCTACTGACGGTGAAAAATGAAGTATGATACATGCCTCACAAGTTTTCATGTCTGTCGACGACGTTGAAGGCATTAGCGTTACATTGAACAACCATGTACATACTTGCACTAGTTCGAAAAAACTGTTCACTATGAATTGAAAATGCAATATGATGGCCTGAGTTCGTTTCGTAGGGAGAGACAGAAGAATACTGTACCTCTGATCACGAACCTGATTGTACACTGACGCACAGGTAAACAAAACTCAACGCGCCACCTCTCTCCATCTGTATTCTGTTGCACTATAACTTCACTTCATTCTTAAGGTGGCTCGGATCCTAAGCCTGATGATGATGATGATGATGATGATGATGATGATGATGATGATGATGATGATGATGATGATGATGATGATGATGATAGGACACGACTTATTTTGTGCCATGAATAAATATACAGTAACTAATTTGTAATTTCTGATTTAAAGATAGGCACATAACTATAGTTCATATAATTGAAATAGCTAAGGAATAACATTCTTATATCCGTCACTACGTAACAACCAGTATCCCTTCTCACGGTCTCTTCTCCTATTTTGCTCATTTGTCTAAGCTTCCCGTCTAGCTGAGCTTCTGAGAAGAGACATGTCAGTCACAAAGCCAACAATTTGGCTGTCTGTATGATCCATCTGATAATTTCCGTTCTGATTTCTCCATCTTCCTTTTGTGTCTTTCGATGTTCTTTTTCTTCACAAAATATATATATATATATATATATATATATATATATATTTACCCTTTGACTGCGGTCTGCCAGTATCATTGATGTCTCTGCCATCGTAACTGTCCAGGTCACCTTTGACAATAACCAATTTCAGAATCGTTGCAGATGTGTATTATTTCTTAAGTGGGGTGATGGATGAAATTTCTGTTTTCTACATTTTTCAAGCTACGTCCTTAATTTTGTATAATAATCACGGTGTGGTAGATAACGATTTGGTGAAGTTCCATTTCTGTGAGTCAATTAGTTTCTGAGTTATTAGCAAAAATACTTACTTACCTTCTTACTTTCTTACTTACTTACTTTCTTACTTACTTTCTTACTTTCTTTCTTACTTACGTTCCTTCTTACTTACTTTCCTTCTTACTTACTTTCTTACTTACTTTCTTACTTACTTACTTACTTTCTTACTTTCTTTCTTTCTTACTTTCTTACTTACTTTTTACTTACTTCTTACTTACTTTCT
The DNA here is from genome assembly GCF_040183065.1 of Periplaneta americana. NCBI lineage: Eukaryota > Metazoa > Arthropoda > Insecta > Blattodea > Blattidae > Periplaneta > Periplaneta americana. The sequence goes on from NC_091121.1 coordinate 28,816,200, forward strand.
AACTTACTTACTTTCTTACTTCCTTTCTTACTTACTTTCTTACTTACTTTCTTACTTACTTTCTTACTTTCTTACTTACTTACTTTCTTACTTACTTTCTTTCTTACTTACTTTCTTACTTACTTTCTTACTTACTAACTTATTTTCTTTCTTACTTACTTTCTTACTTACTTTCTTACTTACTGACTTTCTTACTTACTTACTTTATTACTTTCTTTCTTACTTTCTTACTTACTTACTTTCTTACTTACTTACTTTTTTACTTACTTCCTTACTTACTTATTTCCTTACTTGCTTTCTTACTTACTTACTTTCTTACTTAGTCTACTTACTTTCTTACTTAGTCTACTTACTTTCTTATTTACTTTCTTACCTACTTACTTTCTTACTTACGTTCTTACTTGCGTTCTTACTTTCTTACTTACTTACGGCTTCTAAGGAACCCGGAGCTTCATTGCCGCCCTTACATAAGCCCGCCATCGGTCTCTATTCTGAGCAAGATTAATCCAGTCTCTATCATCATATCCCACCTCCCTCAAATCCATTTTAATATTATCTTCCCATCTACGTCTCGGCCTCCCCAAAGGTACTAACAAAAATATTATGAAAAAACGAAAAATATCGCTCAATGTTTGAGTCAAATGTTTGAACTTTTTTTTTGCAAGATTAATGGCATATTTTAAAAAAAATCACGTATCAGTCTTCCTATATCTTTATTACAAAAGGGGGAAACAATTTTTATAACCACTGCATAACTAATAATAGAAATTTTCCATTGCCACTATAAATATTTCACTTTTTATTTCAAAAAGTGTTCATTTAGTCATAAAACCCATGCGCTATTTTGTTAACCACAGTGTACAGAAAATGCATTAAAATTTGCATGTTCCTAGGATCAAAATTATAAGAGCCTTTACACTTCCAACCTAACGAAATGTGCTGAAAAGAAAGCGTGAGAAAACATCTCGTAAAATTTGCATGGAATTGAAGTTCAATGATGAAGCCATTTATATATTGCGTATTTTTTATGCCTTCGAGCGCCGTTGAGCATTGACACTTGCTTAACATATAAATAAGAGATTGCAGATTCATTTTTACAATAAAACGAAAATGCGATTTTTGGCTGATAATGACCAAAATTTCACTCGTCACCCCTTAACAGGACAAAAATTTGAGTGTTGCTCAAATGAAAACCGATTTTGCTTCATATTCTCCATAGCGACCCTTTAATCATTTCACACAGATCTCAGATCTTTATTTTTTGAAGAGGTGGAAAAATTCAAATACCTGGGGGCAACAGTAACAAATATAAATGATACTCGGGAGGAAATTAAACACAGAATAAATATGGGAAATGCGTGTTATTATTCGGTTGAGAAGCTTTTATCATCCAGTCTGCTGTAAAAAATCTGAAAGTTAATATTTATAAAACAGTTATATTACCGGTTATTCTTTATGGTTGTGAAACTTGGACTCTCACTTTGAGAGAGGAACATAGGTTAAGGGTGTTTGAGAATAAGGTGCTTAGGGAAATATTTGGGGCTAAGAGGGATGAAGTTACAGAAGAATGGAGAAAATTACACAACACAAAACTGCACGCATTATATTCTTCACCTGACATAATTAGGAACATCCAGACGTTTGAGATGGGCAGAGCATGTAGCACGTATGGGCGAATCCAGAAATACATATAGAGTGTTAGTTGGGAGGCCGGAGGGAAAAAGACTTTTGGGGAGGCCGAGACATAGATGGGAATATAATATTAAAATGGATTTGAGGGAGGTGGGATATGATGATAGAGACTGGATTAATCTAGGTCAGGATAGGGACCGATGGCGGGCTTATGTGAGGGCGGCAATGAACCTGCGGGTTCCTTAAAAGCCAGTAAGTAAGAAAGTAGGCCTATATGGTCTCAGATCTTACTAGGACATAGAATTTATATGACACGTCGTAAATATAAGACAAATTCTTGTATGTGGCCGCAATAAAAACTAACATTAATGCTTCATTTCCTCTCTACAGGATGTTAGTGTGCAGTTCATATTAATATTGATCCTCTTGTAGGATTATTCCTATCATAGCTACACATAATCCACCGACATTAACAAGTGTTTTTTCCATACTTTGCAGAGGCTGACAGGAAATTAACTTCCGTTATATCGTTAAAATAATAGATGCAGTTGCAGACATTTCATTATACAGAACTCAAAACTACAACATTCAACTATTTTCCAATATAGCAGCCTCCACCCAAATTGCAATATTTGTTGTAGCGTTTCACAAGTTTTAAGATATCGCCGTCATAGAATTCTGCCGTCTGTGATTTGAGTCATGGTTGAAAGCTGAATGGATCTCATTAATTTTTTAATGTCTTACAGAACATCATTTCATTCATGTCCCGTTCTATGAAATCCAACAGTAATACTCATTTTCTGTCCCAAAGAGAGTGGTCATGAGTTTTTTGCGAGAGAAAATTTGGAGGCACTTTCTTGGTTTCTTTGTGAATGAATATGGCCAGACCCCATTGACTGTTTTTATATCCATGTAGCCTGCATAACTAGACGTTGGATTTCTCTGCTTTGAAGCTTTTTCTATCAGAAACCTTATTACTGCCCCTTCCTCTTAGCTAGCGTGATTTTCAATTGCAGCTCATATTTTTAACGGTCGCTGTGAAGTAACTAAAGGTAATACGATCTTCAGTTCAATGCAGGTGGATGCGTATCGAGTCACACTACATTCCTGCAAAAAGAAAATGACGTTATATGGACAAAATTTGGAGTGCTACATGAGGACGGAAGTTAGTTTCGGGTAGCTCTCTAGTTCCTAGCTTTTTGTGAATTTTCTTTCAAGTTCAAAGAATTCGCTTACACGATAAACAAGTTATTTTCTATAGTGGGTGTAGATTTAGTCTTTCACCTTAATAAACAAACAACATACTCCAAATGTCAATAGTAAATCATTTCCAATCATGTTTATAACTGAACATGTTTTAAGATGAGACCAAAAATTTAGACATATTTCATGCCAGGACTTGTAAGAGTACACTAGCTAAATTTATGAGAGTTTCAATACTTTCTATGAGGGGTTTTGACATGAACTCTCCAATTTCCATTGTCAAGATTCGACGTTCCTTTTGGCATAGATGACATATTATTCTTTCGGCAAATACGAAGAAATTATTTTCTGATTGTCTTGAGCATAATAGATAAGAATAATAGTATCTTATGGCGAAATTATTGAGTGATAACAGAAGTAAAGAATGTCTCTAGGAAGTGAGTTCCTAAAGATATTTTCTTTCCTATAGTAATTCTACATCTAATTTGATTCAGATTCTGATTTCCTACATGGAAGGTATCGTCGCTCTGGTTTAATTTATTTATTTAATTTTATTTATTTATTTAAATCCACCACCAACAGAAGCAGGCTTCCAATTACAGGTGGCTTACATATATACATACACAAAATACATAATAAGAAAACAACAAAACAACACAAACGAAAGAAAGAAAATACATAATGGTAATAGATGCTAGAATATAATAGTGCCAAATGTCAATATAATGATGCAAAATTATTTAAAAACTGGGGTAAAAATATAATACACTTCTTCATAACTCATTGCAGAATGTTTTTAAAATTATTGCATGAATTACAAGAGGTATTTGCTCAGTGAAACATTTGCCTTAGAATTAGGGCCTATACGAGGTTATTCGAAATAACGGAATAGTAATATACGTTACAAGAGCGGTATGTTGACGTTTTCATGGTCGAGGCAAAGATTGAAAAAGCGAAACGTAGTTGAGCTTTTTTAATTTCCAAGAACATGAAAACAAACATACCGCTCGTGTATCGTACATTATTTTGTGCGAAGATCGTTTATTACATACCTGAAAGACGAATTTCTAATTAGTTGCAATGAAATCTCCATCTTGGTTTCTGTTTAATGACGGCAACTTCGGAAAACCAAAATATCTTTCTTCAACATTGTTGCTATAAAATGTTTTCTGTTTTTACTATACTCCAGCAGGCCGTGATATACGTCTGTCTTCCACCCCCCCCCCGTCTATAAATGCGAACTTAAAACAAACGGTAAGGTTATGTAATGATTTATTTTTCATTTTAATATTTTAACAATATTATTTATATAACATATTGCAGTAATAACATCGGCATCTGGAATCTTGTTGATTTTTTTACGGCTTCCTTAATGTTACTGGTATCAGGAATGCAATAAGTTTTGGAGTAGTAGACTTTACTTAATTTTTGCAAATATTTAAAAACAATAATTAACATTGCAATTTAGGTGAAATTGCAGTGGTAAGTTTCCAATTTATAATTATTACTATGTTAAACGTCTCTAAAAATAATATGTTAAAAGCCTAAAGCAGTAAAATGAATGTCGCGCTTAAGCGGTAAGAAGAGGGAAATTGTTATGTGTGTTACGTTGGGAATACTGAATGTGGTATTTCACACTTACCGCGTATTGGTTCTGTGCGGAAAATAAGCAAATACGCACGATCTCGCACAAATATTTTAATATGCTCATTATAAATTTTGGAACATTTATTTATTTATTTATTTACTTATATATTGATTTATTTACATGTATATATTTATTTACTTATTCATTTAGTTATTTACTGATTTATATGTATTCATTTATTTATGCATTTACTTATTCTTTTATTTATTTATTTATTTATTATTATTTACTTATATATTTATTTACGTATATATATTTATTTACTTATTTATTTAGTTATTTACTGATTTATATATTTCATTTATTTATGCATTTACTTATTCTTTTATTTATTTATTTATTTATTTATTTATTTATTTATTTATTTATTTATTTATTTGTCGGCAAAAAATGTTGAACCTGCTGAATAGAGAGTTACTATAACCAACTAGCATGAATAAAATTATTATGAGAAATGATGAGATTGGTAACGAAATCGAATTATCTCAACGCGTGTCCAGCATTTGAAGTCGATGTTGCAGAGCACAACATGATTAATTGGTGTTTGTTGTTACAGATAAGCCGATCTGCCGGCCAGACCAGAAGCGCGTATACGGAGTGGCACGGCATGAGAACGCGCACGTGGTGTGCGAGGTGGAGGCCCATCCCCCACCAGACAGCTTCAAGTGGTCTTTCAACAACACTGCAGAGACCATCGACGTGCCCCAGGCACGATACCGCACGGCGGCCGCAACAAGCGGATCCACCGTCTCCCAGTCCATGCTCACCTACACCCCGATGACGGAGATGGACTACGGCACCGTCATGTGCTGGGCCAGCAACACGGCCGGCCAGCAGAAGGAGCCCTGTGTCTTCCACATCATCGCTGCAGGTGAAGGAACACATCAGTGTGTCTAGATTACATTCATTCATTCACTCATTCATTCATTCGTTCATCCATCCATTCATTCATTCGTTCATTCATTCATTCGTTCGTTCATTCGTCCATCCATTCGTTCATTCATCCATCCATTCATTCGTTCATCCATTCATTCATTCATTCGTCCATTCATCCATTCATGCATTCATCCATCTATCCATTCACTCATTCATTCGTTCATTCATCCATCCATTCATTGATTCATTCATTCATTCGTTCATTCATCCATTCATTCGTTCATTCATCCATCCATTCATTCATTCATCCATCCATTCATTCATCCTCCATTCGTTCATTCATCCATCCATTCATTCAGTCGTTCATTCATCCATCCATTCATTCGTTCATTCATTCGTTCGTTCATTCATCCATCCATTCATTCGTTCATTCATCCATCCATCCATTCATTCGTTCATTCATCCATTCATTCGTTCATTCATCCATCCATTCATTCGTTCATTCATTCATTCATTCATTCGTTCATTCATCCATTCATTCGTTCATTCATCCATTCATTCGTTCATTCATCCATTCATTCGTTCATTCATCCATCCATTCGTCCATTCATTCATCCATCCATTCATTCGTTCATTCATCCATCCATTCATTCATCCTCCATTCATTCGTTCATTCATCCATCTATTCATTCATTCGCTCATTCATCCATCCATTCATTCATTCGTTCATTCATCCATCCGTTCATTCATCCATCCATCCATTCATTCGTTCATTCATTCATTCATTCATTCGTCATGTTCTCCCCCAAGGGCAGGTCTTTCGCTGCACACCCAGCATTCGCCAGTCTTTCCTTTTCTCTGCCTTCCTCGGGCCGGTTGTACAGGGACATCAGTTTATTTTTACTAACATTTTTAATACTAACTTGCCTATATCTCTGGATCAACGCCGTTTCCTACCCACTTTCATGACTGGAGTTCGATGATACTGGCGTAATATACAAACAAATCACTTTACTAGGTATAGGAGGGAAGAAAAGTAGTTCATCTATTTACGTAAAATAGGAAATATCGCTCTTTTGAATTTGATCATTTTCATTAGGTTTTTGTTTAATCAAAATACAGTACAGTATTAACAGTGAGTGTTCTTACTCACAAACTGAGCTGTGCATGTGTACGCATTCATTATGCAGTGTATATTATACTGTCTATAGCACATTAGCGTACAATATAGAGAATGAAGTTAAATTGAAAAATAATCATAATATGGATATTTAACCACAATTTTTTTTTAATGGTGGACGTTTATTTCGATACAGGCTTCAGTTCTGATGTGCATATTATCGTACTATAGACTATTGCACCTAATCCCAAATACCCATTTCGTTCTTTGTACTAGTAACTCATGTTAAAATAATTCTATTCTACTCTGTAAAAGAGTACCTTACGTACTGTAAATTCAATCTTCACATCTTACCGATCCGAAAAGATAAAATTACTCAGACATACTATCTACTGTCCGTCCAAGGGGTTTTGTCGTAGGGTCGTAGAAAGGGGGAAAATCACGTGACAGTTAATTACATAACGAGGCCCTTTTATTTAAGTTATTTTAAACAGTTGTATAATATTACGTAGACATCCAATACCTAACAGAAATTAATGTTCTCAGAAAAGAGCTAAGACAGCCTAGCCACTAGCAGGCGAATAAAAGCTGTGGAGGAAACCGGGATGTGACGTAGGCAAATAGACGACAGTACCTGTGCGAAAATGATTCAATAATGAAAGCTCTTTCGTCACTGGAAAACGCGAACATATTTTTGGATCATACTGTTCACTGTGACCGTTAGGCTACTATGACTGTATGTGCGGTCTTGGATCTGTGTGGAGGACGGTTGAACTTAATTAGTAGAAGGGGTGGGAGTGAAGTACATTCAAAAACTCAGGTACAATAAAAATTGAAGTAAAAATAAAATGATGTCCCTGTATAAACCATTTAATCTTAGATCAGAGGTTAAATTGATCCTCCTCCTAGCTGAACTTGGAATTTTGTGTTGTATAAAGTCTAATCTGAGATCAATTTGTCTTAAACTAAAGTCAAATTTGACTGAAGAAATTTCTCCGATTAAGTTAGATGATCCAAGTTCAGTTATTTATTTTCTGTTTGAAATATACGAGTGGGAGATTGTGCAAAAATAATAACCATTATTACTAATATTAATAGATATGGTATGTACATTTATATATATTTTTTTTTTCAATTTCTCGCCTTAATACACAAACGTTCTTATATTTTATAAGGCTTTATCGTGTTCAGCAGTATCAAATAACATAACCTATAATTATATTATGTCATAACAACCATTAATTATTAATGTATATGATAGGTACGTACATTAATTTTCAATTGATGTATTACTAAACGAAAATTATCGTTTTATAAAGCTTTATTATGTATAGCAGTATCAAACACCACAATATAACAATTTGGAGAACGGCCAACCTTCTTCTTTTTACTGTCCGCCATTATTTACAATGCACAACACAAACCAGTGTCTCCAACAGAGTGTCGCCGAAAAGTAATTGGAAAGTCGCTAGATTTCTCATTATCAACAAAGAAAGATTCAATTTTGTCACTATGGGGTGCCAGAAAGATCGTTATATCCCTATTTAAGCCATATGAAAGTTTAAGGAAATTATCGTTGAAAAGGAGTTAAAGTCGCTACATTGGCAATACTGAACAAACGTGTACAACATGGCCCGCGCATCACATACTTCACCTGTTTATGCGATGTTGCCAATTCCTTTTCACGTGAAATTAGATTGCATTTGAACCAAGGTAATTTGATCGCAGAAAAATTTTCATATAATAGAAGAAGTGTCTGAACTCGGTTCACTTTCCGATCTTCGATCAAAGTTGATCTTTAGTCATGGAGTTTTATACAATTGGGCCTTAGTCTCTATAAATGATCCATACAGTATTAATGTCGTCTATCATCTGATACCTTCTTCTGTTCCGAACTCTTCTACCGTTCACCATTCCTTCCAGTGCAACCTTCAGAAGAGAGCTTCTTCTCAACCAGTAACCCAGCCAATTCCTTTTTCTCTTCCTGATCAGTATCAGCATTATTCTTTCTTCACCCACTCTCTGCAACAAGCTTCGTTTCTTATTCTGTCTGTCCAGTTCACACGCTCCATTTTTCTCCATATCCACATTTCAAATGCTTCTAATCGCTTCTCTTCACTTCGTCATAATGTCCATATTTATGCCCCATACAATGCCACACTGCACACAAAGCACTTCACTAATCTCTTCCTTATTTCTTTCTCCAGAAGTCCGCAGAAGATCCTCCTTTTTCTATTAAAACTTCCTTTGCTATTGCTATTCTCCTTTTGACTTCTTGGCAGCAGCTCATGTTGCTGCTTATATACATTTACAAATATTATATATATGTATGTACATTATGGTTTATTTAACGACACTTGCAACTGCCTAGGTTGTATCATTGTGCCGGTGTGCCAGAATTTTGTCCAGTAGGAGTTCTTTTACATTCCAGTAAATCTACTGACATGAGCCTGTAGAATTTAAGCACACTTAAATGCCATATATATATATATATATATATATATATATATATATATATATATATATATATACACACACATATACATACACAATTTATTATAAAACAACCTTCTGAATTTATAGGTTGCCGAAAAAGACAACGTTAATAAAAATAACGGGAATAATAACATAGGATTTAAGTATACATACAATAGGCTAAATGTAGAAAAACATAGGCTACTAATTAATATGGAATTAGAGATCAAAACAACATTTAAGTATTATCCCTAAAAGTTATATATTCTATGTAATTTTTTAATACATGCAAGGACTCCCTAATTACAATGATAACCATGCTTTTAATTTTGTTAATTCGTATTTCGCGACCTTTCCAAATTTTCACAAAATAGCTTGGTATAGTGCCATTTGTTCCCGCCATCAACATATTCTGCCATTCCTCTATGATACTACCACTACATTACCGCCTGAAGGGCCGTCTTTTGTTCGCGTTACGGTATGCCAAGAAAGATGCTAAATAACCTAAGATGTTGATAAAGCGTCGTAAAGTAACCTACTAAAACAAAAATAACGTCATGTTCTGTCCATACCAATCTATATTTTTGTAGAGCTGGAAATAACATTTTTTATTCTCGACCATGCCGAAATGTAGTAATTATACACCTGGTAGCAGCCCTTTAATGGACCTCATTAAAGTACACCTATTCATTAAAGTTCAGGTGTTCCACCAATCAGAAAATAGCATTGTAACAATATGAAAGCGCAAGTATCAATTATTCTCGGATATGCAATCGAAAGATAACTAGCGCGATGTTAGACAAAGTAAAAATGGCGGACAATAGTGATAACGAGCTGCAACTTGCACGCCGGAAATTTCGGCAAAAGCACTCGATGTGACTAATAACTTATTAACCTATGGTCGAGCATAAAAAGTCGTATGAAGCTTGACTATAATGGTAATTAAGACGCTCGTGTGAAAATTATGAAACTCGCTTGCGCTCGTTTCATGAACATACTCGCGTCTTAATTACTACCATTATAGGCTCGTTGCATAATGTACTATTTTCACACATACAAACTTGGAACAAAATTTGAGATGTACTTTCTATGATGACTTTTCACTATAATTTCGTGCCCCTCCCGAATGTTTACTTTGCATCCTCACACTGATGTCAGCTGTAGGCTACGTCACTCTAAATGTTACACCACGCCGCATTATTTTGGGTGGATAGTACTGAAATGATAATGAATATTTAATTGTGAGTGACGGTGGAATAATGGAAGGAAATAAGAGAACATCGAACATCCTGTAAAATCGTGGTTTTATCCACCACAAATACGGCTCCGCCATCATCGAGATTCAAACCCGGGCCCATAAATCATAAGCTAATGTTCTGCAATGAGCTGTCATGTTACATGTTGAGAGTGGTAATGACAAGGAGAATGCATTTCTTGTGTTGTGCTACTGTCACTTAGGTCGCACTGTTTGCTAGCCGGATGGCTACTGCGTTCGACTTCTGTTCTTTCTCATCAGGATTTCTGACACCACTATTTTACTCAACAAAGGAAAACTATTTTGCTGGAAGAGCTCGAGCTCTCAGGATACTATAGGAAAACTACATTATTACTAAACTTAGTCTGAAATGATTGCAATATTGTAAACTCTACTTGATTTATTATATATTTACAAAATGTACAAACAAAGTTAAGTTTCGTTTTCTGCCGCCGACGCCATCACGCTACCGTCTCTTCTTTACCAAAAAAAAAAAACCGATTAACACCCTCCGTCAGTCTCAACTCACTGCAGCATCTCCTCACCAACACTTTTTACGTTTCGTTATCCGTTTCCCGCCCGGGGTACCGACCACGCCATCCACCAGGTGAGATGGGCTTAAAAGCACTTTTGATTTCACGTACTTACAGATGTCTTAATCAAACATCTCTTACATTTAATTTGATTCAGTGCATTATAGTGATAAGTCGCTATAATGAGACTACGCCCAAGAAAAGAGTTCGAACAATGCGTGATATAATTTTAGCCAATTAAAATGCATGCTTTGTTCTACTGGACCAATGCGATTAGTCCAGCGATGATCTGTGGCGTAAGAATACTTTCATTGTAGGCAGTGATTTACCACACTCCCGACAAGGCTCTATAACGCTGGCTAAGCATCTTAAGACCGTGTATTCCGCTGACACTGTTCCTGTTTCAAGTTTAATACTCCACAGGAAATCGTGATACAGGGCGTTCTTTAGCCCTGGGGCATAACACTTGAATGGTGACATTAATGTATGTGAATTTGATTGCTTCCAGGTCACCCCGACACGCCGTTCAACTGCACGCTTCTTAACCAGACCACCGAATCCTTGGAAGTGGACTGCGTGGAGGGCTTCGACGGCGGGCAGCCGCAGTACTTCCTGCTGGAGGTGTTCGACATGCAGACGGGGCAGCTGCAAGCCAACGTGTCCTCCAAGTTCCCCTCCTTCACCGTGAGCGGCCTCAGCCCCGGCATGATCCTCAAGATGCTGGTGTACGCTGCCAACTCCAAGGGCAAGAGCGATCCCGTCGTCGTTGAAGGATTCACGCTCAAAGTCGCCGAGAAACAGACAGGTAGGTGTGGGTCCATATTTGTGTGAAGGGAATGTAAATTTCAAATTCTAAAGCCCAAGAGTGATAGTCAAGAGAAATTATTGAACCCGAAATCGCAAGTTTGACAGTTATATTAGGTCTATATAATATACAGACGTGGACAAATTATTAGACTAAATTAATTATATGTGCAACGAAGCTGTATTTATCGGTAGAAATAATGAACAAAAATGTATTTTGCACAGATATAATGAAGAGAAAATTGAGCATTGAGGTTATTAATATTTTGTGAACATTCCCTTATTCTTTATTAACACGTTGATTTTGTCAGGGATGCTGGAAACCAAAGTTTGACACTTTCCTTGAATATCAGTATCATATAGCCAGATATAAGACAGTGCTTAAATGAGTCCATGTTTTGTTGTAAGCCTCTTTTTATTCACTTCCTTCTTCAGTATAGATCACAGATTTTCAATTTCGTTCATGTCCGGCCTTCTTGCAGGCCATGGGAGAATATCTTCTGCAGTATACAATTAAAACACCAATAGTACCAACATAGCCAGAAAAAATATACTTAACCATCGGAAAATATACCAGAAGATGAAAACAATCATATTTACAACAATAGAGGCCCTGTGAATTACACTGATAGTTGATATGACGAATTATATTATGTTTCCAAGAAAAAGTGTTAGTCTAATAATTTGTCCACGTCTGTAATATTATAATATTTATAAATATATATATAATTCATTAAAGTTAAAATGTTTAATGCCAACGTTTTCGCCTATTTGGCATCTTCAGGCACATATTGAAACTATCTCATGTGGTACATTCATTTTATAGTGATTGGAATAACCATGAAATATATACTTAAACAATCTTAAAATAAACATATTAAAACCATATATACAAATAGTAAAGTCAGTATTAGTGAAAGTGTAAGATAAGTTTTGTAAATAGTAAAGTCAGTGTTGAGAAAGTGTCAGGTAAATAGTGTATATAGTAATCAGTGTTTCTCAAAGTGCTAGTGTCAGTATAATGCGTGTAGTGCAAGAAAAAAAATGAACAAAGAACAGAGTGCTGAGACTAGTTAAAGTTGAACAGGGTTATTAACCATGTCATAAAAGTAGTATACACGACAATCTCGCCTGGATTGGCTCACCAAGCGAGTACACTTGAGCCATCCCTGTCGAGGGGGTTCTAACCCCATCACAGGAGGCCTGTGCCCAACATGGGACATCATGGCTAACATTCATATACAAATGAAGTAAAATAATATACTAATAAGCAATAGTTCAGTTAATTATTGTTATAAATTGAAGTGGATATGAATATTGATTTGGTTTTAACCATCACACAAATTAATAAAAAGAGATCTAAACCAAGCTCTTCAGGTTGATCTGGAAAAGAGGGCCATTTATGAACCTTGTATTCCCTACCTTAGTGCCAAGTATAACATCCCTCTCTTCAATTGGTCAGTGACAGGTTTATTTTTTGGTGCTCGGAGTTCTTTACCAAAATTTACATATAATTTTTTTAAAACAATTATCAATACCATCTTTTGAAATTCAAAAAATCATCTCGCAAATTCTCAAAGATTCCCTGCAGATTATACAGTTTCATTTACACCACTCAGAAGGCCTTAATTAAGGATAGGCCTATGCTAATTTTAAATAAAATCTTTTATTTATAAGTATAATTTTATAGTCATCATCTAAGATTTTATTTTCTACTTGATAATCAATGGTGCTTAATTATTACATTTTATTTTTATAACAGTATTCATAATTTAATTGATTATATTTGTTTGCTATTAATTTCCGGATCCTCGTGGTCACCCTTAATTAAGGCCGGACGAGTTATTTCTCTCTCTCTCTCTTTATAAATCCTGATAAGTCATTTCGCCTCGTGGTCACCCTTAATTAAGGCCGGACGAGTTATTTCTCTCTCTCTCTTTATAAATCCTGATAAGTCATTTCGATTGAACATGTAAAATAAATATTCTTATATTACATTATATTGTATTTTGACTTATCTGAATACTATCACAACGCTTTCATTCATTCATTTATCCATGCATCAAGCCATCATTCATCTATTTATCCATTCGGTCATTCATACAACTATCCATTCATTCATGCATCAATCAATCATCCATCCATTCACCCGTCCATTCATTCATTTATTAATTAATTCATCCATTCATTCATTCATCCATCCATCTATCCACTACTTATTCATTCATTCATTCATTCATTCATTCATTCATCCTTATTAACTACTACAATGTCTGAATATACGATGAATGAATGAATGAACGAATGAATGAATTAATGGATTATGTACTAGTTAATAAGCAAGTGAAATCGTTTCTTGTGTGGCAGGCACTCCTGTACCGTTCGAGCTGAACCCGGTGCTGGGGATCTTGATCGGTGTTGTGGCGGTGCTCCTGGTAGTCGCCATTGTGATCGTTGGTGCCCTACGAGTCCGCGCACAGAACAGGGGCAGTCCTCCGCGTCCCGGGGACTTGGCGCTCAAGGAGAAGGCTGCTCTTCCTCTTCGCTCCGATGTTGAGGACCTCTACGAAATGGATGACAAGAATCCAGACGTCATACCCTGCAATAAAGGTACGAGACAATCTGCTGTTAATCCTAAATTAAAGCTTCAACAATAATAATAATAATAATAATAATAATAATAATAATAATAATAATAATAATAATAATAATAATATTATTATTATTATTAGGGCCTATTATTATTATTATTATTATTATTATTATTATTATTATTATTATTATTATTATTATTATTATTATTGTTAATGTCGTTGTGCTGTAAATATTCTAATAGACTGTGTTTTGAAAATTTCAATAACGAAATTTAAAGTAATAGCAAAAAAGTGTTAGAGTTGCAGTCATCAACACAGTGCACCCTCGGGCTAGCATCTCTACCCGCGGATAAGACATTGCACTAGCGTGCATCCATTCATTCATTCATTCATTCATTCATTCATTCATTCATTCATTCATTCATTCATTCATTCATTCATTTTATTCCATAGATCTTACATGAACAATGAAGCTTAAAGATCTGGAACAAGTCAAAATTTTACAATATTACAATTACAATTTTTACAAATTTTTATAGTTTTACAATTTAGTAATTTTCTACAATTTTTACAATTTTGTGCAGTTTTTTACAATATTTTGGCGAGATGTAGTGAGATGAGGTGAGGTCCGAGGATTCGCCAAAATATAGGAAAACCTCGGAAAAACCCAACCTGGTAATCAAATCAAAGGGGGAGTAATCAAATCAAAGGGGTTGATGCCAAGGACTCGCCATCCGAAGCTACTGGCGGGTATGCTCCCTCCCTCCCACTTCTGCACAATGGTGCATATTCAGATATACTTTTTACCCGTTACCCATTTCGGCGAGTGTTGACGACCTCTGTGTTGTCCACACCTTTGGTCTGGCCGCGAAACCAGGTGACCCGGGTTCGAATCCCAGTCGAGGCAAATTACCTGGTTGAGGTTTTTTCCCTGGTTTTCCCTCAACCCATTATGAGCAAATGCTAGATAACTATCGGTGTTGGACCCCCGACTCAATTCATTCAGACACTAAATAACCTGAGACATTGATACAGCGTCGTAAAATAACCTACCACTGTGTTATAGTATTTAAGGATATGTGTATGTTTTTTTTTTGTCTATGCAGGAAATGGGATAATATAATTAGGACAGACAAATACAGTTTCCTGTAAGATTAAGCTACGTAATTAACGAAATACAGTACATTAAGGTATGAATAAGTCAACGCAGCAATACTATAATAATACTTACTTACTTATAAATGGCTTTTAAGGAATCCGGAGGTTCATTGCCGCCCTCACATAAGCCCGTCATCGGTCCCAATCCTGTGCAAGATTACTCCAGTCTCTATCATCATATCCCACCTCCCTCAAATACATTTTAATATTATCCTCCCATCTACGTCTCGGCCTCCCCAAAGGTCCTTTTCCCTCCGGTCTCCCAACTAACACTCTATATGCATTTCTGGATTCACCTATACGTGCTACACGCCCTGCCCATCTCAAACGTCTGGATTTAATGTTCCTAATTATGTCAGATGAAGAATACAATGCGTGCAGTTCTGCGTTGTGTAACTTTCTTCCTTCTCCGGTAACTTCATCCCGCTTAGCCTCAAATATTTTCCTAAGCACCTTATTCTCAAACACCCTTAATCTGTGTTCCTTTCCCAAAGTGCGAGTCTAAGTTTCACAACCATACAGAACAACCGGTAATATAATTGTTTTATAAATTCTAACTTTCAGATTTTTTGACAGCAGACTGGATGACAAAAGCTTCTCAACCGAATAATAACACGCATTTCCCATATTTATTCTGCGTTTAATTTCCTCCCGAGTATCATTTATATTTGTTACTGTTGCTCCAAGATATTTCAACTTCTCCACCTCTTCAAAAGATAAATCTCCAATTTTTATATTTCCATTTCGTACAATATTCTCGTCACGAGACATAATCATATACTTTGTCTTTTCGTGATTTACTTCCAAACCTATCTCTTTACTTGCTTCCAGTAAAATTCCCGTGTTTTCCCTAATCGTTTGTGTATTTTCACCTAACATATTCACGTCATCCGCATAGACAAGCAGCTGATATAACCCGTTCAATTCCAAACCCTCTCTGTTATCCTGGACTTTCCTAATGGCATACTCTAGAGCGAAGTTAAAAAGTAAAGCTGATAGTGCATCTCCTTGCTTTAGCCCACAGTGAATTGGACACGCATCTGACATAAACTGACCTATACGGACTCTGCTGTATGTTTCACTGAGACACATTTTAATTAATCGAACTAGTTTGTTGGGAATACCAAATTCAATAAAAATATCATATAAAACTTCTCTCTTAACCGAGTCATATGCCTTTTTGAAATCAATAATAATAATAATAATAATAATAATAATAATAATAATAATAATAATAATAATAATAGTAATAATAGTAATAATAATAATAATTTTTTTATTTTATTTTATTTATTTATTTAATGTGCTGTACAACAGCCAGTGGCCAATTACAGTTCAGCACAAATATAACAAAAACATAAAACAAAAATAATTATTACACATAAATATAATTACAATTAATTACAATAATGACGATGAATGGATAACTAAGAATACTATGAGACAATGTTAATTGAGTATAATGCCTAAAATAATACATAAATGATAAATCGTTGCCAAGAGCAAACTAAGTCTATACATTGAAGGGATCGAATTCGCAGCCATGCATGTTGGCATTTTTAATGCATCTGGAGACTGGTGAAAGAAATTTCGAATTTCTAATATAGAAAAGTTTGTGGGCTCTCATATCTTTTGTTGGAATACGTAAGGTAATATTGTTTAAGAAAGTGTCACAGGATATATCACCTTTGAGGACTTTACAAAAGAACAGATACTCTAGCTCATGGCGTCTAGCATATAGATTTTGACAATTAAAATATTCACATTTTCTCTCATAATTTTTCCCGGAATTAATGGGCAGAAATCTGAATGAACACAAGGATATAAATTTTCTTTGTATATTTTCTAATTTAGCCGAGTCCGTAGTTGTAATCGAGTTCCAAACTACGGATGCATATTCGAGTTTCGATCGCACCAATGTATAGTATAGCATTAAAAGAGAATCGGGCGTTGAGAAAGAATAAGTTATTGACCGTATTATTCTTCACATTCTGATTGCGTGATTGTAAATGTAATCAACGTGACTATGAAAATATAATTTACTGTCAAAGAATATTCCCAAATCTTTTACGCAATCTGTTCTGTTAATTAGTACATTATTTAGATAATAATTAAATTTCAGTGAAGAAGTTTTTCTAGAAATAATAATAATAATAATAATAATAATAATAATAATAATAATAATAATAATAATAATAATAATAATAATAATAATGCATTACAACCGAATGTAGTCACACACACAGTCCTTTAAACGAACAAATAAAAAGAGATTGGTAGTTTATTTTTAATACTGTGTGGTGCATGATAGCTAAAAAGCTGACAAGGTATAAATCTGTACACATTTTCCTCTAAACGCACATGATGTTTTGGTGCGAGAACGCTCATTGGGATGAATTGTGGAGCTGGAAGACAGAGAGGCTTGTTCAATCTGTTAATTAGAGATAAACACACTTGCCGTTATTAGTAAATGTGCATTAATATTCTGTCGCACTGTAAACACGCCTCGGGTACCCTGGAGACTTGGCGGGAGGGCCTCACTAGTTCCTTTGTGGCTGAGTCCGACCACAAAGTTCTTCAACTACTCCCTGCAGTCCTAGCATCCTGATTAAAAATTCACCTATAGCTTAACGCAAGCACATAAACCGTAAAGTTGTGATTGATACTCCAAACCATGGAAGTATTGCTCTTGCCTTCTTTATTCTTCACCTAGAATATTTCGACGTTAGCCGTTACATTGTTTTCCAAGACCATTTTTTCCTTTCCTCACTTTGTCTCTCCGATTGCGGAATCTGTATTTCACTTTGCTATAACGTTGCACCGTAGGAGGTAGACGTACTAATACAGGAACATCATTTTATTTTTACTAACATTTTTAATATTAACCTGGCTATACCTTTCTATTAACGATTGAAACAGGAAACACCGTTTGCTACCCTTTCCGCGACTGGAGTTCGATGATACTGGCGTAAAATACAAATCACTTTACTAGGTATAGGAGGGAAGAAAATTAGTTCATCCATTTATGTAAACTAGGAAATATCGAAATTTTGAGTTTGATAATTTTCATTAGGTTTTAGTTTAATCAAAATACAGTACTGTATTAACAATTAGTGTTTTTACAGACGAATTCAGCCATCCATTCGGAAGTATTAATTATGCAGTGTACAGCAGGGAGATGCACTATCACCTTTACTTTTTAACTTCGTTCTAGGATATGCCATTAGGAAAGTTCAGGATAACAGGCAGGGTTTGGAATTGAACGGGTTACATCAGCTTCTTGTCTATGCGGATGACGTGAATATGTTAGGAGAAAATACACAAACGATTAGGGAAAACACGGAAATTTTACTTGAAGCAAGTAGAGCGATCGGTTTGGGAGTAAATCCCGAAAAGACAAAGTATATGATTATGTCTCGTGACCAGAATATTGTACGAAATGGAAATATAAAAATTGGAGATTTATCCTTCGAAGAGGTGGAAAAATTCAAATATCTTGGAGCAACAGTAACAAATATAAATGACACTCGGGAGGAGATTAAACGCAAAATAAATATGGGAAATGCGTGTTATTATTCGGTTGAGAAGCGCTTATCATCCAGTCTGCTGTCCAAAAATCTGAAAGTTAGAATTTATAAAACAGTTATATTACCGGTTGCTCTGTATGGTTGTGAAACTTGGACTCTCACTCTGAGAGAGGAACATAGGTTAAGGGTGTTTGAGAGTAAGGTGCTTAGGAAAATATTTGGGGCTAAGCGGGATGAAGTTACAGGAGAATGGAGAAAGTTACACAACGCAGAACTGCACGCATTGTATTCTTCACCTGACATAATTAGGAACATTAAATCCAGACGTTTAAGATGGGCAGGGCATGTAGCACGTATGGACGAATCCAGAAATGCATATAGAATGTTAGTTGGGAGACCGGAGGGAAAAAGACCTTTAGGGAGGCCGAGACGTAGATGGGAGGATAATATTAAAATGGATTTGAGGGAGGTGGGGTATGATGATAGAGACTGGATTAATCTTGCACAGGATAGGGACCGATGGCGGGCTTATGTGAGGGCGGCAATGAACCTTCGGGTTCCTTAAAAGCCATTAGTAAGTAAGTAAGTAACTGTATATTGTACTGTTACAGCACATTAGCGTACAATATAGAGAATGAAGTTAAATTGAAAAATAATCATAATATGGATATTTAAACACATTTTTGAAAATGGTGGCCGTTCATTTCGATACAGGCTTCAGTTCTTTTGTGCATATTATCGCACTATAGACTATTGTATCTAATTCCAATTACCAGTTTCGTCCTTCGTACGAGTAACTCATGTTGAAATAATTCTGTACCTACTCTATAAAAGAGTATCTTACGTACTGTAAATTCAATCTTCACTTCTGCCATATCCGAAAAGATAAAATCACTCAGAAATGCTACCTACTCTCCGTTCAAGTGGTTTTGTCGCAGGGTTGTAGAAATTTGGGGGGGGGGGAATCACGTGACAGTTAATTACTTAAGGAGGCCCTTTTATTTAAGTTATTTTAAACTCATGTGTAATATTACGTAGACGTCCAATTCCTAACAGAAATTAATGTTTTCAGAAAAGAGCTAAGATAACCC
Source organism: Periplaneta americana (assembly GCF_040183065.1). Classification (NCBI taxonomy): domain Eukaryota; kingdom Metazoa; phylum Arthropoda; class Insecta; order Blattodea; family Blattidae; genus Periplaneta; species Periplaneta americana. The sequence continues at coordinate 28,836,116 of NC_091121.1, forward strand.
AGCTACTAGACTTAACAGAGGGGCGAACAGAAGCAGGTGGGGGAAACCGGTGTGCGACATAGGGAAACGGACGACAGTACCCGTACGAAAATATGTTTCAATATTGAAAGCTCCTTCGTCACTGGAAAACACGAACATATTTCTGAAACGTACTATACTCAGTAACTCAGTACTGCTTACTCGCCCTCGGCTGTATGTCGTGAAGGGTTGGAAGTTTACTAGTAGAAGGGGTGGGAGTGAAGTACATTACAAAACTCAGGTACAATAAAAATTGAAGTAAAAATAAAATGATGTCCCTGTATAAAGAGCAGTCAGTCACCGACGCGTTTATATGCTGAACAAGGACTGCGGTCGGGCGTGGGTTCGATTCCCGCCTGGAATGATTACCTGATTGGGTGTTTTCCAAGGTAGTTCTCAAGCTCTAAGGCAACCTACGGTGAATCTTCAGCCAAATAAATGAAATATATGAAACATTTCATAGCATGTTCTGGGATAGCCATTGATTTAATTCACGATATGCTCAGTAAATTTCAAAGAGCAGTGCGATAATAAATTATTGAAAGAATGTTAGTTTCGTTCTTGAAACGTGCAGAAATTTGATCCGAGCAAATTTAACTTTTCGTTCTGCAAACGAATTTTATGTCTACGGATGAAATTTCTGCACATTTAAAGGACAAAACTAAAATTCTTTCAATAATTTAATAGACTATCATAATTAGGGCTCGGAAGATGAAGGCCTAAAAGTTAGTATTGCAACGTAGTGTACTTCAAGCTAAGAAAAAAAGCCCCCTATCTCCGGTAGAATCCTCGTTATCACAAGTACTTTCAGCGTATTCCGAATCTCATCGGAATGGTGGACAACAATGACGTCACGCTGCAGCAAAATAGGAGCAAAACTGCTGTTCATGGAATGCGCTATTAAATTCTGAAGTGTAATATAATTAGTTCCACTCGGTATTTCGCAGAATTTGTCGAATATTTTAACGATTTCTTCATGACACAATGGTAAATAGCTCGTTGTCACCATGAATAAACTTATTTTTTGTCACAATTTTTATTTTAAACGTAAAAATTTCGCAAAATAAACACAGCAAAGCCGATGGACTAGCTTATGTCAATAGCTTGAGGGATTTAGTTTTTAACAGGTTGAAAGTATGTGTTTTATGATATGTAATTTGAAGGTACTCTCGCTGGTCGCTGGTCGCCTGAAATTCACTACCGACGCACAATGCCTTACTGTACGTTTATTTATAAGCGAAAAGGACATGGGCGACGGTTTCTGTGTTGACCTTTACTTCCTCGTTGTGCCCAGAGCTGGTTTATAATGTTTTCTTTTAGAATCGTCCATCCTTCAACATATGGCCCGTTTCTGCTGGATCATTCTCTGTATATTCACAGAGACGGTGCCTTAACACTGCCGTTCATACAGTAAACATAGGCTTATGTGTATCAAAAACAAATTATAAAAGTAATTTATAAACCCCGACATAGGCCCATTCTGTTCGCTTCATATTTGACCAGACACGTGATATTAGGCTAAAACAGATTGATAGGTATATTAAAATTTAGGAAAACTTACGCTGGGTTGCAAGAAAACGGACCTATAAATAATGTATTCTTCCAGTAGTTAGTGGACCTTTAAAATTAGTGGATTGTCGGGTTGCAGAAGAGGAATTTAATGGCCCACTAGTTACTGGATCGTTAACCAAGCATCTTTGGAGTACACAAGTGACGCAATCAGGAACACGAATTTTAGTGAGAAAGATAAATATGACTATTTGTTATTAGAAATAGCGCAAGAGTCCATTAATTTTATAGAAAGTAAAAAGACATAGGCTACTACAGAGCACATAACCTCGTCGTCAGACTATGAACTAGACTCTGTAACAAAGAAATAAATAATAACTTCGCTATTCGAAGAATTAATGAATAAATAAATAAGTCAATAAATAAACAAATAATCAAATTATCGTATATCGTTGGCTTTGAAGAGATGCCTCTATCTACAAAAATGGTAATTTAGTTTAACTACATTATTATTATTATTATTATTATTATTATTATTATTATTATTATTAATATTGTTATTATTATTATTATTACTAGCCGTACCCGTGCGCTCCGCTGCACCCGTTAGAAATAAATATAAAGTAATTGCATAATTAAAATAGGACGTTTGATTCAGGGAACATTCGTGTTTGATAGAAGGATAAATCTTTTAATATGTTACTTAATTTAAATTGCATCCAAATAATTAAAATGCGATCATTTTGGTCCAGAGACACTCATTTGGTGCAATGACAATTCCTTTCACATGTTTCTTAATTTTTATTACATGCAACCATAGTTTAATGAAGATTGACATCATTTAGATTTAATGTGTATATTTTATTTTACTTGTTATAGGTTTCCATTGAATTATGGTAATAACTTAATTTTAACCCTTGTTTTCTATGTATTCAGTAAATGGCGCTTGGCCCACTATGGTTCTGAACCCTTCAAATAACTTAAATTATATTATATTATGTTATATTATATTATATTATATTATATTATATTATATTATATTATGTTATATCAGAAGTTACTGTAATAACATTATCCCATTATGTGCATCTAGAGAAACTACACTTTCCAATGGTGAAATAATAATTAATTATACAAATCGGTTAATTTAGCTTCCGATATTAGCCTACTTCATACAAACACAGAAACATTCTCTGTAGGCAATATTTCATAGCTTTCGATTGCTGCTGTCCAAGGGCCCTTATAAACGAAGTCATTTGTTTTTTAATTCATTACACGGCCTTAGATGGCAGTTATTTTAATTTTAAAACTCATTTATCTCATTAACTATCAGTCCTATCAAAATTTGTCAAGGAATAAAACTTATCGGAAATGAGTTTTAAAGAAACTTTGTTATGTAACATTTTTCACAAAAATCAATAATACACGAGATATTTCGATTTATTTAATTCAGACCCCCTTATAACCCCCCTTTTAAATAATGTATTTTGAATGCCATATAGCCTAAAATCTAAGTTACAACGAACTTAATTTATATTCCAATTTTCATCGAAATCCTTTCAGCCATTATCGCGTGAAAAGGTAACAAACATACAGACAGACAGACAGACAGACAGACAGACATACAAACAAAAATTTCAAAAAAGCGATTTTCGGTTTCAGGGTGGTTAATTATAGGCTATATGTTAGGACCAATTATTTTTGGAAAATCGAAAATTACCAGAAAAATTTCGGTTACAGATTTATTATTAGTATAGATTATTTAGATTAATTAACTACAGTATTATTATTATTATTATTATTATTATTATTATTATTATTATTATTATGTTCACAAAATTAGACAGTGTACTAATATTTTTTTCTCTGATAGAAGATCTTGCAAAGCAGAAACAGCCTATATAAGAAGTTTGTCTATTTTGAGAAAATAATTCCGATGTTTTTTTTATTTACTTGCAAATGTAAGATTTGAGGTACGGTACCACTTTTTAGCCATCGATATGCAATATTGTTATTATAATATCGTGTATATAGGCTATTATACAAAATATCGCATGCCTGAATCTCACATAAGTTAGGTAACATTACGATGAATCAAAATATATTAAACTATTCGCCAATACACAAAATGTCTGTCTAACGGAGGAATAAATAATATTATAGGAGGGAAATCAGATCTCTAAGTTAGTGAATCCTTTAACGGACCAATAACACTAAAGATATTTCCTGCAACGCGTATTTCGAACATATTGGTCCGTTAGCGGCTAACGAAGGAATAAATGCGTTCTTGCAACCCACCATTAGAGTTACAAGTACTGGAGAGCACAATTTTAAACAAACATATACTTTATAAGTCAGAAGAACGAAGCAAGCTTGCGAGCCTGGAGTTTATGATAATGATTGATGACCTTTGACCCCAAAATCACCATTCTGTTTTTCAGACCGTATAATCTGAATCGCCTTCTTGTTCTGTGTACATGGCATAAAACTGCAGGGACCGTAAAGGGATACGGCAATCTATTAGGGATAATGGGTAGGGCAATAATAGTCCGATGCCCCTGTAGGGGTCGATGGAGGGTGTGGTGGCGCTGCGTATCGCATGTCGAAGTGATAGATCACTCAGAGTCCCCCGGCGTTCGTAGAGACGCAGCCCGCATCACAGCAGGCGAGCCATTCCTTCTTGCTCGTTATATTTTGACGTCAACACAGTAAATGGCTTAATGATATTGTAGTCAGTAGGCAGCGATGCGCTTGCCAAGACACAACAAGAGGGTGGATCACGTGACACGTCATAAGGGGTGAGATTGACTTGTTGGCAAACGCTGTTTGATTTCGGGGGATCGCCTATAATAAACTGCAGAGTCTGCTCTTATGAGTTTAATCAGGTCTGAAGTGACTGTTACATAAAAGTCATTATTTGATGTATAGAGTCCCAATCGCAAATGTGGATGCCAGGTTTCCCCTATAAACATACGGTGTGACGAATGTCCAATGAATTATTAGATGTAAAACTTATGAAAAAGATAAAATGTCGCATTGAAATTATATTTGACAGACAAAATAAATGAAGCTGTGCTGGAAAGAATGGAAGGAGAAAGAATAATGCTGAAACTGATCAGGAAGAGAAAAGGAAATTGACTTTGTCACTGCCTAAGAAGAAACTATCTATTGAAGGATGCACTGTAAGGAATAGTGAACGGGAAGTAAGTTCAGGGCAGAAGAAGATTTATTTATTTATTTATTTGTTTATCTATTTATTTATTTATTTATTTATTTATTTATTTATTTATTCTGGTGTAGTTAAGGCCATCAGACCTTCTCTTCCACAGCACCATAAATACAAATACAATAATAGAAATAAAAAGGAAAAAAAAAAATACACTGTAAGCAAAGTAAAGGCACACAAAAATATACACAGGTTGCAGTCACACAAACTTAAAATAAGTGATTAAGTATCATAATTAATTGTATCCTAATTAATTAACTAACATAAACAAGAAACTTGCAATTTTAATCTAAAGTAAAAAAAAAACAAAAACACAATTCAACACTTCTAGCAATATTTAAAAGATATCAAATGATAGACAATATTATAATATACAATATACAGGGTGGAAGTAAAATAATCCTGCAGATTGTAAAGTACGATAGAGTACACTTAAATGAATAGGAAACCTATATTACGCTTTGTAATTAAATGCACGGTTAATTGGAAAATTAAGTTGGAATTTTTCAGCATTCTGGTAACATCGCCGCTAACACACCCCTTCTCTCTTCTCGTAATACTCTTGTAAGAGATCAACGAACTCAGGACTGTCTGTCTAGGTAAACTACCTCCACCTCCCCCTCTGGCTACGATATTGCATTCTGCTGTTCAGTGGTTTGAAATTGGTGGTTTTTTAATTAAATTTATACGAAAACCGTCCACGCTATTGAAATACGCCGGAGGGATCAATAATTCTTTATGTTCGACCATGCCGAGATGTAGTAATTATACACCTGGTATTAGCCCTTTAATGCACCTCATTAAACTACACATATTCATTATAGTTCAGTTGTTCAGCCAATGAGAAATCACCATTGTAGCATTATAAAACCGCAAGTATCGATTATTCTCGGATATGCAATCGAAAGGCAACTAGCGAAACGTCACGGAGGCTGGAAATCCAAATGTTCTGTTACTATAATAATTAGCGTTAATTGTAAATAATATTCAAATAAATTCAATCTGTCATCTGGTTTTTCAAATCTAAATCAATTTCCAGGTTATATCAAGATTAATGTTCATGTTATTCTCTAGATTATATTGTGAATTTTATTAGTAACAACAATGTAATTTATTCGCCACTACAATTCACCTTAAACGCTCTCGTCAACAATTGGATTTTCACTTAACACAGTATTCGTTATAGCACTCCACCGACGACAATGACAATTTACTTGGACTAGTACGAACAACAATGAACTGTTAATCTTAACTAATATTTACAAAGCACTATTTACAAATCAGAACTATCAGTTCTCAGTTCACAGTTCTTCTAGCTCAGTCACTCGAGTTCACTGTACTTGAACTCAGGTCCCTCCAACTGCGGTCCACTGCACTCGAACTCAGGTCCCTCCAACTGCGGTCCACTGCACTCGAACTCAGGCCTTCGGATGCTGACGCAGATGCGGACGCACACTCGAGTCGAACTCCGGTACACAAGACTGGCTTGCTTGCTCTGGCTTTCTCACTGACTGGCTGACTAATCAATTGAAAACTGAAAACTGCTGTCGTTCCTTCGCGTCCGTAATTTATAACCACAGCGACGTAGCCTCGAAGGTTCCACGCGTCTATAGAGATGGCACTCCAGAAAAAGCCAGAGCCCTCTCCTCTCTACCAGCACCAGATGCGCGCGCACTCTCGCTCCACTCTCTCGCCGCGTTGGCCCTTTCCCCTCTTCGCCGCGCGCCATCCCAAAGTGCTCCGCGCGATCTTCTCTCTTGCGGGACGCTGGTCGTGAGTTCGAATCTCACGTCGCTGTCACAATATCAAGGTCAATGACATTCGTTCCTCGGAAAAAATCAATACTTTCGCGTCTGTGCACATCTCACAATTTAGAAGGTCAGTTCCGCTCCTCACTTAGATAACCATAACATGAACACTTATGAATAATTTCAAGTTAGAAATATGGTCGAGCATAAAAAGTCGTATGAAACTTAACTATAATGGTAATTAAGACGCTCGTATGAAAATTATGAAACTCGCTTGCGCTCGTTTCATAGAAAACATACTCGCGTCTTAATTACTACCATTATAGCCTCGTTGCATAATGTACTATTATTAGATTCTCTATCCATATGGACAAAAATTACGATCCTACTCGCAATATTTACCAAATACGAGGGTCTAAACATTTGGGAAAGACAATTTTTTTTTTCTTAGCAAAGTATGGACTTTCCACCAATATGGCATTACACTTTTTTGTTACATACAACATGAATTATTCGCTTTAAAAATTTGAAAAGCTATTTCACTTCCCCCCTCCGTATGGATCGTGTGCGGAGACTAAGAGAAAGGCGGAAAATAGGAGAATGCTGTGTTTGCAGCGAAAGACCTGCCCTATGGCAGAAAACAGCAAGTGAATGAATGAATGAATAGGAAAATTGGAGGGGTAACAGTTGCAAGCGAATTTTTGGGCTTTGAGAAAGAATCTATAAAAGAACTTGAAGCTTCTTTGTCCACTTGTGTCAGCTCGCATTTAACTGTTTCGTCAAAGAGGGTCGGAAGTCGAAGATAATATGACAAATTGGAAGAGGTAACACAGAATTGGAATGGTAAGAGAAGTTATAAGAACCGGTAGGAGAAAAGAAATTTGGAAATGAAGCAGAAAGATTAAAAGTAAATAGAGGAAAGAGCGATTCGAACAGAAAAAGAAATAGTTGAAGAAGTAATGATGTGATATTAAACAGAGGGAGATGAAAAGAAACCTGAAAGGTTAGATGTAGAGCAATATGTTTGTAAGAATAAAACTTTAGTAGGAATTTGAACTTGTTGGAAGCGCTTGGACACGACTCCAATTCAAATCAATTAAGCCATTAGATATACAGCGATAGGCTTCGTCACAAATACAGAAGCGTAAAAAAACAATACATTTGTAAATATATATGTAATTGAAAACAGATTTAATTAAAACAATGAAAACAAAAAATATTCTGAATTACTAAAATTACTAAACTCTAAAAATTAATGAAAACACTTCACTCTTAATGTATTATTTGTAACTAAATGTAAATAACTTTATTTATTAAAAACAATTTCATATGGATTATATTATAAAAACTCATCTACAGAGTAGAAAGGATTAATTAAAACCCAATTATAAAATCTAATTTTGAAACTATTCGTTGGTAACATGCAATATTGACTGGGAAGCTTATTATATAATTCCATCCTCATGACAGAAAAATTTGTATTCGTCTTATATAATCTACAATATTGAATAATAATTTGTTCACTATTTCTAATTTCATGATCATGTATATTGGCTACTAATGCGTAATTATCTATGTTATGTCAAGTTTAAAGGATTAGGCTCGTTTATATATGTATTGTTCAAGATAATTTGATTGACATAGAATTCTAATGGCTTTATTTTGTAAAATCAAAACACTCCCAGAAAGTTAAGACATACCGGATTATCGACTGAAAGAACGAAAAGTAGGCACATTTTAAATAATTTTGAGAAAGCAAGACACAAATTTTTTTAATAAATATAAATTAATATTCCATATTGTAGGTAACTTTGTGCATATATATATATATATATATATATATATATATATATATATATATTCAATATGTTTTCTCATGTTAAACTGGAGTCTATAAAAAGTCCTAGAAATTCGGTATAGTTTTGTAAGTTGTCCTTTTTTATTAGATGATATAGGCTAAAAATTATGTTGATAGTCTTTTCTTCATTAAGCAAAAAAACCATTAAATTCAAATCATAAAGCCATTACTTCAATGATATTTGATTCCCGATGACTATTTATAAAAATTTTATCGAGGCATGCTTTTCGTCTCGTTGGAGTGTAATTTTCTGGATAGAATTTAAATTGTCTTAATACATTTAATAAGTCAAGTACAGTTGTTTTCTCTGTTAAGACATCGAAGTCAGAATTCAGGTCTCCTTAGATTACTACTATGTAATTGGGTCATTTAGCGAGTATTTGAATAAGTTTTTCAAGCTGAATTTAAAAAATATTTAAAGATCCACTTAGAGATCCGTAAATACTTACTTACAAATGGCTTTCAAGGACACCGCAGGTTCATTGCCGCCCTCACATAAGCCCGCAATTGGTCCCTATCCTGAGCAAGATTAATCCAGTCTCTACCATCATATCCCACCTCCCTGAAATCCATTTTATTATTATCTTCCCATATACGTCTCGGTCTCCTCAAATGGTTTTTCCTTCCGGCCTCCCAATTAACACTCTATATGCATTTATGGATTCGCCCATAAGTGCTACATGCCCTGCCATATCAAACGTCTGGATTTCATGTTCCTAATTATGTCAGGTGAGGAATATAATGCGTGCAGTTCTGTGTTGTGTAACTTTCTCCATTCTCCTGTAACTTCATCTCTCTTAGGCTCAAATATTTTCCTAAGCACCTTATTCTCAAACACCCTTAACCAATGTTCCTCTCTCAAAGTGAGAGTCCTAGTTACACAACCATAAACAACAACCGGTAATATAACTGTTTTATAAATTCTAACTTTCATATTTTTTGACAGCAGACTGGATGATAAAAGCTTCTCAATCGAATAATAACACGCATTTCCTATATTTATTCTGTGTTTAATTTCCTCCCGAGTATAATTTATATTTGTTACTGTTGCTCCCAGGTATTTGAATTTTTCTACCTCTTCAAAGGATAAATTTCCAATTTTTATATTTTTATTTCGTACAATATTCCCGTCTGGAGATCTATAAATAGATATAATAATAGTAGATAAAAGAATCTAGTAGTCCCTACCCATCTTTGGTGCAATGACAGAGTTATGGCTACTTTTCTGCAGTTGGTAATATAGGTCGTATAATTTACTAAAGTTAATTTTGCAAATAATTTTTTGACGCATGCCCAGTAGAAGAGAAAATGTGGGATTCTTAATATTCGGAATGGAAGCTGTTAGAGCCGCAGAGTGGACGTTGTCTCCTGTAAACAGTGGTTACTGCTTACCGTAGATTCAGGACGACAAATGTATGCTAATAACACATAACTTTCTAAATGCCAGTGTATTACTAATTAATTAATGTTTCGGTGCTGACTAGATTAGAAACTAATTGGTGAAGGGATGATATTGTCATCTGCGTGCAGCCCACTGAAATGTACTCTACATGTTTATTTCATATATTGGCATGTTATGTTCAGTAATACATGAATGATGGAAAATTTGAGTTATTTTATTAAATGGAAATAAACTCGTAATAAATGATAATTCAATACTTGCATCGTATTACGTCACTTCTGTAACAGTTATCAAATATGGTTATGATAAGAGTAGTAGTATTAGTGGTAATGATGATAATAATAATAATAATGATTGGATAAAAATAATTTTGTATCCCATAAGGCAGCGTTTCTCAAACTTTTCTATCCGCGGAACCCTTTTAAATTCAAAATAAAACTCTGGAACCCAATGAACCGAGTGAATATTCGTGGAGAGGAGTTGTGTGTGTGTGTTTTTTTTTTCGCCTTCATCAGACTCACGTTTAGGGATAGTTGAAGTTGTAGTGGCACGCTTGGATGTTGATTGTTTTAATGATCCTATTTTAAGCCACTGATCCATGATTCAGTATCACTCTGTATTAAAAAAAAGTAGACTGAGGATCGATATCACTCTGTATTAAAAATAGGATGACGTACTGTAGCTCACAATGATTGGTCTCGCCCTCTATTTACACAATTTTGAAGAAGGGATGATAAAAATCGCACAGTTTTTCTTTAAAATATGTGACATTTTTTCTGATATTATTAAATAAACTTTGAGACACAAAATTAACACATAATTCACCTTGAACTTCAAAACAATGGTCTTTCCTCTCGAGAAGAAGTTACCTGTGCTTTCTTGAAGGAACATCAAAACAACTCTGCGAAATATCCTTCACAGAATTTTCAATTAATTCAATATACAATCTACACCTGTGCATTATTGTTGGAAAGTGTGTTAGCTGCAGACACTTAAGTTACTTCAAGCGCACCTATTATTATTTCAACAATGTGCATTAGTGATAGGATTGCTGTAAACGGTATCCATTGTTGTCCTGAAAATTTTCAATAGAATAAACAATTATGGTTCTGCTCTTATTATTTTTCATGTTTTTATAAGATTATATTTTAAAGATTAAAAAGTAAATAATTTCACATCAGGAACTGGCGGAACCCCTAAGAGTTGCTTACGGAACCTCGGGGTTCCGGGGAACACACTTTGAGAAAAGCTGCATAAGGGATTAAGACGCCATTGCAAGTAACTATAGGCCTACAGAGTGGAAGTAATATACCTGCTGATTTTAACAGCTTATATCTTGAATAGAATCCAACAAAGAATTCTAATCCCATATTAGACCCAAATGAAACGCGTAAATCAGTCGGCAGAGGCGCACGCCAACAGATCCGGAACTGCGCTAGGGCGTGGGTTCCAATCCCACTTGGGTTGAATACCTGTTAAGGTTTTTTCCGAGGTTTTCCGCAATAGTAAGGCGAATATCGGGTAATCCTCGATCTCATCCCGCCAAACACCATATCACCATCACCGATTCCATCGACTAGTCAAGACAAGTAGTTCCGTAGTTCAATTTTGGTGTAAAATACTTCAAATTTAATCATTTCATCTGAGGAAAATCACAGAGTGAAACCAGGTAAGATGAGTGTCATCTGAGGTCGCTCCGGTCGGCTAGTTTTGGTGATTGCAACGAAAGATCCTTTGTATATAGCCTAATAAATCTCGTCTCCAGATAATGAATGCAGTACTCCGGAAGTTTTGTTGTCGATAGCGCAAAACTTCAAAATTTTTGTTACCAACATCGCAGAAATAAAATATAAGGATTTTAAGACTAGGCACAATGTTGTCTACTGATTTGGTAACATTGTTGCATAATGCAGCAATATAGGATTCAAAACAAAAGCAACGCAGCAGGATAACGTTAACTCGCTCCTTGACTTGGCCGGTTTTGAATTCACTGGGTAAGTAACTTGGCCCGTTTTTTTGCACGGCCCTATATTCAGTGATCTGTAATAACCATAACGTGGCCGCTTTTGTATCAAATTCTTGTTTCACCAGACAGAGATAGACTATTACATTCAGTTTATAATTAAAACTCATTTTCTTAAACTTTGTGACTTGGCCGGTTTTGATACTAGACGCCTCGGTTCTATCATTCTACTTCCTGTATAGAAGGTACACATAATCAAAGAGATCTCCTCAAATTACCTTCTTTATTCATATTATTTTTATTGCTGTTTAGCTAACGTTGGAAGTTAGGTTTGAATCTGATAAGTGACACCAATAAAGCAGCACTTATGAGGCAAATAAGCCAGGGGGTAATGGGGTAAGGTGGCTTGTTCCTTTCCTCCTTTATACATAAAACAATTGTAACATATTACATCAAGATGACAGTTCATCATCATCATCATCATCATCATCATCATTTCCTTCCTGGATTAGGTCATTACGGCACTGATCTGTTTCGGCTCCAAAGTATAGTTGATCACTTCATCTTTTGGTTGGTCGTCCTCGACTTCTGTGACCTTGAGGCTTATAATTTAGGATCATACGGGGCAGCCTTTCTTCATTCATTCTGCTGACGTGTTCAAACCGTTTATTTCTGTATTCTTCTATTTTTGTTACTATGCTGACTATTTGTAATTCTTTGCAGATATCTTCATTCCTTTTCTTGTCCAAAAGAGTATATCCTGCTACATATCGGAGAAATCTCATTTCTGCTGCTTCCACTCTTCTTATCATGCTTTTATTAAGGGTCCAGCATTCCGAGCCATACATCAATACAGGCAAAGCTAAAACGTTACAGAACTTGAGTAAAGTTTCTCTTCTGGTTTTCCTTCCTAGTGTTCTCTTAATTGTACCACAAATATGTTGGAACAGATTTAATTTTCTGTTATTGTCCTTTGTCCTATCATTTCCTAGGAAGACCCCTAAATATCATTTGCAAAAAAAGCAACATAAAACGGCATTATGAAACGCAACATTAAAAAAATATATATAGGCCTAGGCATTATTCAGGAGAATAGAGAAATAAATTCATTTCGGAATTGACATCAAAGGTAAATTAATTTACATTTGGGTCAGCAGATAGTATCTAGATTCCTTTTATTTCTTCATTTTAAATGTGTTAATGATGCTTTATTTGTTGCATCAGGATTTTTATCAAATATGAAATAAACATTTTGAAAACTTTGATGCAAGGAGCTTTAATAATTTTGAGAAAGCAAGTCACAAAACCCGCGTTGAGCAGGTAGACCCTATTAGTTTCTCCTAACCAATGAAGTGAAATATTTACATAATAAATAATTGCTTTTAACAATAAAATGGTTTATATACAATTAACTTTGACGTATGTGATCTCTAAGTACTTTTGAGTATTTGTTGAAAAGTAATAATGGCAATATTGATTGAAATAGAGTATATTGATTGTGTGATTGTGAAAATGTAGTCCTTACTCCCCAGTCGTGATTATGTAATAAGTTTTCTTAGAGTGATATGTGAGATGCTCGTAACGCGAAAAAAACAATTTAAACTATATAAACAGATCTATAATAATATCATCTCTACAAAATTTTGTGCAATTAAGTCTAATAGTTTTGAAATTATATTTTTAAGTATATTTTATATTTACGTTACAAATTGATTAAATTAAGATATTGAGAGTCATCGTAATTTTTTGGGTCAGTCATTTAAGGGGATATGTATGACTTTTAAAACTTCCACAATTTCGGCCAAAATTTGTGAAAAAGTAGTTAACATCAGTTACCTGTTCTGCTAAAAGATTATTCACTACTATTTTGGCTCCTACTATATTCTTCCCATGGAACGCCATTACTTTGGTTTTACTTGATGATATCTGTAGATTATATTCAGCACCAACTCTTTCTAATTGAAAAATGGCTCTCTGTAAGCTGTCCTCGTCACTTGCTATCACTGCCTGAACATCTGCAAAGAGGAGTGTGTGTAATTTTCTATTATCAACTCTAAAATTTTCTGATATTGCCATTTCCTTATGACATCGTCAATATAAAGGTTCAACAGAGCGGGTGCTAAAGAACATCCTTGTCTCACACCTTGATTTATCTCTATATTGGTAGTTGACTCTCTGTTTCCATTTTTATTTTTATCATTGTTCCAGCGTACAGGCTTTGAATTGCTCTTATTCTGTGACTTGGAAAGCCTAGTAGGTTTATTATATCCCATATTGATTCCTTTTTACTTTGTCAAAGGCTTTAACATAATCTATAAACGCTATAAATATTGGCAAATTATATTCCTTTCTTTTCTCAAGCAGTTGCATTATTGTAAAAATACAGTCACAACGTCCACACCTGTGGAGTAACGGTCAGCGCGTCTGGCCATGAAACCAGGTGGCCCGGGTTCGAATCCCGGTCGAGGCAAGTTACCTGGTTGAGGTTTTTTCCGGGGTTTTCCCTCAACCCAATACGAGCAAATGCTGGGTAACTTCCGGTGCTGGACCCCGGACTCATTTCACCGGCATTATCACCTTCATTTCATTCAGACGCTAAATAACCTAGATGTTGATACAGCGTCGTAAAATAACCCAAAAAAATACAGTCACAACAAGATTACAGTTATGGAGTATTATTTCCATGTTAGCGATTTCACGCTATGAAATAAGAATTACTCCACTATCTCTTGCCTTAATTTCCTCGTAAGTGCTGTCTTATTGTCGTCACGAGATTTCAATCTGTCTTCGGACAGTTGGCTGCACAGGCATGCGTGAGGGGTTTCATGTTCCTCATTCACCAACGTAAGTACTAAGGTACAAGAGCCATATTCCGACACTCTAAGCTTTGAAAATTTATATTTATTTTTTCATTCAACGTGGAAACTTTATAATTTGTATACGTTTAGTATATTTACACAAATACTTAGAAAAAAATATTTCAGGTACATACGTACAGTGAAATTCAAACAGTAGAACGAATTTGAAAAGTTTACAAAGTGTCGGAATTGCGACCCTGTGGTCCTAATTCCGACACATGATGTACCTTAATTCCGACACATAAACACATTTAACAATAACCTTATGAAACATTAAGGTAGCCTTACATAAGTGAAATTAATTACTTCTAAACCAGTTTCATTATATTTATTACTATAATTATCAAGTTAAATAAATCTAAATACATTCAATATGGTGACACAATACAAGCAGGATGATTTGAGAAAAAAAAAAACAAGGTAGAAAATATCAACACATATTCTTGATTGAAACTCTGGTACATAGAAACTGGATAGAAAAATCCTTTGACTGGAGAAATACATTATCAGTCTTCTTCACAATCAGGACAAACGAAGGATCCTCGAAAATTAGCACTTCTGTCAGCACATTCTTCATGCACATACTTCTTACACGTGCAGCACAATCGCATATCGGCGACTCTGTCCACCAAACATTAAGTGCAAAACCAGCTTTCTTTTCTCTTTGAAGGCATTCCACTTGGTCCTGACTCTTGATAATCCTGCACAGACGTAGTTTTACTGGGACTTTCGGAAATTTTCTTTGGAATTTTTGATGCTATAGTCTTTGGAAGATTCTTCGTTTCGTGAATAAGGATTTCACTATACGTTGAGCTTTTGCGTTCGTAGCGGGACGTCTTGGCTTGGTTTTCTTCTCCTTAAGTTTGGGTGAAGTCAAAATTTCTGTGAAGCTTGTTGACAGCCTTTCGTCATTCACAGCAGCTCCACTATCATTAGCACATTCAGTGACTGATGAGTTGCAAAGCTCACTGTTACCGTCACTCTCCTCGTCGGATTCTAACCCCTCTCCATCTTTTTTGGATGATTGCAAAAAATATAAATCAGAGGGAGCGAATGCACTATCTGGTATTACCTGAAGGTTAAATGAACAGATCCTAGTGGCCCTAAACCCAGACATGATATTGTTAGGTGTCATGGACTTCAACCAAACGTCGGAAAAATTCTCCCAAATCTTGCTTTCGTAATGGTTCTTTCGCCATGATTGCTCCAGTACCGCAAAACTGCCGGATCCCAGTATTGTTCGAAGGGTCCGAAAACTGCCTTGTCTAGAGGCTGCAATTCGTGTGTGCAATCACTCGGCAAGCAAAACAATATTATGCCATGCTCATCTGCTACATCAACGATATTGGCATCAAGGTGAGATTTTGCACCATCGAAAATGAGCAAAGATTTGCCGACAGTTTTAAATTTAGCAAAATGAGCTAGCCATTTAATAAAGACCTGACACGTCATTGAGCCCTTTTCTGTCATTTCAATAACTGTGCCTGGGGGCATGTCATATCCCATTCCGGTCGTCTCCTTTTTCCTTTGAAGAGAATCATGGGAGGAATTGCTTGACCTACTGCGTTGCAACAAGCTACAATTGTTATATTTTCTCCATGTTCTGGTGCAATCAAATGTAAGCGTTTAGTGCCTTTAGTAGCAAAAACTTCCTGTGTGTGATGAAGAGTCAATCGACACCCTTTCTCATCGATATTGTAAATATTCTCAGGTTTTCCCATAAATCCATGTTCGACCATTATGGCTTCCAGTTTATCAAAATAGTCTTTCACAATTACACGATTTAGTTTCATTGCCTTGCCCTGGTTCAAAGTTTGCGCTTTCCTTTTTGACACATCTTGATCCCGCTTTAGAAATAATTTCATCCACTTCCTACCAGCTAACCCTAAGTTTTTATTAAAATTATTCTTTATGCCGTTTATTTCACTAAATATGAAAACAGTTCTTTTCACAAGTTTACTAGTCAACGGCATCCCTACATCTGCAAGTCGGAAAAGTCGCTACACAAATTCTCTTTCTTGCGCGAAGCTTAAAAGTGCAGGACGACCAATATCTTTCTTTTTTAGCCCCGGCATTGACATGATACCTAAGGGTGTTCCTAGCTATACCGTAGCGTGTAGCAGCTGTGTTAAGAGGCATACCATTCTTCACAGCTGCAACAGCCCGTACCATTACATCCTCAGAAATTTTCGCTAGTGGCTTACCCATAATCTAAAATAAAGAAGAGGTATTAAAGATAACGAATTTTGTACCTAATTTCTGAGCTAAGCATGCAGTAATTTTTGTAAAATGCATTAATACTGCTAAGTATGCCGTTCCAACGCTAAAGAGCATTAAATAACTCGAATTTATATTGGGATGCTTTATCATAAATCCTGTAGTAGGCATAACTGAAGTCAGTGCAACAGGGTTCACAATTCCGACATGTGTCGGATTTAAGAGCACCTCGTTTGCTGTTACTAATCGCGCTATTACACAATCCATATCGATAGATTCAGAAATCAATGAACGTCATATTAAACTACAATACTTTACACTGTGAATGAAGTCCAATATGAATTACATACCTTTGTCAAAAGCAGAATACTCAGAAAAATATGCTTCCTTCAGACAATACTTCTATCACACAAAATGTCTACTCACGCTCTGACCGGCAGAGAAACGCTTCTGCAAACTTGTTTATCACGGAACTGATATTGCTCTAAGACTGCTTCAAGAAACTGCAGTCCTCTGTCGGTTTAGGCCACAAGTTTTTGCAGCAGAGCCCACTGTCGTAATTAAGACCATGTCGGAAAATGGCTCACCTACCTTACAATATGGCGCAATTTTGGCGTATATTTGTAAAACTTTATACGCTTGGCTTATTGGTCTCAGTGCTTTTCATTGTTTCTTGGAAATATTTAACCTCATTTCACATGCCACTTCTGATACCAGTATCACAAAATAGAAATTATTAAATTTATTTTTATTTTCACACTATTCTACTTTTGTAAAAGTGCAAAAGTCTGGCTTATTGTTCTACTTACAGTATTGGTACTATATTGTAGGGGAGAGTCGGGTAATATCGGACATCGGGTAATATCGGACAGTGAGTTTCTTTCATCTACCACACGATGATAGTACCTGATTGACATGGTTACGTTTCTGTGATGTCGCATAGAGAAACGTAACCATGTCAATCAGGTACCATCGTGTGGTAGATGAAAGAAACTCACTGTCCGATATTACCCGATGTCCGATACTACCCGACTCTCCCCTACTACATCCAGTATAAAATGCAATACGGTTTCTTTCAGCGAGACGTTTTCTCGCATTCAACCGGAGAAATGTCATTCAAAATTGGCTTAGAAGGCATCGCGATGTCCTAATTATAATTTAATTCTTGCGAAAGAACTTTTTTTTGCCACCGCAATCAATTCTCTATTAACCTTCGCTCTCCGCTTGCCTTCCGCGCTCTTCTACTTCGAATATAGATTCTTGACTTCTTCTCAGAGCTAAATATTTAAATGCTTTTAAGTGTATGATAAGCAGAGAATGTAGAGTTCATAGATAATGGAAACCCGTCTCTTCAAAGAGAACGCATATAGTTTGGTCTTCTTCCATTAATTTAAGATAATTGAAAATATATATTATAAATCAGCAATAATTACTCTTCTGAAAACATTACATAATATACGGTACTGTGATTGTGACCCTCCAGTTTAGAACAGTGTATGTTCAAGAGCATATTACAGGCATGTCAATTGATGCCCACAGGAGCAAGCGCGCGCTTTAGAGCCCAGGAGAGCCTGAGCGCTTTACAGCGGAAAGGAAAGAGACAGACGAAAGAGGTGGTATATGCCGCTTGGTCAAGCTATATTCAGGGATCGCCAGCACCGATTCAATAGATAATGGGAAGAGATTTTATTAAAACTATATCCATGTTCATTTTTAGGTTTGCCTGAGAAGTATAAGTGCATTATAAGAATGTAAGTTTCAATTTTAATGCTCATTTTTCACAAGTTTGATTTTTTTACTCAGAAGAAATATTTTCTCAACTTTTCCTATAGAAAAGTGAAATTTATAGGTATAGGCCTATTTATTTAGTAGCCTTACAGAATGTTTTCGTAAATCTAATATACCGTAAATACGTATTACTGAAGATAGTGTATTGAAAATTTTGAAAATATTCGCATGGAAATTGTTTGTAAGGAAATGAATTAACAAAGCAACTCCTGTTACATCATAAGCAAAAGATACGTGCTCATGTGTTGTAAATATGTCAGCTCTATAGCTTCAGCAGATTTCGAGAAAATAATTTAATATTCTGATGATAGGGTTTTGTTATGGAATACTAGTTACACTTACAACGTATACAGCACCTAGGTCATTTTGCTTTGTACTGTAATATTGTTTTGATTAGTTTATTGATTCCTTTTGTAAGGCTAAAGATACCATCAATATAAATTCCAACTTATCATGTCATACTCACTCTCTTTCTTTGGAATATCACTTTCTTTATGAATGATGTGCTTCATTCACTTAATACAGTATAATATTATACTACTATGGAATTTAAGTGAATATTCCTTCTTAACTCTCTATTATGTTATTAAGATTTAAAACACAAGTGCAATATTAAGAAATCAGTGTTAGTACTTTTGTTTTACAGACAATATAGATCATATTAAACAGAAAGAAGCGATATAAAAATAATGACATAAAATTTCACGTTCCGTTTGAAGTTCGTGCACCAGTGTTCTGTTAATCCAACAGGTTGCTTATTCATATACACAACCCTTCCTCTTTCCATACTTAGCGCTTGCTGCCCGCGCACGACGACAAGGCCAGAAAAATGCGCTTGCTTTGACATCACTGGGCCATATTACAAGAAACAATTGAACGCGTTCAGTCCATTTTTATGAAAGGACTGAGCTAGATTTTGTGTCCACCGGTCTGCAGACTGAGCAAGTTTCCAAGTGACATGTACGATATCACAACTTCTTATACAAGGATTGGGGTTGTTTTGGAAGATGGCTCAAACTTAATCGTATACAGAATGTTTCACAAGGATTTACAGCCACTTATGGAGCATATTCCCGAAGAATTTTGAGCAAAATATGTCACATAAACATGGGTCACAGATATCGATAAACAAAAAGTCACTAATACGAGGGGCATCCAGAAAGTAAGTTTCCCGATTTTTTCCCCTTGAAATTAAACATAATTAGCCGTGTCAATTGCGCATGCGTAACAGATCTATGACGTATTAATCATATCCCAGCCGGACAGGTCCCGCCTGCTGCCAGTAGCGTGGCAGCAGTGGTCCGAAATGGAAGCTCTTATTCCTTCTCCCGCCGCCTCGAGGTTCGGTCGGTGATAAAGTTCTTTAATGCAGAAAGCATTGCGCCAATTGAAAATCATCGGCAGCTCTGTTAGACCTATGGACCGAACACACTCTCTCTCTCTCTCTCTCCCACTCTCCCACTCTCTCTCCCCCTCTCCCCCCTTTTCCCCCTATCTCTCTCCCCCCCTCACTCTCCCCCCTCACTCTCTCTCTCTCTCTCTCCGGTAAGCGTTTTGGCAACGACGAAGAGCTGAAGACGTCTGTCACACGCTGGTTTCATTCACAGGCGGCAGAGTTCTACGACAGAGGGATACAAAAGTTGATCCCACGATACGACAAGTGTCTCAATTCTGATGGTGGTTATGTTGAAAAATAGCTGAAACATTTCTGTACCTGTTGCCAATAAATGTTTTCCTGAAAGTATGTGTTCTTTTTTTTTTAATAGGGAAACTTACTTTCTGGATGCGCCTCGTATTTGACTTGTTGACGTGACGTTCTACTTAAAATTTGTTCTTCAATATTAGCTTGAATCCCCTTTTCTTAGATTGCTACTAAGTTACTACTGGAAAAATTCTCTGCATAATAATGTAACGAACCATTGTTCTAGAATGACGGACACTAGTCCGGGTCAGCTTACTTCATACCCTAAGGGTGAAACCTAACCATTTTTCCCCCATTACTATTTTTTTCTTTTATTGGGTTATTTTACGACGCTGTATCAACATCTAGGTTATTTAGCGTCTGAATGAAATGATGGTGTAATGCCGGTGAAATGAGTCCGGGGTCCAGCACCGAAAGTTACCCAGCATTTACTCGTATTGGTTTGAGGGAAAACCCCGGAAAAAACCTCAACCAGGTAACTTGCCCCGACCGGGATTCGAATCCGGGCCACCTGGTTTCGCGGCCAGACGCGCTGACCGTCACTCCACAGATATGGACCCCCCCCCCCCCCATTACTACATATATTAGTGGATTGTGGTGATTTTCTAGTTTGCATGTTTAATTTTCTGTTTCCAACTTCGTTTCGAATTTCGATATTGACAAATGTTAGTGATGTTAGTGATTGTTGGCAGCTGAGGTAAGTATCGACAATATTTATCGGTACTGGAGTTCCATGAAATTAAAATTGTACTAGATTTCTGAGCCGGTTACTGGAAGCTAGTGAAATTTGAACATACTAATAATTAATTAATATCAGTATTAATATTAATACATAATAGTTATTTTATGTGTTGCGTTGTGGTTATAATAATTTCATGTGGTCAAATAAAATACATTTTAGGTTATGTCTCGTGAGTCAATTGTTTAGTCAAACCAATGAATTTCGTATTATCATGTTGATCCCTTTCCCGTATAGTTTGCCTACGAAAATATGTTATAAATTATCGAATTATTTAGAATAACCTTCCAACATCATCATCATCATCATCATCATCCTTCACGAATTAGGCCTCTGTAAACCTGTTTCGGCCCCATCTAGCAGTCTTCTTAACGGTCTTCCTGGTCGACGATGTCCTCTAGGTTTATATTGCATCATAATTTTTGGGATTCTTGAATTTTCCATTCTTCTTACATGATCTAGCCAATTGAATTTGTATCTGGTGATTTTTTCTTCTACTGACTCTACTTCTAATTGTTCTAAAATTTCTTCATTCCTTTTTCGGTCTAAAAGAGTATATCCTGCTGTTCTCCTGAAAAATTTCATTTCCGTTGCTTTGATTCTGTTCATGTCTTTTTTCTTTAATGTCCAAATCTCGCTTCCGTATAGAAGGGTGGGTAATGCTAGTGTATTATATATTTTTATTCTTGTAGATTTTTGTACTAATTTAGCTTTTAATGTATTGTTTATTATTCCTAGAATTTGTGTAAATTTGGTAATTTTCTTGTTCACATCTTTTTCATTTTGATAAGATATTTCACAACCCAGATAATTGAAATTTTGCACTTGTTCGAGGCATTGGTTATTGTGTATTATCTTACTTCTCACTGGGTCTTGTCCTAAAAATGCCATTACTTTTGATTTTTGTGCTGAAATTTCCATCCCAAAATCTTTTAATATTTCATTTAATGTATACAATCCTCTTTGTAAATTATCCTCTGAATTGGAAATTATGACTTGATCATCGGCATAGAGTAAGGTATTTAATGTTAGAGCACTGGTTATTTTGATTCCTGATGTGTAGATTTGGTTCCATTTTAAAATAATTTCATTTATATAAATATTAAATAAAGTTGGTGATAGTGGACAACCTTCCAACATAAAGAACGGTAAGTAAATAGGTCATTTAGTACGTAGGATCGTATGATATCTGGTAACAGTTGGCAACAGTGACAAGACGGCAATATTTGCTGTTTAGGAATTGTTCTTATGTGACTCTCACTATACTATGCGATTATGTCACAGTCACGAAGCTTGAGTTGTTGAGGGTACTAGGAACAATAGACTGTGTCGTACTATTTCGCATTGTCTGTGATCAGGCGATAGTAGCGATCCTAGTGGTTAGCAACTATCTATGGATGCATATTCCCTACGTATTGAGCTTCGTGACTGTATATACTAGACTGTGATTACGTGCTGTTCACTGACTCAACGTATGCGGGAGATGATGATGTAAGCGCCGATAACTTATCGCATTGATATGCGTTGTGGCCTCTCTCAAATAATAAATGGATCTCTGTTTTATATCATAATATCCAGCATTGTTTGAACATGCCTGATATTTCAAAATACGTACATGTACTCTTATGGGCTTCAAGTTATTTTCTAAAGAACATTTCTTCATCTTTTCACCATAACTCATTAACTTTTCACATAATTGGAATCGCCATGAATAAAACTGAAGAACTAATGTAGACGGCTACGTTAACAGGTCTCTTGAAACATGTAGACAGTTTTCATGCTTTTGATTCTCATATTCGCCATTGTATACATCCTTTGTTTCTGTTTTTGTTATTTTCTTACTTCGCCTTTACAAGCTACGCATATATTTAAATATACCTCCCGTTTTGTGTATAACCATATTAAAATGATGTATTGAATTCATAATCCGCCCATTGTCTATGCAAATATAACTCTGAATTCGTATTCAAAAACCGGTCAGGTGGATTGTATTTAATTAAATCAAATCTCAATGCAGTGTTTTCCGTTAATTAAATACTGTATAAACAAAAGTACAGTCAGTTTTTTCACAGCTTAGAACAGTGACTTTTTCTGGAGAACAAACTCTTAAGACGATTTTTAATAGAAAACATTCTTCTTCCTAGCCAAGAACGCGTTCCGAGGCTAAACATGTACTGGTCCCACCATGTTATTTGTAATAGTCTAAAGTCTTGTTTTCTAGATGTTTTGTATTGGAGGACACTTCATGGAAATCTATTGATGAACGTCCGTACTGCATGTTGTATCCTTTATTCTCGATGCTTTCTTACTCTTCCCAAATGCGTTATAATATCTTCATCCTTGATTATATCTCCTAATGTTTCTCTAAAAATTTATATTAAAATGCCTGTATAGAAAATCTATATTACGTTTTGTGATTAAATACACGGTTAATTAGAAAATTGAGGTGGATGTTTAAGCAATCTGGCAACATCGCCGACTCTTTCTTCTCGTAATGCAGATGTAAGATGTTAACGAACTTATTTCTCTCTATATTATAGATTTATTAATTTGTCCTACAGAATAATATCTGTAATATTGACAATTAATATTTGAGAAGAAAAATTCGCTCCGGCGCCGGGGATCGAACCCAGGTCCTTGGTTCTACGTACCAAGCGTTCTGACCACTGAGCTACGCCGAATTCAATCCACAGCACCGGACCGAACCCTCTTCCTTCAATGTTTCCCTTTTTGTGGCCTGTGGCATGTATGTTGACGTATATGTCCAATGTCAACTGCCATTATATTAGGAGCGCACTCAGTTGAGCGACTTGTTTGGCCGGGATTCCGCAGTTAAGTGCACAGTAATCTGTACAGACATATGCACTGCAGCTATGAGAATATTATAGATTTATTAATTTGTCCTACAGACTAATATCTGTAATATTGACAATTAATATTTGAGGAGAAAACAGTTGACATTGGACATATGCATCAACATATATGCTTAACATGGAGTCAGGCCACAAAAAAGGGAAACATTGAAAGAGGAGGGTTCGGTGCGGTGCTGTGGATTGAATTCGGCGTAGCTTAGTGGTCAGAGCGCTTGGTACGTAGAACCAAGGACCTGGGTTCGATCCCCGACGCCGGAGTGAATTTTTCTCCTCAAATATTAATTATTTCTCCCTGCCTTAGTGAACTACCTCCCATCTCCTTTCTGGCTACAATATTACAAGCTAGTCGCATCGGTCAGTGGATTCAAATTAGTGTTTTTTTTTATTAAATTTACACGAAAACAGATGTAAAAAGTCAAGGAGCACTGTACTGAAATTTCCAAGTTCCATATTTGTAAGGGTTCACAATAGTGAAATCAATAACTACCATACTTGTGAAGATAGATTGACCAAATTTTGATCACTGGTATATCTGGTTAATAATAATAATAATAATAATAATAATAATAATAATAATAATAATAATAATAATAATAATAATGATTTATTTTAGCTGGCAGAGTTAAGGCCGTAAGGCCTTCTCTTCCACACAACCAGCAAAAAGTGTATATACATATGCATGAACTTACAAAGAATTCAACAATTTGATTTAGATGAGAGTTACATGTATACAAGAGTTATTTACGAATTAAACAACAAAATACTATGAACTATTAATTAAACACTGAAATAAACTGGGTAGCAGAATTAAACTAAAATACATAGAATGTTAATGAATTTCAAATTATATTAGATAATAGAAAGAGATTATTATGAGACAATTTTGAAAATGCAGCACAATCAGGATGATGTCTAAAGAAAAAAAGCAACAGTGTAGTCAGTAATATTTTAAATCAGTATGATTGGAGTGAAATGCTAATAAGGTTATCTTTTAAGCTGTTCTTAAAGGTGTTTGTTGTCTTGCAGCCCCTAATACTTTGTGACAAGGAATTCCATTGACGCGAGGTGGATATTGTAAAAGATGAGGAATAACAAGATGTTCTATGAAGAGGTATATTTAGCGTGCCACAGATAAGTGATCTGGTATTTACGTCGTGGTTAGAATATAGATAAGAGAAACGAGACGAAAGGTAATTTGGTGTTGAGGTGTGCTGAATTCGAAAGAGTAAAGACAAAGAGTGTAAAGTTCTGCGTTCTTTAAGTCGGAGCCACGAGAGACTTGCGAAGGACGGTGATATGTGATCATATCGTCGGATGTTGCACACGTATCTGATGCACATATTCTGAGCTCGCTGTAACTTGACTGACAGTTCAGAACTTAGATCACTTAACAAAACGTCACAATAATCGAAGTGCGGCATTACTAGGGTTTGTACTAGGGTAAGTTTTAGTTGCTGGGGCAAGAAGTTTCTCAAGCGACTCAAAGAGTGAAAGGAGGAACAGATTTTCTTTATCGTTTCTTTAACTTGAAAATTCCAACTTAGATTATTATCAAAAAAGAAGCCAAGATTTTTTACGACAGATGAATAAGGGATTAGCGTGTTGTTAAGGGTAACAACTGAAAGATTACTGTTATTAAGGGAGTTAACTACACGCTTATGTCCAATAATTATGGCTTGAGTCTTACTTGGGTTAAGTGCGAGTCCGAAATTGGCCGCCCAAGTGGAGACAGTGGCTAGGTCACAATTTAACTTGTCAATCGATTCATTGATCGTATTGGGTCTGGAATGTATGTAAAGTTGTAGGTCGTCGGCATAGAGGTGATATCGGCAATACTGTAAGTTCTTTGATACGTCATTAATGTAGATAGAGAAAAGTAGTGGTCCTAATACGGAGCCCTGCGGCACTCCCGCCTTTGTGTATCGCCATTGGGAGAATTGATTATCAAGTGAAACACACTGTTGGTGACAAATGTAAAAAAAAAATCATCCTCTTATGATAAGTATAGCGGCTGATTCTAACCGCCGTGGGTGCAAATTATAAAGCGAAATAGCGGAACATGGTTCATGTCGTTGTCCTGTTCACATTATTAAGAGAATCTGTGCGGAGAAAATTTTTAGTTATCATGGTGTTCGTCAGTACAATTTATATTTTTTCTAGATAAATCAAAATCTCTAGTGAGATTAGTGTTCATAAACCATTATGCTTCTTTGAGGAGTAATACGAGTATAAAAATAACTAGTTGGAATATGATGGTAGAGACTGAATTAATCTTGCTCAGGATAGGGACCAATGGCGGGTTTATGTGAGGGCGGCAATGAACCTCCGGGTTCCTTAAAAGCCAGTAAGTAAGTAATGATATTGTTTATATAATGAAACCGGTAGTACCGATCGGGCTGTGTAACATGAGATGTAGTTCCGATTTTGCCATCATTGTCTTGGTTTTAACATCACTTTAATAACCTCTCGAAGTTATACATTGAGTTGGAGGTCATGTTATATTATTTGTCTGTGGTACAATAAATCTATATGTGTGACGTAAGTGCGTTTGAGCTTGACTCATGGTAGGCTTTTTGTTATCCAATCCGTTCACCCATACCACCGACTAATTATAGAAATTATTGCATTCGCATTTTCACATACATTTCAAATAAATCATATTTTCCCTGCAACAATAAGTTCATGATAACACGGATTATACAAATAAGTTATTGGACCCATAAGATGTACAGGCTACTTAAATATAATATTATAATGAATACAACAATTGATTCCACAAAATATAAAATGGTTTCATCTTCATAGTATCAACGTACACATTGTAAATACGAGTAATATCAAAGCTGTTAATGTAAAAAAAGACAGTATATGAAATTATATGTTTTATTAGTTCTGATTCCATACTACGGGTCCTTCATATATAGGTGAACCGAAAGTAATGCCATGTTCAGGGGGGTTATTCTTTGTGATATTTCAGACAAAAAAGTTTAATACAATTTTGCCTTCCTCTTCAAGATAAATATTATTTAGTATGAAACATTTTTAAGTCTAAGAACTTGAATTCCTATAACAATGGTTCTCTCACTGCCTTTCACAACTTCCTGTCTATGCACAAATGTCCCTCGAGTAGTTTCCACTTTCTTCTGTCTCTTGCCTCTCTGGACCATTGTTGACCTGCCTGTTCTTTGAAGTCTGCCCATCTGTGCCGAGGTCTGCCCTGAAGTCTCCTTCCTATACGGGGGTCCCACATGGTTGGTCGGTATGTCCATCTGTCGCCTGGTAGCCTGGCCACGTGTCCACCGCATTTCCATTTGGATGTAATGGTTGCAGGGACACAATAGGCTATATTTATCTTTATCTTTATCTTCCGAAACATTTTTAGTGTCTTTCGGGAAAGTCATTGATTTAATTCCCAATATTCTCAGTCATTTTAAGAGAGCAGTGCATTATGGTAATGGATGCTTGAAAGAGTTTTAGTTTTGTCGTTTAAATGTGCAGAAATTTTATCCGAACAATTAATGTAACTTTTCGTTCAGCGAAAGAATTTTGTAGTTCCTAAAACCTTTCGCCGGGACAAATGTTTACTAACTAGACAAAAATGAATACAAGAGCATCTTACCTGTGCCACAAGACATGTTCTAAGTATCCTTCTTCTTAGTCAATATATTTTTGGCAATTCTGAAGATTGGTATGAAAGCCTGGACTAATCTCTCCTTGTGATTATTTCTTTTACACTTTTGCGTAATTTAAAACTAAAAAAACTCGCAATAAACCATTATCAAAACAATTGGATTAAAAAAACAATAGCTTCAATTTCACGATGCCAAATAAACTCGAAGTAGGTACAGCGTATTTTAAAAACCGTTTTAAAATAGGACAACGTACCCATTTGAGAGGCCAACAGCGCATGTGTTTGTCTCTTACTTCCCCTGTAATCCATACCATTCCACCATAGGATGACGGCTTACAGTTCTGCTGATGCCAAATTGTTTAATTTTTAAAGAGTTTAGATGCTTTGATGAGAGAGTCCGTTATGGAGGTCGCAAGTCTGCTTGCTGCATTTGTTTGATCTCTTCTACTAATTCAGTGTATTTGCTGGTTCTCTTTGGATCATAGGTTACTGTTTAATGACATTGCGTTTTCTACTGCAAAGAACTCTCTAATTATTTTTTTATTTACAGTAATATGTATGGTCCATTCGCCCAACAATTTTTTGTTGTTTATCTGTCTATCCAAGTGTAACTAATACCGTCGACTATTTGTTATATATCGAATTATTTTATTTATGGACATATAGGCCTAATGGGTCATCATTGGCTGTTGTTTGAGTGCAGTTTATGCATTGTTACTTCATCTCTTTGTAATCTTGACCAGTGAATTTTCATCTAAAATACTTCGTACAAATAATAGTCTGTTTTCAGCAAATAATAATAATAATAATAATAATAATAATAATAATAATAATAATAATAATAATTATTATTATTATTATTATTATTATTATTATTATGATTCATTTAACCTGGCAGAATTAAGGCCATACGGCCTTCTCTAACACTCAACCAGGAGTAGAACTGCGTTACAAAAAACACTACAAATTTTCAAAATACACTACAATTTTACACACAAAACTGAATATGATAATAATAATAATAATAATAATAATAATAATAATAATAATAATAATAATAATACAATTTAAACAACAAGTAAGTATAAATCAGACATAATATATAACATACAGAAAGAAAGGAGAAAGCATAATAAAATGTGAACAGCAGGTCAAAATAAATGAGACATACAAAGTATAAAAAATAAGACAATTATTGATAATAATAATAATAATAATAATAATAGTAATAATAATAATAATAATTTATTTTTATTTTATTTTTATTTATTTATTTTTATTTTATTTATTTATTTAATGTGCTGTACAACAGCCAGTGGCCAATTACAGTTCAGCACAAATATAACAAAAACATAAAACAAAAATAATTATTACACAAATATAATTACAATTAATTACAATAATGACGATGAATGGATAACTAAGAATACTATGAGAGAATGTTAATTGAGTATAATGCCTAAAAGAATACATAAATGATAAATCGTTGCCAAGAGCAAACAAAGTCTATACATTGAAGGGATCGAATTCGCAGCCATGCATGTTGGCATTTTTAATGCATCTGGAGACTGGTGAAAGAAATTTAGAATTTCTAATATATAAAAGTTTGTGGGCTCTCATATCTTTTGTTGGAATACGTAAGGTAATATTGTTTAAGAAAGAGTCACAGGATTATATAATAATAATAATAATAATAATAATAATAATAATAATAATAATAATAATAATAACAATAATAATAGTAATAAAATAGTACAGTACAAAGCATACAATGAATACAATATTTTTAAGTACACACAGTAAGGAAAATTATGATTATATATAGCTCAACTTATCACATTATAGATATATCATTATCGGAAAATATGGAAACAAAAATATAAAATAAGTTAAATATCACTAGAACAGAAAGAAAATGTGAATACGTTGTAACATGCAATACAACACTTGTCATAATAGTAAGTTAGTTTGGCAACTCATCATAAGATAATTTCCTAACTTGGATTTGAAAGATTTCAACGTTCGGCAGCCCTTGACTTCAGGCGGCAGAGTTTTCCAGTGACGAGAGGTAGCAACAGTGAAAGATGAGGAATACAGAGATGATGTGTGAAGTGGAATTTCTAGCGTGTTATCGCGTTGTGATCGAGTATTAATATTATGATAGCGAGAGAGAGTATGAAAACGAGCGAATAAATAAGAGGGGTATGAAGTGTGCATAATTCGATATAAGAGAGAAAGTGAGTGCAGATTTCTCCTCTCATGTAACCTAAGCCATGATAACTTCTCGAAAGAAGGTGAGATATGATCATAGTATCGAACATTACAAATGAAGCGGACGCACGCGTTATGAACACGCTGTAATTTCTGAGCGGAATCAATCCTGAGATCACTGAACAAAACGTCGCAATAATCGAAGTGAGGTAGAATGAGTGTCTGTACCAGCGTCTGTTTTAATTTAGATGGATAATGATACAATCTTTTTGGTGAATGGAGAATAGAGATTGCCTTCTTACATGTATATTTAATATGCAGATAAAATATGATCGTGTAAAAGGTATTGTAACAATACATGCTTGTGAAGTGCATTATAAAATCTCGGAAACTGAAAAATTCGCTCTGTTAGTTTTTGAAACTTCTTTCCTAGTTACTCAGGCATTTTTTCGAACCATGTCAATGTTTCTCATTCAGTTTTGCCATTTACATTGATATTGGTATTGACAAGAGTTTAATGGTGGGTTTCTATTCTATTTTAAGAATATTATATTATTTAGTTGTGCTTTGACATGAACGGGAAACACATTCGTGCAAGATATTTGCTTAACTGTGAAGTTTTGCAGACAAAACGAGTGGCAGAAAGTTATTCATTAATTTGGTACATACTTTATTTATATAAATTTGGTTTTGTGTGCACTGTGTGTGTGACAGGTTACGTTAGGCCAAGCTTTTTTCTATCTTCTATGGAGGAGGGACCCGAAGGCTTGCACTGCAGCCTAAAGCTTATTGTGCTTATCACTCCTTTTCTGTGAATGGTTGCGTAGCCGAACTGTCGCGCTCTTATACAAGTATAGCACGCTGCACCGTGAACTTAACCCGGGCTGTGGTATGGATGATGGTGATATGTGGATTAATGATAGCGAAATGAGTCCGAGATCCATCGCCGAAAGTTACCCAGCAATTCTGCTTCACTTGGTTACCAGGATTTGAACCCGGGCCCGATCATTTCACTGTCAGACGTGCTAACCGTTACTCCACAGCGGTTAAGTAGTTTTCAAGAAATCATTGGAGCTTCTTCAAATTTTCTGTCACTTTTTTATTTAATCTTTTTTTTCTAGTGTCTAATTTTTATGTCATATTACAAAGGTTCTGCGGACTCTGGAGAAAGAACTAAGGAAGAGACCAGTGAAGTGCTTTTTGTGGAGTGTAGCATTGTATGGGGTAGAAACAAAAGTGACGACGAAGTGAAGAGAAGCAACTAGAAGCATTTGACATGTGGATATGGAGAAGGATGGAGCGTGTGAAGTGGACAGACAGAATAAGAAACGAAGCTGTGTTGGAAAGAGTGATTGAAGAACGAATAATACTGAAACTGATCAGAAAGAGGAAAAGGAATTGACTGGGTCATGGTTGAGAAAAAACTTCCTTCTAAAGGATGCACTGAAGGGAATGATGAACGGGAGAATTGTTCGGGGCAGAAGAAGATATCAGATGATAGACGACATTAAGTTAGGCCTATATTGATCATATGAGGAGACAAAGAGGAAGGCAGAAAATAGGAAAGACTGGAGAATGTTGGGTTTGCAGTGAAAGACCTGACTTGGCAAAATACTGTGTATGTACGTACGTACGTTGTATGTATGTATGTATGTATGTAGTAGTAGGTTATTTTACGACGCTTTATCAACAGGCTTAGGTTATTTAGCGTCTGAATGAGATGAAGGTGATAATGCCGGTGAAATGAGTCTGGGGTCCAACACCGAAAGTTACCCAGTATTTGCTCGTATTGGGTTGAGGGAAAACCCCGGAAAAAACCTCAACCAGATAAATTGCCCCGACCGGGAATCGAACCCGGGGTACCTGGTTTCGCGGCTAGACTCTATGTATATATGTAGTTAGTGAGGTTTAAAAAGGGCGCGTCAGCTACTATGGCTATTTGCGCCCTTATTTAAAATTCTTCACAAAACAAAAACACAATACAATAATCTGAATGCTTAAAAGAACTAAAAAGTATGTATGTATGTATGTATGTATGTATGTATGTATGTATGTATGTATGTATGTATGTATGTATGTATGTATGTATGTATGTATGTATGTATGTATGTATGTATGTATGTATGTATGTATGTATGTATGTATGTATGTATTCATGTATGTATACTACAAAGGATCTTTCGACGTCATTATTTTGGAAGTTATTCTTGTGATACTCGGCAAGGTTAATTAATGGATTACTTAATTTTCAAGAGTTCTGAATTAAAAAATAGAACATAATGAAATATACGTAAGATGGGGAAAGATATTTGAAGTAGTCTACATTATTGGAAAGATGATCTGACAATTAGAGCACGAGGTCGGAGGAGACCAATGTTCCAAGTTCTCAAATGAGGAAGAAGTTCAATATTTATCAGCGCCAACGACGAAAGTCATGTTATTAACATTCAGCATATTCAAATTACACGATCAAAAATTTTAATCACGTTCGCGAAATTCAATTCGAGCACTCAGACCGCTTTTGTCAATTTGTTTGTTTGAGTGATTGGTTTAATTATTCCTGGATAATTTGCTTTAATTCATTTTTTAAGCGTTTTGATTCACGTTTAAATTTCCGTAGAGTGCATATGAAAGAGCTTGTGTTTTGTGTGATAAACGAGATATTTCACCTTATCAGTGACTATACAAGCAATGCTTTTAAACACGGCAAATGTGAAAGAGAAATGTATGCGTCCGTTGTGGAGAGTGTGGGAGAGAGGGGGGGTCGATGTGTTTTGCTGTATAAAACAGCCGCTGAGAGCTGCGATGGCCACTGCATAGCACACAAAGAGCGGGAAATGGGGATTGACTAGCGGCTAACAGATGCGATGTGGAGAGATAAAAGATTGAACCACTGCCCAACTGGTCCATGTGTTGTGAGACTTTAATAATACGAGAAGTAATTTTAGCCTCTGCTGTTAATAAAGCGCATGAAAATAACAATATCAAACAGAGACGTTTTCAGAGAAACTGGGGGCTGAGTGAAAATATCATGCACCTCAAATTGGAGGATTGCCTTAACGATTCACATATTTATTATTTGTAGACTGTTGATTAACCGTTGTGTACTTGAACAGTTCAGATCCTAGGAACATTATAAGGAACGGAGCAAAAATACAAATATTTCATAAAGAATCCTACATTATACAGAATGTAATACTTACTTACTTATTTACTTACTTACTTACTTAATGGCTTTTAAGGGGATGCGCTACTGAAAAATGACCGTTTTTGAAGAAATGTCATGTTTTGTTTTATTTTACTCTTATATGATATTCTTATTGAATTTGGTATTCCCAAGAAACTAGTTCGATTAATTAAAATGTGTCTCAGTGAAACATACAGCAGAGTCCGTATAGGTCAGTCTCTATCTGATGTTTTTCCAATTCACTGCGGGCTAAAGCAGGGAGATGCACTATCACTTTTAATTTTTAACTTCGCTCTAGAATATGCCATTAGGAAAGTTCAGGATAACAAGCAGGGTTTGGAATTGAACGGGTTACATCAGCTTCTTGTCTATGCGGATGACGTGAATATGTTAGGAGAAAATACACAAACGATTAGGGAAAACACGGAAATTTTACTTGAAGCAAGTAGAGCGATCGGTTTGGAAGTAAATGCCGAAAAGACAAAGTATATGATTATGTCTCGTGACCAGAATATTGTACGAAATAGAAATATAAAAATTGGAGATTTATTCTTCCAAGAGGTGGAAAAATTCAAATATCTTGGAGCAACAGTAACAAATATAAATGACACTCGGGAGGAAATTAAACACAGAATAAATATGGGAAATGCGTGTTATTATTCGGTTGAGAAGCTCTTATCATCCAGTCTGCTGTCCAAAAATCTGAAAGTTAGAATTTATAAAACAGTTATATTACCGGTTGTTCTGTATGGTTGTGAAACTTGGACTCTCACTCTGAGAGAGGAACATAGGTTAAGGGTATTTGAGAATAAGGTGCTTAGGAAAATATTTGGGGCTAAGCGGGATGAAGTTACAGGAGAATGGAGAAAGTTACACAACACAGAACTGCACGCATTGTATTCTTCACCTGACATAATTAGGAACATTAAATCCAGACGTTTGAGATGGGCAGGGCATGTAGCACGTATGGGCGAATTCAGAAATGCATATAGAGTGTTAGTTGGGAGACCGGAGGGAAAAAGACCTTTAGGGAGGCCGAGACGTAGATGGGAGGATAATATTAAAATGGATTTGAGGGAGGTGGGATATGATGATAGAGACTGGATTAATCTTGCACAGGATAGGGACCGATGGCGGGCTTATGTGAGGGCGGCAATGAACCTTCGGGTTCCTTAAAAGCCAGTAAGTGAGTGAGTGTTACTCTTCAGATGCTAAATTCCAATGCTCCATTACCACAACCTGTGTTTCAGCTATAATATACACTATAAAAAACATAGAAAACTCTTGTTTTGGATTCCAAAAAACGGTTTCCAAAATATACGTGTTATTTTCAAATTTTATTTTTAAAAGAGTTATTTCTTGACTTAGATCATTGAAATTTTCTTGATTAATTCATAATCATGATCATAATATGCTGTTAAAATTTGAATACATTATCTCTTAAAATGTAGAAATTAGAAAATTCAGTAGCGCATCCCCTTAAGGAACCCGGAAGTTCATTGCCGCCCTCACATAAGCCCGCCATTGATCCCTATCCTGAGCAAGATTAATCCAGTCTCTACCATCATATCCCACCTCCCTCAAATCCATTTTAATATTATCATCTCATCTACGTCTCGGCCTCCCCAAGGGTCTTTTTCCCGCCGGCCTCCCAACTAACACTCTATATGCATTTCTGGATTCGCCCATACGTGCTACATGCCCTGCCCATCTCTAGCGTCTGGATACAGAATGTAATTTCAAACAAAAAAGAAGTAATACAATTTTGATCGCTTTTCTTCATTTTTGAGGAAAAAATTACTTTATATGAGACATTTCATAACGTATTTTAGGAAAGCTATTGAATTATTTTCCAGATATGCTCAGTCAATTTAAGAGAGAAGTGTATTAAGATGACTGTTACACTTTTACTACGTCATACTACAAAACCCCACTATTTTTAATTGTATTTTTTATTAATAATTTTATTACTGTCATTATTGAGTGTAATTAGTTACCACTGCCACCGGGTATATACCCATTGCAGTGTGAAAAAATAGATACATACATTAAAAGGAACGGAGCAGAAATGCAAATATTTCATAAAGAATCCTACATTATACAGATGTACAGTTTCCCTGAAAAAGGATGAGACGATTGGATATTCTTAAGTCTCAGATGTGAGACACTGCGCATGATCGGAGACCAGAGCACTGATACACAAGATAACGAATGTTGAGTTACTTAAATTCAGACTATTTGGTTTGTTACTAGCATCGTTCCGAAATTCACTTCAAAAACTGCAAAAAATATGATAATATTACGTAAATGAAAGATAAATATATACATAAATCGTGTAGTTAAATCGACAAAGGACCTTCATGACTAGATCGACACTCCATACAGAAAGGAAAGCTTTCATGTCGTTTCAATAGCTCAGACGGTAAGACTTCTGCGTGTTGTGTAGAAGAGTGCGAGTTCGATTCTTAGTCTATACAACGATTTTTTTTGTCTAAATAACGTTGAAATAGCTAAGTAACGTTGAAATAGAGTTTTACAAAGTCCTGAGATTAAGCGTTAATGATCGCAAACAATACATAATTACAAGTTATAATATTATAAACGTTAATCTAATGAATGCATTTATACACACATATACAATGTAAATGCATATATATTAAAAACTAACAATTAAAATGAAATTATAAAAATATATATAATAATACACAAACTTTTACAAAGGTTTAGTGTCCTTAGGCTATGTAATTTGTTGAGTAATTATTACAATATTTTATTAATAGCTTTCCCATATGTGTAAGAAATGCACTCGCACAAAACAATTTTTGTTAAAAGTATGGCTTTGGATTATTTCATTCTCACACCTTCAGTTAATTTTAACTATTTTATCTACGTGTTTGCAATAGTGTTTAATTTAGTATGCATTCAATTTTATTCATGTTATGATTGAATGGAAAAGCACTGTTGCAGTTATTGACTAATTACATATATTAATACTAATTATTAAATGCATCTGTTAAGTAACCAATTGCAGTATCTTTTGCAAAATCTTGAATGTTTAAGTTGTCAATAATATTTCTGTACTATATACTATAATACGTTAAAAGAATTTGCAATAGATTTGGGATCCTCTACTTTATAATCATTGGTTTTAGTGAAAAGATATTTTCTTTCTTAGGATATCTGCAAGTTTAAATTTAATAATATTCCGAATAGATTTAATTGCATTATCTGAATTTTATACTTTTCTATTCAAATATATTCTATTTCCCTCTTTCATAATTTTTGATAAATTACACTGTACTCCTTGCAGTATTTAAGAACATGAGGATCATTACATTGCAACTCATTACATATAGATTCTTCTTTTTAATACATGAGATTTTGAAGTCCCTGCGTTATCTACATGATTTTACTTTTGAATTTTTTCACAACATTGAGTGGAGAAAATCCACTGAAGTGATTATGAAATTAAGTGAAAAATGCAATACATTAACTCTTAATATCAGTAGTACCAGTATCATATACGTTTTTCCAAGATTCATTTTGTAGACATAAATGTAAATAATCATTAGATACAACATTTACGATCCTTTCTTAGTTTTTAAATTAATATTTTCAAATTGTTCAGTGACATTGGAAACACTTAGGATTTGTTTATCATGTTCAGACAAGCCATTGATTATAGGTTCTGTCGAATACTAATTCAGTCTAATTCTGTGTACAAAACATTTATCAATGGCTGTGCTACTTCAGCTTAGATTTAATTAGATTAGTTTCGCAACAGTTGGACTTCCTGTTATATCCTGTTATTTAGATATTTAATTTAGGGTTGATTTATTAACTCTTACTATGCAAGATGCCTCTTATTTCAATAATTCTATATCACGTTAAATAGTCATTGTCTACACTAAAGTATTATCGTCATCCCTCATTTCTCATCGTAATGGCGAACCGACGTGACATGAGACAGCGAGATATAGCTCTAGTGGAGGCTGGATATGGGGCTAGATCTGCTGGCCGTTTGGTCGGTGTTCCTGGAAGTACAGCCGCGAGGTGGCTTATCGTTACCAAAATTTAGGGGAGGTCGAAAATCGCCCTATTCCTTGGTGTCCGCGGATTTCTTCATTGGAAGAGGATGCTCTCTTATTCGAGACAGTTCGAAAGGACCCCTTTCTGACTGCTAACGAAATAAGAGCAGTATCTAACTTTCCCGGCTCTTCACAGACTGTGATCAACAGGTTGAGGATCCGCGGTATTAGGAGCCGGAGGGCTGCGCAAATGGAAATATTGGGGGAAGCACAAGCTGTCGACCGTCTTGCCTTCGCTACCAATCGAGTGGATTTCGATTGGAGAAATGTAATTTTCTCCGACGAAACAACCATCTCGAGTGATTACGAAGGTCCTGTCCGTGTCTATCGTGAGGATGGTCTCCGACATGACCAGCGCTATGTGCACCGACGTGAAAGATCGGGGCGCTTTAGCATATCGTGTTGGGGGTGGATGTCTTACGATGGACCTGGCGTTATAGAAGCATCTATGGCCGGTTTAATGCGGGAACTTACGAGCACATTCTGGAAAATATATTCCTTCCCTCCGCCCTAGAACGTTTTCCCGAAGGAACATTGCTGTTCCAGCAGGATAACCATCCCGTGCACTATGCTGCAAGCATTCAAAGATGGTTTCAAAGGAGACCCGAGATCGAAATCATTAATTGGCCTCCGAAGTCACCTGATTTGAATATCATCGAAAATTTATGGGTGGAATTGAAAAAGAGAAGGATAGTCCCTATGCCCACCGACGCCCTCGAAATCGAGACGAATTGTGGGATCAAGTTGTTGACACCTGGGAAGATCTCGCCGGGGATCAGAACTTATTTCACAATCTCGTGACATCCATGCCGGATCGACTTAGATCTGTAATAGAAGCTGATGGCATGTGGACAAGATTTTAAGTTAACAGGTCTCTTTTTGTTTCTTATGATTTTTGTTTGAGGAAGAATACTTTTAACTTCCAAGTAAGTTTTATTTTTTTTTGACGAGGTTCAGCCAACTTGTAAAACCCAGAAATTGGGCATAAATTATTCCATATTTTTCGACAAATTAGACAGTCGAGGAACTCTGAACAAATTAATTACACCTCAATAAAAAAAAGTTTTACCCGGGATCGAACACGAGACGTTTCGGTTATACAGCGGAACCAACACGCTACTATATGAGCTACCGAGACAAGACAGCGACAGCAGCAGTCCAGAATGTAGATCCCTTAGCAGGCATTTGCCATTCGGTACATTGAAGCAATGATATTTTGTGACTCGAGCTATGTTGTGAAATCCTGGCCTTAAATGGCAGTCTTCTTCGTGATCCTTATTCTGGTCCTTGTCCTTGTTGTGGTCCTTGTAACAATTCTTGTACTATTTCTCATGTTATATATCGTTACGTCGATATCGAGTGAACCGCGCTGTAGAACTTTAACTTCCGACGACCAGGAATCGTCTCATTCTTTTTAAGGGTAACTGTACGTAAGTAATTTCAAACAAAAAAGGATTAATGCAATTTTGATCGTTTTTCTTCATTTTTGGGGAAAAAATTACTTTATATGAAACATTTCATAGCGTAGGGCCTATTTTAGGAAAACTATCGAATTAATTTCGCGATATGCTCAGTCAATTTAAGAGAGCAGTGTATTAAGATGACTGTTACACTTTTTCTACGTCATACTACTTTTGACCAATAAAACGGTACGAAAGGATGTCTTTCAACTAGTCATGGCTCCTTATTGCACAATTTTATCGCTTCCCTAGCATTTGTTTAATTTTATTCCTTCCCTAGCATTTGTTTGTTTTTATCACTACCCTAGCATTTGTTTCTTTGATTGCCAACATTTCAAACTGCAAATTCTTTACGGTACTATAAAACATGCTTTGCGATCGTAAGTTGTTTCCCACATAGATAGTCGACTGAAAATGGCGGCTCCGTTCAAACATTTTGGTGAACATAACATTAGTGAAATAGAATTTTAGGAAATCAATATCTACTTTATTGTATTAGAGTACTTTATTTCTTCTAATCTTTATATACTTTATCCTGTTTTTATCACCTTCCTACCATCTGTTTTTTTGTTTACCGACATTTCAAACTGCAAATTCTTTACGGCACTATAATACATGGTTTGCGATCGTAATTTTTTTACAGCATAGCCAACTGTAGATGGCGGCTCCTTTCATGCGTTCTGGTGAAGCTAACATTAGTTTATTGACGTATCCAGAAAGATGAAAATGAGCTTCAAATATCACAATCTTTATTGTAACTGATGTCATTTCCTAAATAGTACAAATGACTGACTTGTTCTATAATTTTGTCGTAGTTATTATTTTCATTCCTACTGATTCCTTGGCTCGAATATCTATTACTTCGTTTTTGCAAAGGAAACTCTCGTATTATACTATTGTCGATCTGATTAAGTTTGAAGACTGATTCTTTGTCTTGGATAATAAGCAAGTTATCAGCAAATAATAATACAAAGAGAGCCAATGAAACAAGCGATTTCCAGATTCGTGTCTTTTCGGCTGTTGTCGGGTATTTTAATTGTTACATGCAACAATCTATTCTTAATTCCATAGAATTTGTTTATAATGCATCGTTGGACGGGTGATCAACGTGAGTTTGCTTTTAAGTCATATTACAAAAATAATGACACTTTCATTGATGCACAACAGCTATTTCGACGTCATTACAACACAATCTATTATATACAGTCACGAAGCTTGAGTTTTGAGGGTGCTAGAAGCAATAGACTGTGACGGTACTATTTTGCATTGCCTGTAATGAGGCGATATTAGCGATCCTAGTGGTGAGCAACTATCTAATGTTTGCATATTTACTACGTATTGAGCTTCGCGACTGTATATACTAGACTGTGATTACAATATCCATCGCAATGGTTCGATATCATCAGCCCATGCAATAAAAATCTGGATTCAGAACTTTGAAGTAACTGGTTCTGCGTTAAAGAAGAAGTCTCCAGGTAAGCAAAGATCTGTACGTGCCCGGGAAACATCAACGCCGTAAGAGCGTTCTGCCCGTCGTCATGCAATTTCACTTGACTTGTCAAACATCATACGAAGAATTCTTCATAAAGACTTACACATGCATCCATTCAAAATTAAAGTAATGAAGACAGTAAAGGATGCTGATAAAGTAAACTGCATGACTTTTTGCCAACAATTCTTGGATCTAAATGTTAACGAAGACATTGTCCAAAATATGCTGATGAGTGATGAAGCTCATTTTCACATCTCTGGATACGTCAATAAACAAAACTCCCGATACTTGCCACCAACTAACCTTTATGGAATGCACGAGGAACCATTACACAGTGTCAAAGTTACAGTTTGGTGTGCAATAGCGTCATTTGGAATCATCGGTCCTTATTTCTTTGAGGACGATAATGGGACATATGTTATTGTAACATCACAGCGATATGTCCGAATGATTCAAGAATTTTTGTCTCCACAATTTGCCAATAATCCTGTCATTTACTAGCATCAGGAGTTACTGTAACATGAGCACATCATGGTCTCCTAGAAAATAATTATAATCAAACACTACAAGGCCTATTTTTTAAAGTTGTATTAGGTATTTATTTTACCGTTCTACAGGATGGTACGACTAGTCACACGGCTAGACTTAGACTTGAAGAATGTGTCCCACCTGCGGGATATAGTGTTCAGAAAATAAAAATTTCATGAGGTACAAGTAAATGCTATTGTGTATATTTTTAGATATATTTTAGATATATATTCAGACAATACAGTAAGGATCAAAGTAAACGATCACCTAACAAATGCAATAGGTGTTAACAAAGGTGTTCGTCAGGGAGACTCACTGAGTCCTTTACTTTTGATTATGGTAATGGAAGAAATAATTAAAGAAACAAAGACCCAGAAAGGATATAAAAGGGGAAGTAAAGAAATAAAAATGGTATGTTATGCTGATGATGTAATATTGGTAACAGAATGCGAAGATGATCTGCAAAGAATGTTAAATCAGTTCAATACCAGCTGTAAAAAATATGGGTTTAAAATATCTACACTAAAGACAAAATCTATGGTCATAAGTAAGAACCCAATACGATGCAAATTAGAATTGGAAAAACAAATAATTGAACAAGTGATGTGCTTTCAATATCTTGGCTTCCAGTTATCAAGCTCAGGCCTTTTACAAAACGAAATTTTAAACCAAGTCACTAAAGCAAATAGAGTATCGGAATATTTGAACGACACCATATGGAGAAATAAATATCTCCACATTGAGCCTAAGGTTCGAATCTACAAGACCGTGGTGCGCGCTATTCTCACTTAAGACCTGAAACAGCAAAAACGAAACAGATGTTGGATACAACAGAAATGAAAACCTTAAGGAAACTTGCAGGAATCACAAGAAGGGACCATATACGGAATGATCAGATCAGAGAACAATGCAAAACACAACCAATTAGAGAATGGACGCAAATAAGAAGAAAACAATGGAATGAGCATGTATCTCGAATGGGAGAGGATAGAATTGCGAGAATCGCCAGGGATAACTACCCATCCGGAAGAAGATCCCCAGGAAGACCATTAAGTAGATGGAGAGATACTCTGGATTAACAGGCTGGAAGCCTAGAGAGAAGAGGAGGAGAAGAAGAAGAAGAAGAAGAAGAAGGTGTATACTTTAACGGTCTTACTAATAAAAACTCTACATACAGACGTTTAACTGTCTTATACTTATACAATGAGTAGCTCGTTTATAAGTCGTGTGTAAATTCCTTACTAATAATCACTATATACGTCGTGTGTAACAGTATAACTGTTACACAGCTACGTCATAGTTTCGTCATTACTTCGTTACGAAAGGTAATAGAATATCTGAGGTTCTCTATTGCATCCGGTAGAGCGCTCTAGTGTGGAGTGTTAAGTATCGATAGTACAACTGGCTCTAATCGATTACCATACTATATTTTGGTCAAAGAGTACAAGCTACAGTAATATTATTCTAATTATTCTGAGCTCTTTGGTTTGTTCTTCTTTGATTACTAGGCAACCATCATCATAAAATGACAGTCGGTACGAACAGCTGTTAGAGGGGCGGCCAGTTTTTCTCTATATAAACAACGCTTAAACAAGGGGTTTCGTGTATATAACTACTGCAAAGCAATTCCCATTGCATAGTTACAGGCTGTTCATACATCCATCGCTTCTGCATGGTTTATTAGTAAAGTTTTCTGTCTCAAATCTGCGTAAGTCTCGTATAAAAACTATACACGGTTTATTAGTAAGACTGTAAATGTAAAGTGAAAATTTCGTTTCAAAGTAATCAGTGCAATAATTGTTAAAGTTTTAAAACCGTCGGTTTCATTGGCTCACCTTATACATTCCTATCTCTATTTCGTGATATTTTCAAACAGAATTCATTAGTTATTTCCATTTTTACACTACATCGTCATTGTAAATATAAAGAGAGTGGTGTTATACAACTATCTCAAATATTAATTTGTGTTTAGGAAATTAACACTGAAATCGATTAGAATATACAATTAGGTATTTCTTAATTTGCTCAAAATTGATTATGCATGTTCACATAACTTTGATAGACAGAGTGATCCGTTTGGGTATGGATAAAATAAAAACATGTTAAAACATTTACTACTCAACTTTACTTGTTGCAACTTTGTGCATACAACACTGAAAGATGGGGGATTTCTCAGAGCTCAACATGACCCCCATTGCGCACCCTGCACAACTCATAACGGTGATGCAATTCAGCCCATGTCCGTTTTTACATAAGAGGAGTGATTTGTTGAAAAGCTTGAGTAATTTTTACACTCAGATCATCAATGTTCCTGGGTTTATGTGAATAGACAATATCTTTAACAAAACCCTACACGAAGAAGTCAGGAGGGGGTTAGATCTTGGAAGCCAAGAGATAGCTGCTTCTCGTACTGGGTTTCTCCTGCGACCTCCTGCATGTTTTTATAACACAGAACCTGTTTCTACAAATGTTCTATACCACAACATTATGGAATCGTATTTAGGTACATTACGCACACCATACTCACGTCGAAATTCTCTTTGAACTCTTTGAACACTCACAAATTTAGCATATCAAAGAATACATTGTTGATTTGTAGTACGCATTTTAATCATCTACAATTTTAATTTGTCCTTTCAGATTATGCATTGTTGATTGACATATATGGAAATTCCCATCTTTTAATCATAATTAAGCTGCGGAAGTATGCCTATATTTTAATCCTTAATCTGAAGGCATATCCATTTTAAGACATTGTGAGTATTATATGCGAATTCTATAGTGCCTATAATTGCCTATTTCACTAATAAATGACTATTTGCTTATAAATGCCTAGAAGTTGCCTAAATATCCGTATTATATATTATACTAGAATTTACTGACCATTCTATCGATATTTTTTGAATCTGTAATTTCTATCTTATTTATTCAACAGAGGGAAGTGATATAGAACTATCGATAATTCTGTGTATTACGTTTTACTGTCACCAGAGCGCGGAGAAATCGATTAATTTAAAATCAACCAATAAGAAAAAAATGTAATTTCGAAAGCCGCATGAATCATTGTGGTAGTTGACTAGAGTAGTTGTTTTAAACTGTGTATCCGTTTTGTGAGTTTGTGACTTGAATATAGAGTTGAGTTTTCTGCTGTAGTACGTGGAGATATGCCAAAGCAAAAGTTATCAGAAGCATTGATTGGAAAATACATTGACATTACTGCGTCCCACTGGTTTGGTCCCCAGC
The DNA here is from genome assembly GCF_040183065.1 of Periplaneta americana. NCBI lineage: Eukaryota > Metazoa > Arthropoda > Insecta > Blattodea > Blattidae > Periplaneta > Periplaneta americana. The sequence continues at coordinate 28,879,857 of NC_091121.1, forward strand.
TGAGATTGGATCCCTGAAGTATTGCCCCATCAGTTCATGTGTGAAGTGGAAGGGAGTTTCTCCCAATTTAAGAACATTCTTGCAGACAGTAGACATCAGTTCTCATTACAACATTGGACGACTATTTAATTATTCACTGCCATAATAACATAGAAACTAGTGAATAATGCTACGCTATGGTCGTGTTAGCCGTTAAGAATTAGAAATTGTTAGTGCCTTTTTAAATGCCTATTTTGCCTGCCTATTTCAACTGTTTTAGTGCCTAATAATCCTCAGCTTGATCATAATATAACCAGCAAGAAATTTTTCCTACTATCATAATAGCTTCATAATAATAAATTAATATTATGCATACCCAAACGGATCAGACGGTATAATTTGTTTGTGCGAGATCGTGCGTATTTTCTTGCTTTCCGCACAAAATCAATACGCGGTAAGTGTGAAATACCACATTCAGTATTCCCAACGTAACACACACAACAATTTCCCTCTTCTTACCGCTTAAGCGCGACATTCATTTTACTGCTTTAGGCTTTTAACATATTATTTTTAGAGACGTTTAACATAGTAATAATTATAAATTGGAAACTTACCACTGCAATTTCACCTAAATTGCAATGTTAATTGTTGTTTTTAAATATTTGCAAAAATTAAGTAAAGTCTACTATTCCACGAAACTTATTGCATTCCTGATACAAGTAACATTAAGGAGGCTGTGAAAAAATCAACAAGATTCCAGATGCCGATGTTATTACTGCAATATGTTATATAAATAATATTGTTAAAATATTAAAATGAAAAATAAATCATTACACAACCTTACCGTTTGTTTTAAGTTGGCATTTATAGACTGGGGGGGGGGAAGAGAGACGTATATCACGGCCTGCTGGAATATAGTAAACACAGCAAACATTTTATAGCAACAATTTGAAGATAGATATTTTAGTTTTTAAAAGTTGCCGTCATTGAACAGAAACCAAGGTGGAGATTTCATTGCAACTAATTAGAAATTCGTCTTTCAGGTATGTAATAAACGATCTTCGCACAAAATAATGTACGATGCACGAGCGGTATGTTTGTTTTCATGTTCTCGGAAATTAAAAAAGCTCAACTACGTTTCGCTTTTTCAAACTTTTCCTCGAACATGAAAATATTAACATACCGCTCTTGTAACGCATATTACTATTGTGTAGAAGGTAAAGAATTAGGCATGCGACATGTAAACGCTCAGACACAGGGAAAACATCGTGAAATGAGTCAGGAAGCATTAAGAAATTAAGGGCGTATCATTGGGAGCAGCCTGTAATGAAACCATGAGAAATGACAGCGTAATCTGAGGGGGACAGTGTTCTTGCGCCCGCCTACTGTATCACTTGCCCGTCAAGTAATGAGAGTTGAGGCCCTTCGTACGGCGCTGAATATTTCGTGAATCGCCACGCAATCCTCCACACGTGTCCCGGAGTCCACTTATAATTCATCAGTGACTGATGTACCAGCCACCCTCTCCCGTCCATCAGGGAACCCCCTTCTTCCCTCTGCACGTGGGGGTGAAGTCTTTGTTCTACGGCTGGGGAGTCTAGGTATAACGTTATGAATATTAATTCCAACCCTCAAAGATACACGCGTATCCGAGGAAAGGCCGTTTTGACAAAGGATGTTTTACTAATGTACAATTTGTTTTAAGCTACTGGTACTGAAGGGCAACTTCGCTTATCCATGGATTTCAATTCACGAAGCTACTGTTAGCTTCAGAGTCCATAAATTTCTTCATACACGTTGACTTAGCTTAGGTATAGCAAATATGACACCGCAGTAACATTTTATTGGTCATAGTAGGCTGCTTATCTTATTTTACCTTAGCTATCTACCTACCTCTTTTAATATCTGTCTACTTATTCGTCCCGTCTGTCTGTCTGTCTGGCTGGCTATCTATCTACAGAACCGTCTGTCTGCCGCCTTTCTGTCCAGTGGCATTTCAATTCATCTATGTGCCTGCTATTTAAGGAGACTGGGAAGTGATACCTGTTCAATTAAAAAATTTTAGTATACAAGTTTAGATCAATATATCTAGGCTTTCATTGCTCAGAATGAATAAAAATTTCCGTGCTTATACAATCAATCATTCTGAATTCAGTGATATAAAAGACAGCCAGTTGGTTTCATATCCAAGTGCAAAAGAAAGGCCCTAACTGATAACCTGTTTTCCCACTTTGCTAAGTGTACCTTATTCTTCAGGTCCACATTGCTTGATACAATCTTCACTCACATACCTTGTATTTTTTTAAGTTATCTAGTAATGTATATTGTAAATTCTAAAGCAAAATTTAGTTAAATATTTCACCCTTAGTGAAACAGAAAAAAATATTGAATTTTGTTTAACATTCATTGAATTTTTTTTCAATGCATGTATTTTTTCTCGTCTTATGTGTGTGATATTCTTAAACCCGTTGGTTTACTATGTAGAACACAGGTTGCAGAAAACACTGCAAACATTTCATGTAAATTGGTTCAGTTGTTTCAGAGAAAAATGCACTTTAGTTTGAAAAATGTCGACTTATACAAAACTGCATTAAAAAAGAGGAATGTTTGAATTGCATACACCGCCAAATTTAAAGACGCCATTTAAAGGGCTTATGTGCAGAAATACCCCCACAGTATTTATATTGTTTTAAAGAGTAAGATTTGTACTTTTTTAAAACAAAATAAAAATCGGCTTATTTATCCCTAATCACTAGTACCTGGTTCCCTTATTGTATACAGTGTCTCCCAGAAACGTCCTCCACATGATTCGAATAGGGAAACCAAATAATGCAACCACGAATAGGTTAAAAATATTTGTTTAACGATGTTTAATACTAAACAGGAAATAAACCATAATTGAATATACTGTCATCACCCCTGATACTTCTCCAAAATGCATCCAGCATGCAACTGTATTACTTTATAACTTGAAGAACTGGATGGAAATTTGGGACACGCTGTATTACTTATCCACCGTATTATTTTGTTTTTATTTATTTATTTATAAATTTATTTATTTATTTATTTATAAATTAATTAATTTATTTATTTATTTATATATAAATGTATTTATTTATAAATTTATTTATTAATTTATTTATTTATAAATTAATTTATTTATTTATTAATTAATTTATAAATTTATTTATTTATTTATAAATTTATTTATTAATTAATTTATAAATTTATTTATTTATTTATTTATAAATTTATTTATTTATTTATAAATTTATTTATTTATTTATTTATTTATTTATAAATTTATTTATTTATTTATTTATTTTTATTTTTTATTTATTTATTTACATTAATCTACACATTGCTGTTTGCGCATGATCAAGTAATAATAGCACAAGAATGTGATTATGCAGAATATATGTTTAGAAAATTGATTGAAGAGTATAACAAATGGGTATTTAAAATAAATTTTCAAAGTACATTTTATATGGGATGCGGTGAAATACAAGAGATTTGGTTTTGCAAGATGGAATAGGCATCATCGAAGAGTGTAATGAATTTGAATATTTAGGAGTCAAAATTAATAAAAATGCTACACAGGATTTTATTAAACATAGGATAAATAAAGGAAGATCAGCAACAGAAATGTTATATGGAATATTATGGAACAAGAATATTTTTAAGGAAGCAAAGATAAATATTTATCTGTCTATAGTCCAAAGTTTGACAACATATTATGGAGTGGAGACATGGAAGTTAAATCAAAATTTGCTGTCAAAATTATTAGCATTAGAAATGGATTTTTTACGATGTTCGGCCAGACATTCCAAACTTGAAAAAATAAGGAATGAAGCGATCAGAGAACATATGAATAAAGAAAATTCAATTTTAGATTTCGTAAAATAGACTGTTAGAATGATATGGACATGTAAAGCGAATGGATGATTGAAGGCTACCAAGAAGAGTTTTAGATTAGATTCCAGAGGGAAGGAGAGGCAGAGGTAGACCGCAAAACACCTGGTTGCAAAACATAAATAAAGCGCTAGCAGAGAAGGAACTGTAAGAACGTAATTGGGAAGATAGAATTGGATGAAAAGAATAAGAACGGAGGACATTGGTCACAGGAAAATGTGATATTACATTGTAAATCTGTTTGTAATAACAATAATTTACGTAAGTAAGAAAACGCAAATAGTTAACCGAAAACACGAATTTTAATGCAATCGAACACTACATGCAACATATGGATATTTATTATAATTGTTACTATTAATTAATCATAGTTATTGTTATTTTAATTTCTTTACTTCCATTCTTATATAATGTTACTCTTTTTAGTAATTATAATAATAATAATAATAATAATAATAATAATAATAATAATAATAATAATAATAATGATTTATTTTAGCTGGCAGAGTTAAGGCCGTAAGGCCTTCTCTTCCACACAACCAGCAAAAAGTGTATATACATATGCATGAACTTACAAAGAATTCAACAATTTGATTTAGATGAGAGTTACATGTATACAAGAGTTATTTACGAATTAAACAACAAAATACTATGAACTATTAATTAAACACTGAAATAAACTGTGTAGCAGAATTAAACTAAAATACATAGAATGTTAATATATTTCAAATTATATTAGATAATAGAAAGAGATTATTATGAGACAATTTTGAAAATGCAGCACAATCACGATGATGTCTAAAGAAAAAAAGCAACAGTGTAGTCTGTAATATTTTAAATCAGTATGATTGGAGTGAAATGCTAGACTTTATCAGATAACACACATTGTCGTATTTCAGAAATTTTCTCATCACAAGTATTAAACTGTGAAGAACTTTGCTGAACTGAATTCAGGTATTTTATTTTGTACCTATCCACCTCCAAACTATTGAAATCTCTAGTCAGTTTAGAAGATGAGAAATCATTTACTTATTTAAATGAATCTAGGACTCTCTTGGGAATTTGTCAAAGTCAGATAGAATATATGCGAGGGGTTTCCGAGAAGGAAGTGATTAATACCAGGATGTGGAACGTCCCAAACTCTTTTAAAAATATATATTTAGATGAGATATTAAGAAATTGAAACTTGTCTTGTGAAGAAATGGGCGTTCCAGTGTGCGAATATGGAGTGGAATAACCCATGAGAAATTCATGAATGTCTTTCGCTTAGTGCAACATTTACTGATCCTGCTTTGAGCAACGATTATTGCGTAATTGTTACTTACTTACTGGCTTTTAAGGAACCTGGAGGTTCATTGCCGCCCTCACATAAGCCCGCCATTGGTCCCTATCCTGAGCAAGATTAATCCAGTCTCTACCATCATATCCCACCTCCCTCAAATCCATTTTAATATTATCTTTCCATCTACGTCTCGGCCTCCCCAAAGGTCTTTTTCCCTCCGGCCTCCCAACTAATACTCTATATGCATTTCTGGATTCGCCAATACGTGCTACATGTCCTGCCCATCTCAAACTTCTGGATTTTATGTTCCTAATTATGTCAGGTGAAGTATACAATGCGTGCAGCTCTGCGTTGTGTAACTTTCTCCGTTCTCCTGTAACTTCATCCCTCTTAGCCCCAAATATTTTTCTAAGAACCTTATTCTCAAACACCCTTAATCTCTGTTCCTCTCTCAAAGTGAGGGTCCAAGTTTCACAACCATACAGAACAACCGGTAATATAACTGAATAATTTCAAGGGAAAAATTGTTCCGGGGCCGGGTATCGATCCAGGGACCTCTGGTTGAACGTACCAGTGCTCTGCCAACCAAGCTACCCGGGAACTCCACCTGACACCGTCTCAACTTTTCCCTTTATATCCACACAACTCGCGCATGGGCTGACGAAGCGCCAGAGACCCACATCGAGTGCACACAATCTCTGTGTGACTTGGAATTGTGGTTTTCTGTTAACGTACACAGTGACGTATATATTATGCAAATCTGGTCTTTCAGGTAAAGCTCCCTGTAAAGCAGATTTGAATAATTTCAAGGGAAAAATTGTTCCGGGGCCGGGTATCGATCCCGGGACCTATGGTTGAACGTAAATTTTTCCCTTGAAATTATTCAAATCTGCTTTACAGGGAGCTTTACCTGAAAGACTAGATTTGCGGTAATATAACTGTTTTATAAATTCTAACTTTCAGATTTTTTGACAACAGACTAGATGACAAAAGCTTCTCAACCGAATAATAACAGGCATTTCCCATATTTAGTCTGCGTTTAATTTCTTCCCGAGTGTCATTTATATTTGTTACTGTTGCTCCAAGATATTTGAATTCTTCCACCTCTTCGAAGGAAAATTTTCAGCAAATTTTTATAGTTCCATTTCGTTCAATATTCTGATCACGAGACATAATCATATACTTAGTCTTTTCGGGATTTACTTCCAACCCTATCGCTTTTGCGTAATTGATAGAAAATGAAATTTCAATATTGCCACTCTACGTTGCACTCCATCTGCCAATCATACGCTATTAAATTTCGCACTTGTCATTTATATTGAACATGAAACGAAATATATAAACTAATTAGTGCAAACGAAACTTTAAATTTAAATGTTTCATTAATTATAACCGTGTACATGTGGAGTAGCCTGAATGAGACCTGAATATATAAGGAACCTTAGCACAGTCAACTGATGAAAATGCACCTAGTTTGGAGCCAGCGTAATTGCTCACTTAGATGAATGTAGCTCGCTCTAGGATTAACCTTCCCTTGCAGGGTTAAAACAGTAATCTAAAGGCGTAAAACGAAGACGAAATCAGTAGAGTTGAGGAAATAATTCTAAACGTATATTTAGAAGTAGAGCCATCCCTAAGATCAGCCTTATACTGATGAAGATAGTTTTTATTAATGTAAAATTGGAATCCATCCTAACTCTGTCGTCCATTGATAATATTTATTTCAAAAGCCCTACACGATATTTCCATTTGAAGCACAGCCAAACAAACAGCTGTCAATCACAGTTGCCAAATAAATGAATCTGTCCACGTTCTCAGCTATTTGACTCTATCAATCCGCTTTCAATTTAAACTAGTGATTTTGAATAGTGATGCGTTTTTATTTCCAGCTACAATTCCCGATTATATCAGTGCCAGTACTGTAGGCGAAACCTTCAAGCATGAAAAGAGCATTCAATAGAAAAAGAACAATTCAAGGACTGTAAGACGTGAGTGTTGAACAAGTGAAGTTTTTAACAGTGAACTGGACAGTAGAAAGGTAAGAAGGTTTTCTTTTTTTAGGAAGGGGCGGGAAAGGGTTGTGTGCAGCGAGGGGGTAAGGTTAGTGTGGGGGTTCGCGTCTCTCTGACAGGCCTCCCCCGAGTCACGTACACCCCATTACCTGCTCTACGTTGGTGGAGAGGGCGTCAGAGTAAGCAAAGATACAGCACGATACAATGGAATGATTTCCCAAAAGACTCTGTAATACATTGCTTCAACACAACAAACACCCAATAGTACGCTACACAATCCTACTGCCGTACATCAAATCACCAAATAGGAATAGGCGTTGGGAATGGTTGGAAAGGGACGTGGTTCTTCATTAATATTCTAGTTAGGCAAACTTGTCAGGAAATTGGCTCAAATGCATGCTAATGAATTGTACATGTTAGGCTATATGGCTCTCTGTGTACAAAGAGGAGCTGCTGACCCTTACAGCTGTGAGGCAGTTTGCCTTGCAACTTTTCGACTTTCATTTTATGGAATTAAAAAAAAAAAATAGGCTGTACCAAACGTACGTTCGCAACATAGAATACTCATATCGTCACATAGGCGTTTGCAAATGAAACATTGATTTACAAGAAGAATCAAAGTTACTATTATACAGGGACATCATTTTATTTTTACTTCAATTTTTATTGTACCTGAGTTTTTTAATGTACTTCACTGCCACCCCTTCTACTAATGAAGTTCAACCGTCCTCCACACAGATCCAAGACCGCATATACAGTCATAGTAGCCTTACGGTCATAGTAAACAGTACGTTTCAAAAATATTTTCGCATTTTCCAGTAACGAAAGAGCTTTCAATATTGAATCATTTTCGCACAGGTGCTGTCGTCCATTTGACTACGTCTTATCCCGGTTTGCCCCACCCGCTTTTATTTGCCAGCTAGTGGCTGGGCTGTCTTAGCTCTTTTCTGAGAACATTAATTTCTGTTAGGAATTGGACGTCTACGTAATATTATACAACTGTTTAAAATAACTTAAATAATAGGGCCTCGTTAAGTAATTAACTGTAACGTGAATTCCCCCCTTTCTACGACAAAACCACTTGGACGGACAGTAGATAGTATGTCTGAGTAATTTTATCTTTTCGGATCGGACAGAAGTGAAGATTGAATTTACAGTACGTAAGGTACTCTTTTATAGAGTAGGTACAGAATTATTTCATCATGAGTTACTGGTACGAAGGACGAAACAGATAATTGGGATTAGGTACAATAGTCTATAGTGCGATAATATGCACATTAGAACTACAGCCTGTATCGAAATGAACGGCCACCATTTCAGAAATGTGTTTAAATATCCATATTATGATTATTTTTCAATTTAACTTCCTTCTCTATATCGTACAATAATGTGCTGTAGACAGTACAATATACACTGCATAATGAATACGTCCACATGGACAGCTCAGTTCGTGAGTAAAAACACTCATTGTTAATACAATACTGTATTTTGATTAAACAAAAACCTAATGAAAATGATCAAACTCAAAAGTGCAATATTTCCTAGTTTACGTAAATAGATGAAATACTTTTCTTCCCTCCTATACCTAGTAAAGTGATCTGTTTGTATATTACCCCAGTATCATCGAACTCCAGTCGTGGAAAGGGGTAGCAAACGGCGTTGATCCAGAGGTATAGGCAAGTTAATATTAAAAGTGTTAGTAAAAATAAAATGATGTCCCTGTACAAGGTGAACCCTAAGTAATGTCATTAATTTCAGAGGGTTATTCCTTGAGATATTACAAACAAAAAATGTAATACAATTTTGTTCGTCTTTTTGTTTTAGAGATAAAAATTGTTTTATATTATTTCACAACGTGTTTTGGGAAAGCCATTTATTTAATTCCCAATATTTTTCAGTCAATTTAAGAGAGCAGTAATTGAAAGAATTTTAGCTTTGTTCTTTAAATATGCAGAAATTTAGTCCGAACAAATGTAACTTTTCGTTCCGCAAATGAATTTTAAAATGTTACATTTATTTTGTTCGGATCTAATTTCTGCACGTTTAAAAAACAAAACTGAATTCTTTCAATAATTTATTTTATCATAATATACTTCTCTCTTAAATCCATTGAGCATATTTGGGATTAAATCAATGGCATTCCCAGAACACGATATGCAATGTTTCACATACAACAATTTTTATCTCGAAAAGGAAGAAAAAGCTAGCAAAATTGTTTTGTTTTTTTTTTTTTGTTTGAAATATTTCAAGAATAACCTTCTGAAGTTAATGACATTACTTATATATATGACCCTCTTTGAGCGTTAACATTGTTTAAAACATAAATAATTTTAATTGTAATTTACCTCTCTTTTCATGTGATATAGTGAATGGTTAATATAATAAGTTATCTGGAAATAATAATAATAATAATAATAATAATAATAATAATAATAATTATTATTATTATTATTATTATTATTATTATTATTACTACTACTACTACTACTACTAGGCCTACTACTTACTGGCTTTTAAGGAACCCGGAGGTTCATTACCGCCCTCACATAAGCCAGCCGTCGGTCCCTATCCTGAGCAAGATTTATCCAATCTCTATCATCATATCCCACTTCCCTCAAATCCATTTTAATATTATCTTCCCATCTATGTCTCGGTCTCCCCAAGAGTCTTTTTCCCTCCGGCCTCCCAACTAACACTTTATATGCATTTCTGGATTCGCCCATACGTGCTACATGCCCTGCTCATTTCAAACGTCTGGATTTAATGTTCCTAATTATGTCACGTGAAGAATACAATGCATCCAGTTCTACGTTGTGTAACTTTCTCCATTCTCCTGTAACTTCATCCCTCTTAGCCCCAAATATTTTCCTAAGAACCTTATTCTCAAAACACCCTTAATCTCTGTTCCTCTCTCAAAGTGAGAGTCCAAGTTTCACAACCATATAGAACAACCGGTAATATAACTGTTTTATAAATTCTAACTTTCAGAATTTTTGACAGCACACTGGATTACAAAAGCTTCTCAACCGAATAATAACAGGCATTAATAATAATAATAATAATAATAATAATAATAATAATAATGACAAAAATAGTGTATAGATTTCCATGCACTATCAAATCTTAAAACATGCATGCGTTCATGCATTATCATATGACAAAACATGCACAATGAAGCGGAAAAAAAAACAAAAAACAAAAATATGAACTAACAAAATCGAGTTTTGCATTACACTTATATGATACATTTATTTTATTTTGAAACAATGTAAGCTTACTACGATTTATCAAAATGTTCTTCACTTAAGCTCACAGAAAATGATCTTTCTACTTTACAATAAGTGACATGTATATACTTAAGCGAAAAAATTTGGGACAAAGTGAGTCGAATTGTAAGTCTTTTGGATTTCCGCATGACCATGACCCCATCGGGAATCGAACCCGCGACCTTCCGACGTTGCAACGTTATGCTCTAACCGCGATGCTACCGTGCGCCCCAAAATATACAAGTACTGACTTTTTAATACGATAATCACAATAGATAGATAGATAGGCAGGTAGATGGATAGATAGATAGATATATAGATAGATAGATAGATAGATAGATAGATAGATAGATAGATAGATAGATAGATAGATAGATAGATAGATAGATAGATAGATAGATAGATAGATAGATAGATAGATGGATGGATGGATGGATGGATGGATGGATGGATGGATGGATGGATGGATGGATGGATGGATGGATGGATGGATGGATGGATGGATGGAAGTATATCACCATCCATCTTTAGAAATTCCAATCCCTCAATCCATTTAGACACAAGATTCTAGAGGTTCCGGCTGATATGTACCTCTATTATCAGGAAGTACATCTCACTTGACAATATGTGTCGGAGGAAGATCAATTGTTTGTAGGCATCTGAAGTCTGATTAATGTAACATGTATCTAATCGGCGATGTATGCAATGAGGGGAAAGGAACTGGCCATCCTACCCCATTATCTCCTGGCCTATTTGCCTCGTAAGTGGTGCTTTTTGGTATCACTTGTGAGCTTCAGACCTGTCTTCGGACAGTTGACTAAACAATAACAACCTATTTTAAAAATAATCTATCTATCTATCTATCTATCTATCTATCTATCTATCTATCTATCTATCTATCTATCTATCTATCTATCTATCTATCTATCTATCTATCTATCTATCTATCTATCTATCTATCTATCTATCTATCTATCTATCTATCTATCTATCTATCTATCTATCTATCTATCTATCTATCTATCTATCTATCTATCTATCTATCTATCTATCTATCTATCTACCTATCTACCTATCTATATCTATCTACCTATCTATCTATCTATCTATCTATCTATCTATCTATCTATCTATCTATCTATCTATCTATCTATCTATCTATCTATCTATCTATCTATCTATCTATCTATCTATCTATCTATCTATCTATCTATCTATCTATCTATCTATCTATCTATCTATCTATCTATCTATCTATCTATCTATCTATCTATCTATCTATCTACCTATCTACCTATCTACCTATCTACCTATCTACCTATCTACCTATCTATCTATCTATCTATCTATCTATCTATCTATCTATCTATCTATCTATCTATCTATCTATCTATCTATCTATCTATCTATCTATCTATCTATCTATCTATTTATTCTGGTGTAGTTAAAGCCATCAGGCCTTCTCTTCCACAACACCAGGAATACAATGTAATAAGTGTAAATTCCGTTTGAACATGGGTAATATGATGTGCATTGTAAATATTGAAAGTTAGAGAAAGCTATAGGGAGACTTCGTCCGTGAAACATCTTTGGAAGAAGTTTCACAAATAATGAAACAAGTTTGTTATACTATGTACGAGAGTTTGGGTTGTTGCAGAGAAATATGTGTAGGTGTGTGTATGCGTGATGCTGTCCAGAATCTGTATAAGTTTTCATTGAACTTTTTCTTCATGGCAGGAGGATGGGTCGAGTTGTTTATACAGCGTAAGGAAGATATACTGTATGCTGTTTACGAGCCCCCGGCGCTGGTATATTCAAGACCATTTGTTCTAGTTTCCATATTGTTCCTCTCTCTTGCTTCCAGACTCGGACTACCAGTTAGTGTCTGAGGCGCAGACACCAGGCCTCAATAACCAGACACCGCCAGAGCTGCCATCTTACGATGAACATCCAAAGCGAAACAATGTATCCAGGAACGGCGATCTCTTTGAAAACTTCAAGAATAACAGGGATAGGTACCCAGCTCCAGGCCACCCGGTAAGTTTCCGCAATACAAAAAGGACTTCACCCTTTTCTTTATTTTTCTTCAAGTATAGCTGCTTCCTGAGATACTTTATCCGTAAACTTCAGAGACAACATGATATGAAACACAATGCATAAAGTGTGTGAAATAACAGAAGTTTCGTATGGAAAAACATTGGGATATTACAAAATTGAATGCTTCACATCCTGTAAATTGAATGAATAAAATACTGTATGCAGAGTATACAGGGTTATTCAGTAAATATGCTCGGTACGAAAGGACGTCTTTCAAACAATCATGGCTGCTTATAGCACAATTTTATCGCTTCCCTAGCATTTGTTTGTTTTTATCACTACCCTAGCATTTGTTTCTGTTCGCCAACATTTCAAACTGCAAATTCTTTACGGTAATATAAAACATGCTTTGCGATCGTAATTTGTTTCCCGCATAGATAGTCGACTGAAAATGGCAGGTCCATTCAACTTTTTTGTGAAGGTAACATTAGTGAAATAGAATTTTAGTAAGTCAATTAATATCCATTTTAGTGTATTAGAGTTCTTTATTTCTTCTAATCTTTATATACATTCTTCTTTTTTTATCACCTCCCTACCATTTGTTTCTTTGTCTGCCAACATTTCAAACTGGAAATTCTTTACGGTACTATATAGTAAAACATACTTTACGATCGTCATTTGTTTACAGTATAGACAGTCAACTGAAAATGGCGGCTCCGTTCAAATGTTTTGGAAAAGCTAACATTATTGAAATAGAATTTTAGTAAGTCAATTAATATTTTATTGTATTAAAGTACTTTAGTTCTTCTAATCTTTATATACTATCTTCTAATAGTGTAATAGTCAATTAAATCCCACTCGAGTTTGAATTTCTCTAGATAAATCAAAACCTCTAGTGAGATTACTGTTGACAAATTTGTATGCAACAATTCGTTGGTAAAAGAAATGAAACTTTCAGTAATTATGTATATATTTATTTATACTGCAAGTGGGCAAGCACCCGGTGGAGTAGTATACACAATACAATTATACAATACACAATACAATTATATACACAATAATAAGAATATACAATAAAATTTAACACAATAATTACAATTAATAATAAAACACAAAATAACCTAATTTTACAAAAGGCCTATAACCTACATATGTATAGCCCTACATAAGTTTCAATAGTCTTTTACTTTACTCTCATCTCACTCACTTTAGTGGAACTATGACGCATTTCACTGACACTTTAGGACACATTTCACTGACACTCTGTAACACATTTCACTGACACTATAGAACACATTTCATTGACGCTATAAATTATCACTGATCGGAACTGTTCACTGCGCTGTAAAACCATAACTTCACTGACTCACCTCGCTTCACTGATACAACAGTTCAAATAATACAAATAATTACACCCTTATGCGTACTTATAAACAGAACTACATTTAAGCTAAACATTTCTAGTTTAAGGCCCTCTTACACGCTATTTTTAAATAATTTACAATTCAAACCAAGGGAGTAACTCGTCAGGCTAAATTAATACATGTCACCTTAAAGAAATTAAATGTTAAATGTCACCTTAATTTTAATTTGCATTTTATACACAACTTTTTAAGTGATTCTTGAATCTCCTTAAGGAAGGACAGCCATCAAAGACCGCCGCAGGTAGGTCATTCCAATCATTTTTTAAAAATGAGAATTTACCTACATCCGTTTTCTGTTTCCTACATTTCAGTTTAAAATCCTACCATAGTACGTTGGCTTTTCTAACCGAGCCGTTATGTCTACCCATGCTTTCTGACCTAGTTGTGCTCTATACAATGATGTTATTCTAGTTTTCCTACGTCTTTTCCAAAGTTTCCCATTTAAGTTCTTTTATCGTATCGTTTCCATCTTCTCTTTTACCTTTAACAAATTTAGCTGCCCTATACTGGTTCCTTTCTAAGGAATTTACCTGATATATTCTATAGGGATCCCAACATGTAGTTCCGTATTCCATTAACTGTCGCACTAACGTTAGATATGCTATTTCCCTCGATTTTGGGATAGCCTTTCTAAAAATTCTCATAATAAAGTGAAGTGCCCTCCATGCTTTACCCGTAACATTATCAACATGCTCTCCTCAAGAAAGTGTGGAGTTTAAATACTCTCCTAGGTATTTAGAACACAGTTCTTGCGGAATTACAACACATTCGTAATTAAGACTAGTTTCCTCTCTGGTTTTACAAAATGTTATAGATTTACTTTTAGAATCATTTATTTTCATCCTATGCATTAACGCCTAGTTGTAAATTTTAATCAAGTCTGTTTGAATAGCATCCACATCTGAATTATTTCTAATCTTTCTATAGATAATGCAGTCGTCTGCAAATAGCCTCACCTTTGATGTAATAGTCACATTTGATGTAGTGCTTGTCACTCGTGACAAATTTACCAATACAGATTTATGCAACGGAAATGATTGTTCTTTATGTACTTATTTACTAATTTGTTGCTAGTAAAATAGTAATTTTAACTTTAAGCAACATGCCCCAGAAAGCGTGTGGGCTGCAGTACGTAGTCTATAAGGATGTTTGGTTGTTTTCAGGCGACGGAGGAAGTGACATACGCAGAACTGTGTCTAGCAAGACCAACTAGTCTTCAGGACCCGGCTCTCGTTGGCGGGAATTGTAAGGTGGGCAGCGGGGTGGTTTTGGGCGGCGGCGGGGGTCCTGCTGGCATCGTGAGGGGCAGAGAGGAACCTACCATCTACGCTCAGATTGATCACACGCGCCGCCCCCAACCGCCTCCCCCCTTAGCACAGGGGTGCGAAGGCCCCCAGCTCACCGCACTGTCTCCCCTGGTGTCCCCCGTGTCCTGCGCCCCTCTCTCACACCCCGCCATGCTCCACCGCGAGATTGTCACCGTGAGGACTCCGCTCATGGCCAGCCAGCAAGAGAGTTGTGTATAGCCAGGTTACAGGACGGTAATCGGACTGTAGGAACAAGAGATGATATAGAAACATTGTAACATAGTATTTGGTATTGCATTTTCTTCGATATTTTTTTTTTATTTGCATGTGAAGTCAATATGGATAATGAGAATACTGGCGAAATTGCAAAAGTAACATTGTAAGACCTGTAACGTCATAAACAGTAGAATATTCATTTACAAATTGCTATAAATACAGTTAACTCTTGATCTGAAATGACTTAGAATCGAAATTGAATTGCATCCAATAAATTTCATTTGCATGTGAAGTCAATATGGATAATGAGAATACTGGTGGAATTGCAAAAGTAACATTGTAAGACCTGTAACGTCATAAACAGTAGAATATTCATTTACAAATTACTATAAATACAGCTAACTCTCGATCTGAAATGACTTAGAATCGAAATTGAATTGCATCCAATAAATTTCATTTGCATGTGAAGCCAATATGGATAATGAGAATACTGGCGAAATTGCAAAAGTAACATTGTAAGACCTGTAACGTCACAAACAGTAGAATTTTAATTTACAAATTACTATAAATACAGCTAACTCTTGATCTGAAATGACTTAGAATCGAAATTGAATTGCATCCAATAAATTTCATTTGCATGTGAAGTCAATATGGATAATGAGAATACTGGTGGAATTGCAAAAGTAACATTGAAAGACCTGTAACGTCATAAACAGTAGAATATTCATTTAAAAATTACTGTAAATACAGCTAACTCTTGATCTGAAATGACTTAGAATCGAAATTGAATTGCATTCAATGAATTTCATTGGCCTTCACAAGATTTAATCCCACATTTAATTGTTTTTTTTTTATTTAGCTAGGTAGTATCAATCTGTTTTAACAAATGTAACTTTCACTGTTAAAATAATGTCAGAATTTCACTGTATGTATTTATAATTGTTTTCAGCCGATAGCTTTTAATATTTAATTAACTGCAAAAACAAATATTGTTTTCAATTTAATATCTCTCAGGTTTTATCACTTTTTGTTTTTGATCATTTATTGTATTATGAATATGTATTGATGTTTCAATTGGTTCCAATATCAGAAAAAAATATTTCACACCTAATGTTTAAATATTATAACTTCCGTTTAACTTATAAGTGTTTTAGAAGTTGATGGAATTCAAGGTGCACACATTCACATAATCATAAAAGTGTTGCTTATTTGTAGATTGGGGATAGGTACTAAACGTAGATTAATTGTTGCATATTTTCTTCAGTTAAATTAAATTTGTGTAATTCTGTTACAATTTAGTGTGAATCGTTTAAGTCAGAATTCCTTCTGGTAACACATTCCATTGCTGGAATTAATAACCAAAACTGTGTTATTAAAAAAAAACTAAGTATTTTATGACATCTTATCTTGCTTGAAAGTATTGGAAACTTTAACAAAAATTTTATTATAATAAACATTTTTTTTGCAATAGATATAAACCATCAATTGTTAAAAACATCAGTTTCTTGAGGTCTATTACAAAATTAAAAGTATATTTTCACATAAATCAATGTACCATAAACAACTTCAGTTTACACTACATAAGAAATCAAATGTTCGTAATCTTTGAAATGTAATTTATTGTTTTTAATCTGTACACTTTGAATAATATACGAGCATAAAACCGGTATCATCATAATTGTACATAAAATTACTCCAGGAATTATGAGTAAATTATAAGAAATTATGGTCACGTTATTTCGATCATAAATTTTCAAGTATATAATAATTTATCCTGTTAATTCTTATTTTGCTACATGAATCCACAGTCATTGATACACTTAAAGGTTTGGTTAATAAAATTAACATCAAAATTCGGTCTCTTCACAGAATATTAAATCCTTCGCAGCATAGTGAAAGATTATGAACACTACTAATCAACAAGTGGCATTTGTTTCAGTTACAGAAATCCAATACATACTGTATATTATATGGTATGATATAGCAACATCATCAATGCCAATATTGGGAAAAGAAATAAACTATTACATACCTGAAATTTTTCGGTCGAGTAAATTGCTTCTATTTGAATAATGCAGGTTAACTGATATAAGATAGAAATGAATAAAGCAATAATTGAGTATAACGCTTAATAATATGTTTTATAAAAATAATAATTAATAAGTTGATTATAGTAACGTAATATAAATTCTAAGAATAGGCCTAAATTGTCTAAATGTACTATGAAACTTACTTCCGCCTTAGTTCTCTTTTGTTCGAAATGTGTATCAAAATTAATAATGATTTTTTTCTTATTCATATTTTCCTCGTTTAACAAATCCTATACACAAAATTTGAAACTTAGTTTTAAGTTAAATATCAGTGAAATTTAAGTCATATTGCTAGAGTAAAATCAGTGAAAATTAACCTGATATTTTGATACAAATAATTTGCTTACAATATAATGTCTGCACTACTGAAATATTCTCAAACATCATGGTATAGAACGCTTGTGAGCATAGTGCATAATTTTACCAGCAAACTTATATTTAAACAACTAAAAAATTAGTTTTTAAAAAAGAGAACCAATGGGACAGAATAAAATCTAATATAATGCCGTCATTTCAGATCAAAAAATGTGTTAATGGTTTGTGTAAACTTTAGGTAAGGTATTCTCGACTTATAGTTAGTAAAATAAAGTGGACTTAATTACAATTGATTAATTGAAGCTAAAAAATTAATACATGGAATTCTACAAAATTTTACAGTGTTGCATTTGTACAAGCCAGTATTCCGAATACGAGGATTCACAAAATTGAAACTTCCAGAACTTTAATAAAGAAGGACAATATGATTAATTTTGTCATAAGAGGAACACAGTAATTCTTGGCATAATCTTGTTTAAGAGAAGAATCCAAGAAATGAAGACAGAGGTCACTGTTGTTTATGAACGCAATCCAATGTACCATTTTGTGAGAAGTGAAACATACATGCATGCTGTAAGATGTAATGAGTTTTCTTAAAAACTGGCCTACAATATTAGTGCTTCAATAACCAGTTACAACGCACATGTTATAGTATGAAACCAAACATTTAATTAATCTATGTGTTGATTTATACTTGATTTCGTACTTGGTGTTTATTAACAATGAAAGAAGAGTTATAACCAGTTTATTTAACAATGTGATTTTTAATTTTTATATGTTTATTTTAACTGTCAAGCTAACTATACATTTGTGCTAGTTGAGTGACAAGTTTTCAAACAAAAAAACTCGCTACAGACGATTCGGTATGAAGTTTTTTATGTGGTGCAAAGGCGTTGATACGTTTGGACATCTTTTATGATGACATATGGGCAAAACAGAAACTATGTTCACTAATAAATACACAGCTGTAGTCCATTTCTTCCAATCTTCCATGAAAGGAAAGATCAGAAAAGAAAAATCATGAACGCAAGGTATTTTGTTTAGAAGTGCGGAGATAATATGAATTAAGGAACAAGAAAATACCAGAACAATATAGAGAGAAAGATTTTAGTGTAAAAATACTTAATCCCGTCCATGAAGGGAATTAATTTTTGAGCGAATTCGCTATATTTTTCCCTTGTACATGTATACTTAATCTATAAAAAAATAATAACAGAGAAAAAAAATCAACAAAAATTTGAATTATGATTTTTGCCTCTGCAAGTTGGAATTTTAAGAGGATATTTCTCGTTCACATTGATGTTAAATGTGGCAGGTATTGGTATAGAAATATGCTTTTTAATATTTTGTGAATAATTTGATGGTAATTAATTGCTGAAAATACTGATTTGAGTTCATTGATCTTGTGATTAAAATTGTAAAATATATATAAACGAAATCCGTATTTTCAGCGTCAGTTCTTTGAAATATTAAATGTCGACTTTAATTTTGACTAGCTAGTCACAGATGCATTGCTCACTGTTTAACGAAATATATATATAAAAATAAATAAAACTGTGACGTATATATTTTTATGGTCAAAATATGCATAATTTTAAGACAGAATTCTCTCAAGAGACTTGTGGAAATAATTGTTCTGTGTTCAAGATAAATCCCACAGCATCATTGTGAACAGAAAAATTTATACAAATATAAAAGCATCTTGTCTTTATTTTTAATTTTCCATATAACTGTTAGATGTGATTTCAGAATTGCCCGTATAAAATATATTGACCCAGTTGATTATAGAAAAAACGAAAAAAAAAATGAAAAGAAAATTTAAAAGAGAATTTAAAAGATAACATATATAACATCTGCTTACGTAAAAGCGATAAGGATTACAATATTTTGTATGCTGAGATTAGGGGACAAATACTAGGCCTAATCGTATATAGTGTCAAACTTTCTGTGAGCATCAACAGACATGATTTAAACAGGTGTAATTTTTATATGGTACTTATTGTGTGAGAAGAAGAAGACTTTCTCCGAATCATCTGATTTCTCAAATGAAGTGATCAACAGACCAGAACTGGTACGGTGAATGTGTACAACTCCGGATTCGATGCTGTCCTCTTTCTCCACCCTTCTACCTCTTCAGTACCGACAGCAAGGCGATTCTTTTTTCAACACCTGATAGTTCCACTGGATGCGATGATACAAGTACACTTGCCCGCAATGTTTGAAAGATGAATAAAATGTTATCTGCTACTGTTTATAAACACAGAATTGGAAGGACAATTACAAACGAAAAGATAAACACTTTGGAATGAATGAGACTTTTTATGTAAAGTGCCACAATGTCTGTTGACCGTCTGTAATGGATTAAAAAAATTTGGTCATGTACATCCATTCGTTCAGAAGAAAATTTTAAGAACAAAAAATATTCAAATGCATTTTTTATGTAAAGTGCCACAAATGTACCGTAACGTAAGTGAAAGTAAGAACAACATTCAATAAAGATGTGTTATTAAAATGAACTTATTTATTTTTGTGAAGTTGATTTTAATCAAGGAGTGATTTAAAATATTTTAAAAATAAGTTAATCTGTGAGTCGGCAGTAATAACACACCATTCCCTTACGCTGTGCCGCAGATGAGCCTTTGACGACGATAAGCACGATGCTAAACAGGTGTGTCAACTTTACAAAATTTAGCTACTTTTTAGTGAAACCTGTTAGCATTTTTCTGACCTTGAAGTCGTGCGCGGGCAGCAAGCGCTAAGTATGGAAATAGGAAGGGTTGTGTATATGAATAAGCAACCTGTTGGATTAAGAAAACAGTGGTGCACAAACTTCAAACGGAACGTGAAATTTTATGTCGTTATTTTTATATGGCTTCTTTCTGTTTAATATTATCTATATTGTCTGTAAAATAAAAGTACTAACACTGATTTCTTAATATTACACTTGTGTTTTAAATCTTAATAACATAATAGAGAGTTAAGAAGGAATATTCACTTAAATTCCATAGTAGTATAATATTATACTGTATTAAGTGGATGAAACACATAATTCATAAAGAAAGTGATATTCCAAAGAAAGAGACTGAGTATGATACGATAAGTTGGAATTTATATTGATGGTATCTTTAGCCTTACAAAAGTAATCAATAAACTAATCAAAACAATATTACAGTACAAAGCAAAGTTGCCTAGGTACTGTATCTGTTTTAAGTGTAATTAATATTACATAACAAAACTCTTATCGCATTATGCTTTTAAGGTGATATTTGTGAGCAACTTCCTATCATCAGAATATTAAATTATTTTCTCGAAATGTGCTGAAGCTATAGAGCTGACATTTTTACAACACATGGGCACTTATCTTTTGCTTATGATGTAACAGTAGTTGCTTTGTTAATTCATTTCCTTACAAACAATTTCCATGCGAATATTTTCAAAATTTTCAATACACTATCTACAGTAATACGTATTTACGGTATATTAGGTTTACGAAAACATTCTGTAAGCCTACTAAATAAATAGGCCTATACCTGAAAATTTCACTTTTCTATACGAAAAGTTGAGAAAATATTTTTGAATAAAAAAAATCAAACTTGTGAAAAATGAGCATTAAAATTAAAACATACATTCTTATAATGCACTTATACTTCTCAGGCAAATCTCAAAATTAACATGGGTACAGTTTTAATAAGTTCTCTTCCCTTTATCTATTGAATTAGTGCTGGCTATCCCTGAATATAGCTCGACCAAGCGGCATATACCACCTCTTTCGTCTGTCTCTTTCCTTTCCGCTGTAAAGCGCTCAGGCTCTCCTGAGCTCTAAAGCGCGCGTTTGCTCCTGTGGGCATCAATTGACATGCCTGGCATAGAAGAATATACGACACGCGTTGTCTATAACTATAAAGTGTCATTGAAAATTAATTTAATGATTGCAAATATTTGTATTACAGAACGCCGCAGTGACCAGGAATACACCTACAACAGGAATTTGTTGAATCTTCAACTATCTCCATGTATGTTAAATTATATTGCAATATTTTTAGTTGTTTCTGTATTTGTTTAAGAATTTTGGCATCTTTCCAATCATTTTGGACTACGACATATTTTTGCACATTAGAAATTAAAGTGAAGTGAATAATTTTGTAAATAGGATCGATTTTTATATTTTCACAGAAATGTTCGATTCGTCTCTTCATAACAAGAAAATGTTTTTGAATTTCGTTTGTGTGTAGATATTTGCTAAACTATTGGGCGAAATATGTTCATAATCACCATTTGTGAGTCTATTCTACAGGGTGATTCACAAGGAGTTACCGTCACTTATTTTCGAAAACATTTTGAGTAAAAAATTTAATATAAACATGGATCCTATTCTCACGGAATTCCGTCCTTATATATGTATATAGAGAGTTTTGAATCAGTATTCATCTCCAAAAGCATACTATAGTGTCATTTCCTGAGACATGACTGTACAAGGGACACGCTTTTAGTCGCAATAGAGCGAAGACAAAAATATTTCAGTTTTCTAATGAATCCGAATCTGTAGTTATTTCTCTTCACTAGGTATGAGAGGTACCTAACTTGGGAAATCACAGTTAAAAAAAGAAAAGAAAATCCTTTTGTACTTCTTCTATTCCCCTTGTTCTTCTTGTCTTGGCCTTGGTCTACTTGTATTCACTTAGTTCTATTCGAATTTCTCATGTTCTCCCTGTCTTTCCCTTCATTTCCTTCTATTTACATTCTTTTCATTGTACTAATCTATTTCTCCTTCTATTAACCTTATTCTCCTTGTATTAACCTTGTCCTCCCTATCTTGCTTTTGTTATCCTCGTGTTCCTTTTATTCTTTCTTTACCTTTCACTTATTCTCATTGTATTCTCCGTAATCTCCTTGTAATCCTCTTGTTCCCCTCTTTCTGTCTTTTTTTTTCTCGTACCGCATTGTTATATTCGCATTCTCCTTGTTCTCCTCATATTCCCATGTTCTTGTTTTCTCTTCTCATATCCCCTTGTTATCCTCGTATTTTCCTTGTTCTTCTCGAATTCCCATTGGTCTCGTATTTTCCTTGTTCTCTTTTCTTATTCTCCTTCTCATCGTATTCTCCTTATTCTCTTCATATTCTCCCTGTTCTCTTCGTGTTCTCTTTTGTTCTTGTCGTGATCCCCTTGTTCTCATATTCTTTCCTTTGTTGTCCCTTATTCCCTTTTTTCTCCTTGTATTCCTCGTGTTCTCATTGCACTCCCCTTGTTCACCTTGTAAATTCCTTGCATTCATCTCATTCCTCTTGTTTCCCTCTTCCCCGCAATCTCCTTGCCTTTCTCTTGTTCCCTTTATATTCGCCTTGTCCTCCTTGCATTTCGTTGTTCTCCTCACATTCCCCTTGTTTTCCTCATATTCATCTTTTATACTCTTTTTCTCCTTGTTTACACATTGTCATCTTCCCTTTGTTCTCCTTGTAAAGTCTTGTATTTCCTTTGCCCTCGTATTCTCCCTGTTATCTTTGTATCCCCCTTTATCTCCTCACATTTTCCTTTTTCTCCTGGTATTTCCTTTATTATCATCGTGTTTCCTTTATTCTCCTGTAGCGCCTGTTGTTTTCCTCGTATTCTCTTTTGTCCCCCCATATTCATCTTTTCTCCTCGTATTTCCCTTCATTCTCCACGTATTTCCCCTTTCATCATCTTCCTCTTGTCCTTCCTGTAGCACCTCTTGTTTTCCTCGTATTCTCTTCTGTCCCCCCGTATTCATCTTTTCTCCTCGTATTTCCCTTTATTCTCCACGTATTTCCCCTTTCATCATCTTCCTCTTGTCCTTCCAGTAGCACCTCTTGTTTTCCTCGTATTCTCTTTTGTCCCCCCGTATTCATCTTTTCTCCTCGTATTTCCCTTTATTCTCCACGTATTTCCCCTTTCATCATCTTCCTCTTGTCCTTCCTGTAGCACCTCTTGTTTTCCTCGTATTCTCTTTTGTCCCCCGTATTCATCTTTTCTCCTCGTATTTCCCTTTATTCTCCACGTATTTCCCCTTTCATCATCTTCCTCTTGTCCTTCCTGTAGCACCTCTTGTTTTCCTCGTATTCTATTTTGCCCCCCCCGTATTCATCTTTTCTCCTCGTATTTCCCTTTATTCTCCATGTATTTCCCCTTTTCATCATCTTCCTCTTGTCCTCCTAATTCCCTCGTCTTCTCATTGTTCTCGTCTTCATCTTGTTCTTCACGATTTCTTTTTTTCCTCATTGTATTCCTCATGTTCTCCTTGTATTCCCCTGCTCTCCTTGTTTTCCCTGTTCTTGAATTGCCCTTTTTCTCCTTGTAATCCTCTTGTTATTTTTGTATTCTCCTCGTCCTTGTATCCATGTATCCCCCTTCTTTTCCTATTTCCCTCTTTCTCCTTGTATTTCCCATGCATTCCTTCTCCTTGTATTTCCTTTGTATTTCTAATATTCTTCTTGTTACCTTTGAATTTGTCTTGTTCTCCTCGTCCACCCCTTTTCTTTTAGTCCACTTGTCTTCCCCTGTATCCTTCTTGTTCTCCCTGTGTGTTCCTTGCTTCGCGTATTTTGACAGACGATCGCATCCACAAAATTTCTACATAATAGTGTGCAGCATATTAAAACTCTGTCGATATTTTTACTGTAATAATGTCAGATTACTTTAAAACTCAAAATGTGAGCCTTTCAGAGCAGAAGTGATGCAAGTCAAAAATGGGTAATGAGGGTTAAAGTAAATATTGTGTAAAATAGAGCGCAAAGTAACAATTAATATTCAATTTTTTTAAACTATTAGTAGTCAGTGAATAGCAAGAAAACCATATTAATTGCTACTTTGCGCTGTATTTTACAGAATTTTTACTTTAAAACCCATTAACCAATTTTGACTTACACCACTTTTGCTCTGAACGGCTCATGTACCGTATTGTAATATTTTTTAAGTTCAAGAGTTTCAATTTTATGTTTCACGCGTTGTAATTTATGTCACGGGTTAGAGAGACACAACTCTTTTAAATGGAATCATATGAGATATATTATGAACTTAAACAAGATTCTTGAAGAGAAAGTGTCAAGTATTAGAAATGTAAGCGCGTTTCTTAATGATTAACATATTAGCACAGTCTAGTATATACAGTCGCGAAGCTCAATACGTAGTAAATATGCAAACATTAGATACTGTTATTGCAAGTTATCTTGAACCTTCTGAGCGGTGACGGAGGGGCAGAGGGAAGGAAGCGCGTAACGTGGGTGGAGCCAACTGAGTTGTTTGCGCATGCTCCGCATCATAATCTCTTGTCAAGAAACATGGAGCTATTTCCTTCACTGCGTACCAGTAGTGTTACCATGGAGCAGCAACCACAGGGTAGTAATTATGGTGAAATCACACACCGCACCGCGGAGAAAAAGTAACACTGTTATCCACAGCGGAGAAAGAGAAATTATCGCAAATATAATAAAATTAAGCGTTGCGAGGAGGAAAAATTAAACATATATTTGCTGGAACCTCTTGCTAAGGAATATGAGAGCGCGGCTAAATACTCTGGCAAAAATATTAGTTCCATGAAGAGAATTAAGAATAATATTGAATTACAACCGAATGAATCTCACACTACTCCTGGAAAGAATAGGTATGTAATGTTTAGAAATTATTGCTATAATAGTTATGTACAATAGTGTGTGTACTGTGAGCGACATAATGAATTACTGTTGCAAGTTATTATTTTCTTATAGTTCTACCAAACATATTATTTAATTCCAGAATTAGACTTGTGTAAAGTTGAAGTGGACGACTTCGATCAATATGTTATTCGGGATACATTCGAAGAATTCTATCGTGTTCAGAAAGTAGTACCTACGATTAAGAAGATAATTCCGAATGGATGATGCCATTGGCGAAATAATTAATTTTGGAACAAGCGATGATGGCAGCAATGATAGGGATATAGATTGTGTATAATTGTAAATTAATGTAAATTCAAATAATAAGCCTGTAAAATATTGTTATAAGTATATGTACATATTAACTGAAGGTGTAAGTCATGCAGGCCTATATAATGTATAGAAGTAGTTGTAGTAACTCCGCCATTGCCGGTCCCCAGCCCGGATGAGAGAGGAGTGTCCACACGATTACATTTAAATACTTACTCATTACAGGTTAATTAAAGCTTGCTACGAAACTATGTTCTCCTCTCAAAACCGGAGTATCGAGAGAAGATGATGTCTGTATTGAACCAAGTTCTTTTACAGTAGAGAACCGTAAGGTAAAAGAACCAACGTTTTTTGAAAAGAGTCACGTTACCCGAGGGAGGGACATCCTTGCCGTGTCGTTACGTTGATGAGTACACCCCGTACCGAGCACTTCCAAAGACAGACTTAGGGGATGTAAGGTTCAAGATAACTTGCAATGACAGTAGTTGCTCACTACTAGGATCGCTAATATCGCCTCATTACAGGCAATGCAAAATAGTACCGTCACAGTCTATTGTTTCTAGCACCCTCAAAACTCAAGCTTCGTGACTGTATATAGTAGACTATGATATTATTATCACGAGATAAAATAGATTAAGTCATTGTCATGGAGGTTCTTGTAATGCCTGACAACCTTTATCTGTTTATTTCGTGAGAGAATTATCTGTTATATAAGTATACTTGGTATAAAATTCGTTTTATAGCGTGATTAGCAAATTAATGTTATTTTACGTTTTCATCAGAATCTCGTAATATTACTGCGCTTTTAACGATGAAACTATCCCATTATACGTACAGAATAATATCCCCCGTAATAAAACAAAGGCATGAATGAGAATTTAAAACCTTATTTTTCTCTCCTCGCGGTGTAGTGCATACACAGAACCTCAGATTAAAATAATGCAACTGTTATGTCATAACTTTGCATACGTTAGGGAATAATATGGTAATTCAGAATTATGTACCGTGGGGGACTTGGAAGGCTGTAAACTTACGTAAACAGGTCACCAAAATGCAGCGGAAGACTGTAGATTGTATCTGTGACATACCTTAAAAATAAAAGAGTAAAAAAATGTGAAATATAAAGTGGATGAAATATTTTTATATTTCAGCACGATGACTACGTCAGACAGAATTTATTGAACGCTTTTAAAATGTAGACTAATTATTTTCGCTTACTTTAAAAGATCGTAATATTGTTTTACGTTTTAGATCCCTTTCCTCTTTAAAGTATTTACATTTACTGCTACTCAGGAACAATAGACTTAAAATATCTATAAAATTATATGTATTCTCGTAAAATGAAATCCTACAACATTTGAGAAAGGCTTTATTTCAGAGCTCAATAAAACTTCCGTGTTCTCACACAGATAAATCAAGCATTGTAAAATGGCATCATCAGAGAGGATCTAAGTGTGCGAAACATAGTTTAAAAAAATAGGTTCATCTGTATAACGAAAACAAACGCCATCTTATTCCGTTATTTTTGTCAAGAGATTTGGGGCCATGTTCATAGACATTCTTAGCGCGCGCTTCCGGTGGATGATCAACGAACTAACGTTTTTCGTATTCATAAACCAGTGTTAGCGATATATGATATGAGTCACAGTCTAGTATATACAGTCGCGAAGCTCAATACGTAGTAAATATGCAAACATTAGATAGTTGCTCACCACTAGGATCGCTAATATCGCCTCATTACAGGCAATGCAAAATAGTACCGTCACAGTCTATTGTTTCTAGCACCCTCAAAACTCAAGCTTCGTGACTGTATATAGTAGACTGTGATATGAATCCTATACAAGTAACCAGTCGATAGCCGGGGCTAGTTTAGCACGCTCGTAGCGCGGGATAGCGAAATGTCTATGCATAGCACCCTAAGACTTCAGTTAGGTATTAACACTTCAGACCTAATGCCATTTACAAGTATTATTAAAACGAAGCAGATCTTCTCTTTCGGAAGTAAATAAGCCTACATTCGCACGATGTACATAGACCTGCCCCAGAAAATTTAGTTTGTGACGTATGTACGGGCAGTGGCGGTGCGTCAGTAAGAGCACAAGAGCACGTGAACACCTTGTTTCCATTAATGCACGACTAGTTTTATTATTTGATACCGTATTGACGTAGTGGGGATGTATAATATCAGAATCGAGTATTTTAAACTTCCCGCATCTTGCATAAACTTCTTACGTAAGCTTGGCAAGATCCGTTCACGTACAAGCCGTGCTCTTTTCGAGATGGTTACAGGAATTTCACGCATGCGCGGGAGAAAATTGTTTTTAGCTGGCCGCTTATGACTCGTCAAGAGCACAAAGCGTTAAGTGAACATGATGAGTATCTATCCTACAGATGTCAGGTGCATCGGTGCCTATAGTTCACGTGCTATTTCTCGAGGAGGAAATTTAAAAGCCTGTAGATGTCAGCATCTGACGTAGATGTGTCTGTACAGTGCTGCTACGAGAGTGTAGTTTGTGAATTACTATACTTCAGTGTCGGCATAATAGCATAGTTTGGCTTTCAAACACGTGCTGGCTGACTGTGGTGGTGGTGGTGGTGGTATGAATTTAAGTATCTGTATGGTAGTGTATAATATTTAAGAATAATATTTACTGGCATGTATTTATAGTACTCAATCTATGCGAATGGGATTACAGTACTGGTATAGGCTATAGTGTATCAGTGTGTTGTGAATCAAAATATATTACTGAACACACGCGTTTGTAAATAATGGGACTGTGGTATGTATTCATTATTAACAAACGTAAACAATGAACTCTGTTCAATTAAATTTGGAACAGTAAAGAACTGGGTAAACTGGCTTACCAGGAAAAATTTGAAATAGAAAGACTGAGTTTCATTATTATTACCATTATTATTATTATTATATGTCGTTTTGAATTTATATACGGTTTTTTTCGATAGTGAAACATTGGAATCATGACATTTCATATTAGACTAAATGTACAATTTCAAATTCTTTTCGATTTTTGAACCACAAAATTGTGAACACATAATATTTTATCACGAGCCGCCACTGTGTACGGGAATGTAATGGAATTGATGGAAGGGGGCACTATGGCCCAGCAATGCTACCTGTTACGATCTGTTGCGCTAACCCTCAAGCTAGACGCATTCCCAATCCCACACCGGCAGATTACACTAATGTTTGCTGCGTACCCAGGTTTCCAGTAGGCAACCTCTCTCGTTCCTGGGTCAGCGAATGCTATGGAATGCTGTAGATGCCTAATATAGGAAAAACCGAGAGAACCCCGAGAAAAACCCCAACTGCGACCTTGTCACAAGAACTGACCGGAACTCGAACCCGAGCCCCCAACGTGACAGGCTGGAGATCTGTCACTTAGCTACCGCAGTGAGTGCGGGAGTTGTAGGCCTACAGCTAGTGACGTCTTCTAAGATAAAAAAATGTAAGAGGTTGAAATGTAGTATGGGGAATTGTGATTAAATCTGTTGCTGTCGTAACAAATTAGCTAATACCAATTCATTGTATTCTACACCAGGAACATCGTGGGGTAACGTTTAGCGCGTCTGGCCGCGAAACCAGGTGGCCCGGGTTCAATTCCCGGTCGAAGCAAGTTACCTGGTTGAGGTTTTTTCCGGGGTTTTCCCTCAACCCAATATGATCAAATTCTGGGTAACTTTCGGTGCTAGACACCGGACTCATTTCACCGGAAATATCATCTTAATCTCATTCAGATGCTAAATAACCTTAGCTGTTCATAAAGAGTCGTAAAATAACCTACTAAAAAACCGTGTTTATTGAGCTCGAAAGAAAAGACTATCCGATTCTATATCAAATTAAATTATTTGAGCTCCAGTATATACAGTCACGAAGCTTGAATTGTAAGGTGCTAGGAACAATAGACTGTGCCGGTACTAATTCGCATTGTCTGTAATGAGGCGATATTAGCGACCCTAGTGGTTAGCAACTATCTATGGATGTATATTTACTACGTATTGAGCTTCGTGACTGTATAGAGCAGACTGTGATTCCAGTGTGACACAATTGAAAGATAAATATAACAGTACATAACCAGACAGATCACATCTTGATAGATAAAAGAAGGCATAGTAGTATAGTAGACATTCGAACCTTGAGGGGGGCAGACTGTAATTCTGACCATTATTTGGTAATTGGAGAACTAAGAGAAAGACTATCAGTAGCCAAGCGAGTAGAGCAACAAGTTAATATTAGAAGATTCAATATTCCGAAATTAAAGGACAAGGAAACTAAGCAACATTATCAGGTCGAAATTTCAAATAGGTTTGCCGTATTAGCAAGTTTCGACGAAGCTGAGGAAGAGTTAGATGTTGATAACATGTGGGAAAATATCCGAGATAATATCAAAATTGCAGCTGAACAGAGCATAGGTTATTATGAAACTAAGAAAAAGAAACCATGGTTCGATGAAGATTGTTGCATGGTAGTAGAAAGAAGGAAACAGGCAAAATTGAAATTCTTACAGGATCCAGTTGAGGCGAATAGAGATAATTATTTCAATAAAAGACGGGAAGCAAATCGTACACTTAGGATTAAAAGAGAGATTACTTGAAGGAAAAACTGAATGAGGTGGAAACAAATACTAAAAATAAAAACATTAGAGATTTATATAAGGGCATAAAGGAATTCAAGAACAGATATCAGCCAAGGGTAAACGTGATCAAGGATGAGAATGGTGACTTGCTTGCAGACGCTCATTCAATCCTGAACAGATGGAAAAACTATTTTGGACAACTACTAAATATACATAGGCCAAATAGAAATGATCGGGACGAAATTGAAATACAAACTGCTGAGCCATTTATACCCGAACCCACACTTTCTGAAGTCGAAATTGCGATAGAAAATCTGAAAAATTATAAGTGTCCAGGTATCGATCAAATTCCAGCAGAATTGATACAGGGGGGTGGAAGCGCATTATCTAACGAAATTTATAAGCTTGTACTTGCTATTTGGGAAAAGGAAATTGTACCAGAACAATGGAAGGAGTCCATAATCGTACCTATTTTTAAGAAGGGGGACAAGACTAACTGTAGTAACTTTCGAGGAATATCACTTTTGTTGACGTCGTACAAAATGTTGTCCAATATTCTTTTGAGAAGATTAACTCCATATGTAGATGAAATTATTGGGGATCATCAGTGTGGTTTTAGGCGTAATAGATCAACTAATGACCAGATATTTTGTATTCGACAGATAATGGAGAAAAAATGGGAGTATAAGGGTACAGTGCATCAGTTATTCATAGATTTCAAAAAGACATATGAGTCGGTTAAGAGAGAAGTTTTATATGATATTCTTATTGAATTTGGTATTCCCAAGAAACTAGTTCGATTAATTAAAATTTGTCTCAGTGAAACGTACAGCAAAGTTCGTATAGGTCAGTTTCTGTCAGATGCGTTTCCAATTCACTGTGGGCTAAAGCAAGGAGATGCATTATCACCTTTACTTTTTAACTTTGCTCTAGAGTATGCCATTAGGAAAGTCCAGGATAACAGAGAGGGTTTGGAATTGAACGGGTTACATCAGCTGCTTGTCTATGCGGATGACGTGAATATGTTAGGTGAAAATACACAAACAATTAGAGAAAACACGGGAATTTTACTGGAAGCAAGTAAAGAGATAGGTTTGGAAGTAAATCCCGAAAAGACAAAGTATATGATTATGTCTCGTGACGAGAGTATTGTATGAAATGGAAATATAAAAATTGGAAATTTATCCTTCGAAGAGGTGGAGAAGTTCAAATATCTTGGAGCAACAGTAACAAATATAAATGATACTCGGGAGGAAATTAAACACAGAATGAATATGGGAAATGCCTGTTACTATTCGGTTGAGAAACTTTTATCATCCAGTCTGCTGTCAAAAAATGTGAAAGTTAGAATTTATAAAACAGTTATATTACCGGTTGTTCTTTATGGTTGTGAAACTTGGACTCTCACCTTGAGAGAGGAACATAGGTTAAGAGTGTTTGAGAATAAGGTGCTTAGGAAAATATTTGGGGCTAAGAGGGATGAAGTTACAGGAGAATGGAGAAAGTTACACAAAGCAGAACTGCACGCATTATATTCTCCACCTGACCTAATTAGGAACATTAAATCCAGACGTTTGAGATGGACAGGGCATGTAGCACGTATGGGCGAATCCAGAAATGCATATAGGGTGTTAGTTGGGAGGCCGGAGGGAAAAAGACCTTTAGGGAGGCCGAGACGTAGATGGGAAAATAATATTAAAATTGATTTGAGGGAGGTGTGATATGATGATAGGGAATGGATTAATCTTGCTCAGTATAGGGACCAATGGCGGGCTTATGTGAGGGCGACAATGAACCTCCGGGTTTCTTAAAAGCCAGTAAGTAAGTAAGTAAGAAAGAGGTTAAGCAATTTTTAACCATGATTTTCCGTATACTAGATTTCTAAGACAGCATAGTCTTGATGCACGTTGTTGCGTATGTTTTGATCAAGAACAAGTATTTTCTCTAACAAAATGACAAAATTGAAATAAATATAGAAGTTCATTGTCAGACATGAACTTAACGTACAGTACCAAGCTGGATGTCGCCCATTCACTCTCCCGAATATCGAAAAATTTATTGCAAAAAAGAAAATTAAAAAAAACGCAAAATTATGACAACACAGTTCTTCTGTTGTGTTAAAATTTAATATTACACTTTTTTCAAATAGAAAAGAAAAGTTTATTTTAATGCCAAGATGTCAATGATTTTATTTTTATTTTGACTTTTTGTTTCTACGAAGAAAATACTGTTTCTGTATAAGGTATACTGTGAATAATCGGCCCTATGTACGTATACAGGGTGAGTCGTATGTAATATAGTTATCAGAGGGTTATTATTTGAGATGTTACAGACAAAAAAAAATTAAATACCATTTTGCTCGTTTTTGCTTCCTTTTCGAGATGAAAATTGTTTTATATGTAGGCCTAATATTTCATAGCGTGTTTTAGAATAGCTACTGATTGAATTCCCAATGGGTTATGTCCAGTCAATTTAAGAGCGCAGTGTATTATGATAAAATAAAATATTTGAAGAATTTTAGTTTTGTCCCATAAATTTGCAGAAATTTGATCCGAACAAATGTAACATTGTAAAATTCCTTTGCAGATAAAAAAGTTACATTTCTATGGATAAAATTTCTGCACATTTAATCGACAAAACTAGAATTCATTCAATCTTTTATTATCACAATATACTTCTCTCTTAAACTGACTAAGCATATTGCGAATTAAATGGATTGGTTTCCCAAAACACGCTTTGAAATGTTTCATATACAACAGTTTTTATCTCGAAAAGGAAGAAAAAACGAGAAACATTCTATTAAACTTTTTTATTTGAAATATCTCAAAGAATAAGCCTCTAAAATTAATAACATTACGTACTGTTCATTCTGTATATACATAGGTAGATTTACCGCAATAAAAACTGTCAGTTTGTTTCTAAAAATGCATTACAATTTAATCGTACTTATTAGTTATCCCTTATACAACTTCAAACAGTTCCTTTTCAATTTTATTTATGCTCTGTCTGCATATGTTTCAAAGTGCGAATCGTAATTTTAATTTCCTGTACACCATTTACGCAAATCGTATTCTCATTACATGACCTTACCCCTCCCACAATCTCCACCCCTACAATGCACTTAACTCTTTCATGCAACTTACAATGACTGCAAGGTACTCTACAAAGACACCATATTGCTGATTTCCTCTGATTTAGACCTATGATCTAGAGAGATGTTTTGCCTAACCAACTGGACATGCCAGTTTTTATACTGTGTATCGAAGATGCCGTGACTCATCGGTCACATTATTCTTCTGGCTCCAAACGACTTTGGTCGCATGAGGGAACTGCATATGTTGTGTTGAATCGGTACTGTTATGAAGTGTTTGTTTTAAGAAATATACCTGAAAGTTTTTAGTGATTGTTTAAATAATGTGTTCTGTTTGCGTGTGTAAGTAATTATATATTACTTCAGGGACCGATATGGACAATATCCAATATTTATAACATTTATGAAGTGAGTTAGTGTAGTAGCTACTGTAGTGGAAAATGACAAGTCATTTTGAAGGATGACTAAAACTGAACTTCAGCGCTGAAAGGTGAGTGTAAATGAAATTAATACTTGAAATTTAGCTCAAATTAGTGCTCATTAATATGTTATAGGCTTAAGATTTGATATTTTATTCTTTATAGAGGAGTAACTTAAAAGTTTTTTTCCAATACTTACTAATTATATCGAGAAACATGACTACCGACTCTTATATTAAAAATACGCACGTACGTAAAGAAATGAAGCCACCTTGGGTTAATAATGAAACTAATGGGAAATTTAATAATTTATTCATTACCATATATTAAATTCGTTCAGTATGAAAAAAGTTTCTGCGTTCGTACAACTTACAATAAGATTCCAATTTTAAGAAAAATTGAACTTACTGTTAATTATTTAAGGGAAATTCTTAACAAGGATTAAAACGAATCAGACAAAATACCACAGTGATTTCTTAGGTGGAGGTGGAGAAGTATAGTTTGAGAAACCTATTATAATATCATGTTAATTAATGGTATTATGCCCATACTTGATATATAAGCGTTCCAATTCCGTATTGATTCAAGAGAAATTTTTCCTCACATTCACTTCAAACTGATTAAACAAATTTCCGGCTAACTAGCGGCGCTGACAAGCAAACGTGATGGGGGCAGATAAAAAAAAGTTAATTTTTTTCTTCCACCATGTTAATAATATCAAAAGAAATGCTTATACAAATTTTGGCCACTCGATCGCAATTACGAGGGGCGTAAAAAATAAGTTCGCCAGGGGCCGCAAACAGAAAAAAAAACACAATTTCATTGGGCAAATTAATTGGAACGGACACAGCAGTAATTGTTGAGCTATTTTTTCAACATCGGAATTGAGACTTTTCTCATATCATGGGATCGACAGAGAGAGGTGCTGACACAGTCAAACGCTGGTTCCGGTCTGAGGCGGCTGACTTCTACGACACAAAAATTGATCCCATGGTATGACAAATGTCTCAGTTCCAGTGGGGGATATGTTGACAAATAGCGCAACAATTGCTGTATCTGTTTCGATAAATATTTCTATGCAGTTGTGCTTTTTTTCTATAAACGGCCCCAGAGAAAATCACTTTCTGGACGGCCTCGTAATTGCGGTCGAGTGGCCAAAATTTGTAAAAGCACTTCTTTTGACATTATTAACATGGCAGAAGAAAAAAAATAACTTTTTTATCTGCCCCCATCAGAACGGTTGCTTGTCACTTCCTCGTACTTCGCTTATATACCTTGTACTATTTAGAGCTCTCTCCTCAGTCATACCAACATAACTTTGATGACAGTACGAAAGTTTCACGCTAGTGTACACTCACGCTATGTCCTGCATATACGAATTTGTGAAAGATTAGGTTAGTTTAGGCTGTTGTTATTCCTTGCATATACGCTGGGCAAAGGCTGGTGATTTTTTGTTCTCTGGTGTCAGTGGTAAGGTAGTGTAATGACGCATTTTCGCTTTCGAAATCAACAGAAACAACTCGCGCTAGTTTCACCATAAAATATTTTTGTTAACAGGTTACACTAATATATGCAAATGTGAGAATGTTAATATGTCTAGTTTCATATAATTTCATTTGTAGTATAGAAAATGATATTTTACCATGCGCAATATAGGTTTAAACGTTTCTGCTTTTCTTTTATAGCGTTACTTATACAGGGACAACATTTTATTTTTAATTCAATTTTTATTGTACCTGAGTTTTTGAATGTACTTCACTCCCACCCCTTCTACTAAGGAAGTTACAACTCCACACAGAACCAAGACCGCAGATAGTAAGCAGTACTGAGTTACTGGGTATAGTACGTTCCAGAAATATGTTCGTGTTTTCAAGTGACGAAAGAGCTTCCAATATTGAATCATATTTTCGCATAGGTACTGTCCGTTTGCCTACGTCGCATCCCGATTTCCCCCACCTGCTTCTGCTCGCCCCTCTGTAAAAGCTGGGCTGTCTTAGCTCTTTTCTGAAAACATTAAATTCTCTTAGGAATTGGACGTTTACGTAATATTATACAGCTGTTTAATTTAACTTAAATAAAAGGGCCTCGTTAAGTAATTAACTGTTACGTGATTTCCTCCCTTTCTACACTCCTGCGGCATAACCACTTGGACGGACAGTAGATAGCATGTCTGAGTAATTTTATATTTTCGGGTCGGGCAGAAGTGAAGATTGAATTCACAGTACGTAGAGTAGGTACAGAATTATTTCAACATGAGTTAGCCTACTAGTACGAAGGACGAAACTGGCAATTGGAATTAGATGCAATAGTCTATAGTGCGATAATATGCACAAAAGAACTGAAGCCTGTATCGAAATGAACGGCCACCGTTTTCAAAATTGTGTTTAAATATTCATATTATGATTATTTTTCAATTTAACTTCTTTCTCTATATTGTACGCTAATGTGCTGTAGACAGTATAATATACACTGCATAATGAATTCGTTCGCATGGATAACTCACTTCGTGAGTAAAAACACTTATTCTTAATACAGTACTGTACTTTGATTAAAGAAAAACCTAATGAAAATTATCAAACTCAAAATCGCGATATTTCCTAGTTTACGTAAATGGATGAACTTCTTTTCTTCCATCCTGTACCTAGTAGAGTGATTTGTGTTTTACGCCAGTATCATGGAACTCCAGTCTTGGAGGGGGGAGCAAGCGGTGTTTCCGTTTCTCTAAAGGTAGGGGAGACTCGTCTAATTTGGCAATATTTTGTATTTTGACACAGTTTGTAGTTACATATTCTGAAATTAAATATTCCTCTATGGAATGTGTTTAAACATTAAATCCCAATAAACCTCTGAAAGAAAATTCTACAAATCTAAATTACTTTACACATAACACACTAATAAATAGCAAATTACATGTTTCCAGATTTGGTACTTCTTCAGGATAATTTGGCAATAGTACAGGGGTAATTTGGCAATACGATTAAAAAATAAATTTTTCAAAATAAAACAGTGGTACAAGGTGTATAAGACTTAATTTACTGGGACAAGAAGTGACTAAATACTATAAACACAAAACAAAAGGAAGAAAAAAAAATTGAATGGATTTTTCCGACTACTCTTATTAATTATATTGAAGGCTTGTCTTCTAATTTCTGTTGTCGATAGCCCAAACCCAAGTTCTTGCATTTTTATTACACATGTCACCAGTTTTTGCTCTTCATCAACAGTTAGAGTAGGGGTCTTCCTTTTTTGGGAATGACGTCATCAGTCCTGAGGATGCATACAAAAATCTCTTTAAATTGTTAAAGGGCACATTGTACTACTTAGAAGCCCTATAAGTCGACCATCTAACTTTCAAAACACTCCCAACTGCAGCCCGCAAATCATTTTTGGAATATTTTTCAGAATAATGTCCTCGTTCCATTGGCATATCTGCAACACACCACACACAGTGTTGCATTGAAGACTGTAAAAATCCCTCATACGTCCCTACTTTTAAATTTTACCATTGAGTATACATTCTTGTTCAAAGAGAGCAGCAAGATATCACTATAAAGGAAAATGGCTAATTCAGACTACCCTGGAGAAGACATTTTTTGCTAAGGAGAACATAAAACGAGCTAAGGCCTGTTGAGTTATTAACAGAAAATATTAATTATATAAATGGCTTACCTTATAATATGAAATTTCAGCTTTTGATATGTAATGCACAAACGAACGTAGGTAAAGAACAACACATTTCTTCTGTATTTTTATACACACGTCCACGCAACCACCACGTCAAAAGGAAGTATTCAACACTTCTTTCTATTAGTAACAATATGTGCCACTATAATGTGCGGATTCGAATGAAACGAAAACTAAAAGTACACTCAGATGTTGCACTCTATGATCGTGTCATTGAACTTCTTAAAATTCTGGAGGAAATTTGGCAATAGAAGAAATACAAGAATATTGCCAAATTTCCCATATTGCCAAATTTTCCGAGTTTCCCCTATAGACAGGTTAATATTAAAAATGTTAGTAAAAATAAAATGATGTCCCTGTAGAAACACTTAAACATTTTTATTTTCGTGTTCAATATCTTCTTAGACAAATAATGACCAAGCTCAAAGTCACAATTTTATATTAAATGAAATGATTGTGTATTTCTTTAGCATCGCAGATGTTTGTTCTCGAGTATATACATTATGTGCATAGTAGATGCAATTTTTTGCTCTTACACAAGCCTCGATAACATGATTGGAAGTATGATTACGCGTTAGATTTCCAGATTATTTCAGAGACAATATATATAATTAAATACAGTATATGTTACAATTTTTTTATGAGTTTGGAGTGACAATGTCAACTTCGTGTACTGACTCATCTTGTCAAGTAGTATACTTTATGTCTGTTTGTTTGAAATAGTTTGGTATATAAATAAAAACCAAATCTCCATTTACAGTTAGAAAATGTTCATACAGCTTGATAGACCAATGTCGCAATAATTAAACAACACTCTACTTTTTATCTCTTCTGCATATAAATGAAGGCTAAATGAAAGCTTGACGCAAAATAAAATGAAGTAAAGTAAAATAATATGATATAGCTTATTTACTCAGAAGAATTCAGTTATGTAGTCTCACTACTACGAGTAAATAATTGCATTGAAGTGCTGTATACGATTTAATGTGAAAATAACATTCCCTGAAATAGAAACTATAAATTTTAAAGGAAAAAAACATTCACGTGATGTATTTTATTTTATTTTCAGTATCTGACATTAACGTAAGACTGTCAAAGTCATTGTAGAATAGGGCACAACGCGGGACGGCGAATTCTGCAGTGCCCGGTAAAAGTGGCACAAGTCAAAAATGTTAATTTTACAGGAGAAAGAAAAAAAAACTGTCTTCCCACTGGTTTATGTCGATTTGATTTTCTTCTGTATGAATTATTGCAGCCGTGGCGAAAAGGCCATGGTGCGCCGAACCACTGTGTAAGCTGCAACGTGCATAGCACCTATGGAGGGAGGCGGACAACCGAAGGGGAAGTGAATGTTTAGGACGTGGAACGAAGAAAGAAATGAACAAGAAAACATAGGACACATTATCACAACCTAACATTAACTGTCTTCAGAATGTCTCTGCGACAAAGTTTCAAACTCAGGAATTATGTCACTTACTGCCAATCGTAGTTGATCACGAAGGTATTTGTCTGTCAGTCGTGATCTAAATTTGATTTTTACTATTTTCATTGTTGAAAATAATTTTTCACAAACGTAAGTTACAGCGAACATGGCTTCAACAGAGCAAGCGAAAGAACGAAGCTTCAAATATTTATTTTTTTTCCAGAGATTTGAAAAGTTCAATATCTGTCAAGTCCTTACATCTAGCTTTCATTTAACATCACATTGTAAATCTGTGAGTTTAAATTGAAAATCTAACCGCATTATTCGTACATCTGCTGTAAAAGAATCGACGTACAGAGATGATAATGATAATAATAATAATAATAATAATAATAATAATAATAATAATACTTAACCTTTTAATGTTTCATCAGTAACATGTATTAACTTATAATGCCGTTTTATGTTATACAACCGTTTTCCTAGTAATATTTGTGAACAAATCATACATTTAATATTTTGATCATAATTGTAAGCAAAAGAATGCATCCTCCCATCCTACTTGCAACTTTAGTTTTTTTTTTATAGAGGTACATGGTTTCGAGAGAGATATTACGACGATACGCCACTCGCAGGTCCGAGACAAATACAAATAGAACGGAGTTTGACTCCAGTGAGTAAGAGGGTGGGGGTTGTAGGTAGGAAGCGAGAGAAAAGCACTGCGAGCCACAATGTGCTCGTGAGTCGCATTTTCGCCGCGGCTGAATTATTGTAATGGGGGAAATACTTATGTCCCTTTTCCCAAGCGAGCAGATGTTCCGTAAATTGTCAATAAATTATTAAAAAATATTTGTGGAAACTGACTTATACCATTTTTCCCAAGCATTGCAGAGGTGTAAGAGAGGCCTCTATAGAAAGGAGAATAGATACAGTGGCACACGTTTTAAGAGACTTTTAGAACAGTAGTTCATAATTTTAAGTATTCTTTTGACGGCCGGCTAGCTTATCTGATATTGCAACTGACCAAGGACTTGAAGATCCACTCATTATCCTGTCGAATTGAGTAGCGAGTCTTTCCCGGAAGTAAAAGATGGTTGCAACGTAATGTTCACCAAACCAAATCTTCTTAGTGCTGTGTTCATAAAAGCACGGAGTTTACCACCATAAATAGTGCTCATATTGTCCAACTTTGTGTTTTCGTCACTGCTACCTATACAGCTGTACACTCCAGTGAGGTATTACGTCAAGGATTCGAAGGTCGTTCATGCTCTATTTGACATCACTGGTCTATGTTATACTGTACTTGATTCCGATTGGCTGATAGAGTAGGAAATTGCCCGTAGACATACAACGAGAAAGCAATGTAACTTCTTAAGGCCCGCTCCCAACTAGCGGAATCGAAGGAATCGAAACGAAACGAAAAGTCTGCTGCCGCTCACATCTAGTGGAATCGAACCGAACAGTACTTTTGTGTTTTTTCATACGAAAGAGAATAATTCTATACAAGATTTATTAATTTTTATTAGTTCATATTGATTTGTGATTATTGTATACGTACTATTTCGGCAATAACTTTCAATAGTAAATTAATTAAGCCGCCAAGAATGGATATGGTTCATTTGTTTTTTCACGAAAGCTTCACGAGAACTTACGATCATCAGAGCCGAAACAAGACATTCTGTTCCGGCAGTGGAATAAATATTCTAGCTCCTGAATTCTGTTCTGTTCGATTCGATTCGACGCGCGGCTTTCTTCTATCTTCCATTTGAAGAGAAATTCTGTTCGATTCGATTCCGCTAAGTGGGAACGGGCCTTTAGTACGCACACAGAAAGCAAACGTCGAAACAAAACAATTGAAGAGTGTGACAAAATAAAAATGGATGCTTCGACGATGAGAGACGATGTAGCAGTGCAATTTATGTTCCTACGTAAAAAGAAAATACAGTATCCTACTGTATACAAATAATACATAACCAATAATGTTTCTCATAACGTTGAAATATATTAATATCATTTCAACTCACTTTCAGATTTCATTTC
The DNA here is from genome assembly GCF_040183065.1 of Periplaneta americana. Taxonomy (NCBI): domain Eukaryota; kingdom Metazoa; phylum Arthropoda; class Insecta; order Blattodea; family Blattidae; genus Periplaneta; species Periplaneta americana. The sequence continues at coordinate 28,920,867 of NC_091121.1, forward strand.
ATAAGTTGTTTCCATATACAGTGTATTACTTTCTCTTACAAATTATATTATTTGTGTTTTTTTGTCATAAAACGTTGATTATAGAAACAAACTGATGCATTTCTTATCAAATGACTCCATTTTTCTCGTCCTTCTCTTGTTCCTGTGCAGTGCGACAGTTTTTTTTCTCTCTCTCTCGAATGACGTCAGTAAGCGATAATGAAAGTTTGGACTTAGCAAACTCTTGCATTAGCATCTAACTTTATTGTTAATGTTTATATGTCATAATGAATGGAGCATTAAGTTTATGGCCGGGAGGAAAAAGGTCTTAAGTCAATTTTTTGTGAAAATTAGAGTTTTGCATATTCTGAAAGCGGAAACAATTCTCTACAATCTGGTAAAACGGTTAAAGTCAAATAAGTGTCCTGACTGGATTTATAGAGCGTTACCAAATGTCCTAAGTACTTTTTGAATCGAGCACACACAGAATAAAGGATTTAAGAATATTTAATACTTCATTCCTTACAAACCATCACATGTTTACTTTCCATGCTTCCCCATTAAAAAGATCTAACTTGTATTTTAACCATTTTATAACATACTGATGCCCTTTCCTTTTAAAACTTTACGCACCATAGTAAACAATCCTGTAATTGAGGGCTTTGCCGGAACAAAGGCGGATAGACCTATACGCCCTTCTTCGGGAAAACGGTTCAAAATGTAGTGAATAATTATAGTAGCGAAATTTTGTTTTGATTGTACTGTACATACCTGTAGGACAGGCTGCGTGCGTGTATAACATTTTATTCAGGTGCGTTTAAAAATCTTAGATTGCATGTATCTCAATTCGCCATATTGACGTATACGCCCTTTTTCCGGCAAACCCCTCAATTGTTTAAGACTCATTTTGCATTCCTAATAATTTACATTTCTCATTTATTTTGACATGAAAAAGGTCCTTGTTTAAATAATCCTTTATACTCAGTTTGGGTTCTAGTATTAAAAGGGCTTAAGTGCGGCTATTTTTAGAAATAATCAAGAAAATTGTTAAACTAGCAACATTACCTATTTTAGAAGAAATATAAACAAATAATATCCAGGAAAAACCCTTAATTAAAAACACTCTATAATTGACACCAATTTCAATCTTCCTACTGCTCTCCTGAAAAGTAGGCTATAAAAATTTTACTTAAGACCTTTTTCCTCCCGGCCACAGAAGTAACCTGACCGCAAGATTTTGTATTCACTTTGCGTTTTCGTTTATTTTTCACTGTAAATAGGCCTTCAGTTGTACTTCAGCTGGCGACAAATAATTACTACGTTTCCATGGAGTATCCAAATCGATTTGAAAACGCTTACCATATTGAATACGAACACCCCGATACCCGTTTTCATGCAATTTTGATACGTAATGAAAACGATTTGAATACGGAAACTGGTTTCCAATGTAATTTATATTGATTAACATGTCATCGACATCTTAGCGTGTTATCTTTAGAGAACGAAACTTGTTGCCCGATGGGAGAGAGGCAAGTGGTTTCATTTAACTGTGTTCTAGAGTCCCTTTACTCCGTACAATAGAAGACGGCGTGGGTCGTGACCCGTTGCACTACTATGCCTTAGTTGTTCGCTGTTTACTTTCTTTACGAGTAACTTTTTTAATTAGTTATTTTACGACGCTTTATCAACTGCGAAGAGTAACTTACATCATAGGCTAGAGACCATATAATTCCGTATTAACTGTGAAAAAAATCGTGATAAAAATGTTATATTTCGTGTTTTATCGCTGATTAGTTGTAAGATAATCGCAATAATTTCATATAAATTGGAAACTGATTTTTATGTGAAAAAATAACCCTATATTACGGATTATGTATCAAAATAATTACAAAAAAAAAAAAAAGGTTTCATAGATCAATTTATTCTACAAATGCACAAGGGACTCAGACACATTTCAACACAGCAGGTGTAAATTTAGGGTAATTTAACATGATACATCGTAATACCTCAATCACGTCAACTTTAACATTGAAAGTTTTGGATGATTGTTTCAAAACTATTTCTTTCAAAGTAAGAAACTCTACACTGCAATCAGTACTTTTTATACAGGGACATCATTTTATTTTTACTAACATTTTTAATATTAACCTGTCTATACCTTTAGAGAACCGGAAACACCGCTTGCTCCCCCCTCCAAGAATGGAGTTCGATGATACTGGCGTAAAACACAAATCACTCTACTAGGTATAGGAAGGAAGAAAAGTAGTTCATCCATTTACGTAAACTAGGAAATATCGCGATTTTGAGTTTGATAATTTTCGTTAGGTTTTTCTTTAATCAAAGTACGGTACTGTATTAAGAATAAGTGTTTTTACTCACGAAGTGAGTTATCCATGCGAACGTATTCATTATGCGGTGCATACTATTTACAGCACATTAGCGCACAATATAGAGAAAGAAGTTAAATTGAAAAATAATCATAATATGAATATTTAAACACAATTTTGAAAATGGTGGCCGTTCATTTCGATACAGGCTTCAGTTCTTTTGTGCATATTATCGCACTATAGACTATTGCATCTAATTCCAATTTCCAGTTTCGTCCTTCGTACTAGTAACTCACGTTGAAATAATTCTGTACCTACTCTACGTACTGTGAATTCAATCTTCACTTCTGCCCGACCCGAAAATATAAAATTACTCAGGCATGCTATCTACTGTCCGTCCAAGTGGTTATGCCGCAGGATTGTAGAAAGGGAGGAAATCACGTGACAGTTAATTACTTAACGAGGCCCTTTTATTTAAGTTAAATTAAACAGCTGTATAATATTACGTAAACTTCCAATTCCTAAGAGAAATTAATGTTTTCATAAAAGAGCAATTACAGAGGGGCGAGCAGAAGCAGGTGAGGGAAATCGGGATGCGACGTAGGCAAACGGACAGTACCTGTGCGAAAATATGATTCAATATTGAAAGCTCTTTCGTCACTGGAAAACGTACTATACTCAGTAACTCAGTACTGCTTACTATCTGCGGTCTTGGTTCTGTGTGGAGTTGGAACTTCCTTGGTAGAAGGGGTGGGAGTGAAGTACATTCAAAAACTCAGGTACAATAAAAATTGAAGTAAAAATAAAATGATGTCCCTGTATCTTTCAAGTAACTCATTGTTTTAACCCCTTCATTATCGGCATTTATCTGTACAATATTTGCTGGGTTGAATAACTCATTTAAATTTACAAACAATGAATATGAATGATGTAACACGTATTTTACAATTTTCTGAATCTCAAGTTTACTGACATGCTTAAATAATTCTTAATATTATATTTCAGTCTTTGAGTCCAAACAGAAATGGTTAATTAGTCTACCGACTCCCCTACATTATTAGAAATAACTATATTCATTCAATCCTTCCTATAATTATGCGACAATCTGTGATCTCTGCATATCCCACGTCACCGCTGACCAGGACTACTTATGCGTAAATAAATAAACCCGTATAACACAAATCTTGTTTCATCGGGCAACTAATTAGATTCTATAAAACAATTGTATTACCAGTTATTCTGTTCATTCAATCATTCATTCATTCAGTGCTCTGCCCAAGGGCAGGTCTTTCACTGCAAACCCAGTATTCTCCAGTCTTTCCTATTTTCTGTCTTGCTCTTTGTTTCCGCATATGATCCATATATCTTAATGTCGTCTATCATCTGATATCTTCTTCCGCCCCGAACTCTTCTCACGTTCACCATTCCTTCCAGTGCATCCTTCAGTAGACAGTTCTTCTCAACCAGTAACCCAGCCAATTCCTTTTCCTCTTCCTGATCAGTTTCAGCATCATTCTTTCTTATTCCATTATTTCCATTTGTAATATATACAGTTAATATTATGTTACTTAAGAAACACAAATGAATGGAAAATATATGCAAATATGTCTGGTTTTAGTAACTGTTGTTCAAATTTTCTAAAGGCATTAGTCTACATATTTAATTACTAATTAGAGTAATCAGAAAATTATTGACATATTTTCAGTTAACCTGGTTTAAACTAAACGTACGTTAAAAGATTGTTGATTAAGTGAAGCTCGGTTTTAATCTCCTGAGTCCTGAGACATTTGTTGTTTTATTTTTTACGTTCAATATAATTCTACACTTAAAAAAAGTCAGTGGCATGAGGAAAAATTGTGAAAAAATTCTGCAGGTTATAGTTAGGGCTCAAATGCAGATATGTTATACCAGGCTTCGGGTCTCTGCACATACATCTTGAATCATAATCATGTATAAAGTATGGTATAGTACCTATACTATATTCTCAGGACTCAGGAGGTTAAACGATGGAACTCATTTAATTTAAGCAAAGTTTAATTTATTTTGAAAAAAGTAGGTTTTATACTGCAAATGCCTTGCCTAAATCAATGAAAAGTATACCAATATCTGTTGCAAATTCATATTTTTTTCGGCCAATAGTCTCTCTAACCGAAGGAGAGTACTTGTATAATAAATAAATAGTGATCGCAATTTTAAAACTCTCAACCGAGGCTTGTATGAAGCATCGTAGATCTCTCTCATTGCTGTGTATGTATGTATGTATTTATTTACACTGCAAGTGGGCAAGCACCCGGTGGCAGTGGTATATACAATATTAACAATACACAATAAAATGATAACCAATACACAATAAAATTTACAATACACAATACAATTTTACAACACATATACAATTTTACACACAATACAATAATAATACACAATACAATTTAACACAATAATAATAAAACATAAAATAAAATACCTAATTTTACAATACAACCTACATAATTATCTATAGGTCCTACATAAGTTTCAATAGTCTTTCACTTTACTCTCATCTCATTCCCTGTAGTGGCACTATGGCGCATTTCACTGACACTTTAGCACACATTTCACTGACACTCTGTAACTTATTTCACTGACACTATAGAACACATTTCATTGACGCTATAAATTATCACTGATCGGAACTGTTCACTGCACTGTAAAACCATAACTTCACTGACTCACCTCGCTCGCTTCACTGATACAACAGTTCAAATAAGTCAAATAATTACATCCTTATGCATACTTATAAACAGAACTACATTTAAACTAAACATTTCTAGTCTAAGGCCCTCTTACACGCTAGTTTTAAATAATTTACAATTCAAACCAAGGAAGTAAACTCGTCAGCCTAGATAAATACATGTCACCTTAAAAAAATTTAAATGTTGAATGTCACCTTAATTTTAATTTTCACTTTATATACAACTTTTTAAATTATTCTTGAATCTCCTTAAGGAAGGACAGCCCTCAAAGACCGCTGCAGGTAGGTCATTCCAATCATTTATAGTTCTATTTAAAAATGAGAATTTACCTACATCCGTTTTCTGTTTCCTACATTTGATTTTAAAATCATGATCGTTCCTACCATAGTACGTTGGCTTTTCTAACCGAGCCGTTATGTCTACCCATGCTTTCTGACCTAGATGTGCTCTATACAATGATGTTATTCTAGTTTTCCTACGTCTGTTTTCCAAAGTTTCCCATTTAAGTTCTTTTATCGTATCGTTTCCATCTTCTCTTTTACCTTTAACAAATTTCGCTGCCCTATACTGGATTCTTTCTAAGGAATTTATCTGGTATATTCTATAGGGATCCCAACATGTAGTTCCGTATTCCATTAACGGTCGCACTAACGTTAGATATGTAACCGTAAAGGAAAATTATTCTCGAATTCCGGAAAAAAATTTTTTTCTTACATAGCCGTAGTACACTTAATTATTTATTATACCTATAAATTCGGTGTAATTCGACATTAAACTTTTTGCAGTTACTTCTCTGATGCCTTTAACATAATTTAATTTCAGATATATCTTTCGCCCAGTGGAAGCTATTGGCTGTTTGTTTAGTTACAGTAAGCGGCAAATACTCAACAGAACGAACGCAATGAAACTTCGTTCTATTATAAAAAAGTGAGTTAATCCTTTATTTGTTAAAGTTGATGAGTGCGTCATGTAGAGTGTTCCGATATAGACACCCCATAGGAAATAAGTGACTATGTATTGATTGGTTTAAGCACGTGTTTAATATTAAATTGAGTAGAAACTTTTGAAAGTTAATTAAAATTTTAACATTTCGAATGGAAGCTTTCACTGTGTTGACCATTCGTAAACGGAAAAGAGATTGAGTTGAATCTTCAAATATTTAATTGGATAGGGTTGCGATAATCTCGTCCTATTCCTCTTGTCAGCGAGAAAATTATTTGCAAGTAGAATGGTTAAATATTAATTTTACTAAAATTTCACAAATAAGTAATTTTTTATTATTTTAACTGTAGTATACATAGAGCTATTAGCCTACACTACAACCGACAGTAAGTAATAATAATTATTAGGCTTGTAATGTTGGGGACCAATTACAAATTTTGACTGCAGCATGGTACATAGGCCGAGGACGTGAGCTAATACTAGGATATTGACTTAGTTCTGCGAACGATTTCGGAAATAACAAGGTGAACGTAAATAAATCTGAACAGCTCTAAAAGTAGATATAACCTACATAGCATTACAAAGATTTTATTTTCTGTACCTAACGATCTGCCTTATTTTACACATTTTTTTTTTATCGTAACATAGTTCAAATACTTTCGCTGCAATGTTACGTGGTATGTGAGTTTTTTATTTGTATAGTTTTCTATAAAATGTTTAAAGTTTAGATTGTTTACTTTAGATAACGGTATGTCAGCAACCATCATCAATTTTTGAAAATTATGAAATTTTTTAAAATTTTTGAACATTTTTGAAAATTTTGAAATTTTTTGGAATTTCGTCGAATTTTGAAAATTTCAGAAAATTTTTAAAATTTTTAAAATTTTTGAAAATTTTGAAACTTTTTGGATTTTCGTCGAATTTTGAAAATTTTTGAAAATTTTGAAAATTTTGTAATATTTTGGAATTTCGTCGAATTTTGAAAATTTCAGATAATTTTTAAAATTTTTGACATTTTTGAAAATTTTTGAAATTTTTTAAAATTTTTGCAATTTTTGAAAATTTTTTAAATTTTTTAAATTTTTAAAATTTTTTATCGTAACATAGTTTAAATACTTTCGCTGCAATGTTACGTGGCATGTGAGTTTTTTATTTGTATAGTTTTCTATAAAATGTTAAAATTTAGATTGTTTACTTTAGATAACGGTATGTCAGCAACCATCATCATTTCGCACAAATCCAAGAAACATTTTGATTACTTATTAGAGAGAGAATCGCCTGGTATTTCGTATGTTTTTTTTGTTGGATACCAATTTGAGATGTCCTGTATGTTTCTTGTGCTACAATGTCTCTGTATGTAATATCACTTGTTTAGTTGGTTATTTAACGACGCTGTAATAATACTAGTTATTTAGAGTCGATGAGTTGGTGATAGCGAGATGATATTTTGGCGAGATGAGGCCGAGGATTCGTCATAGATTACCTTTCATTCACGTTACGGTTGGGGAAAACCTCGGAAAAAACCCAATCATGTAATCAGTCCACCCGAACGCAACTTCAGACTGGCAGGCAAGCGCCTTAACCGACTGAGCCACGCCGGTGTTTGATTGTATTACATAATTTACATATAATGTTCCTGTCAATCACTTCAAAACGCTCACCAAATTCCGCTGCAAAAATATGCGCTTAAGAACATTTAACCTTCGGGATTATTATTCAGCAGATACACTGTTTACGCATGTTAGAGTATAGACTGGTGAACGGATAGTAAACTTGAAATCACCGTTAAGCACCCTATCGGTCTCCAACATCACAAGTTTAATTATTACTAATAAATTAAAAATAAATATGGAATGCATTACATTATCATTGGGATTAGGATGTTCACGCAATTTCAAATTTCCTTGGGTACACACTCTGTTGTTATTGCCGTGTTGCTTAATTATGTAGCCTTTTAGACTAATTTTATTGTGCATATTTTTGTACTTGTAAACACTGCATCATACTTTTATACAGTTAGGCCTTATTACTATTTTATTTTTTTGTTTCATTTATACACGTTTTAACATCTGTGGTTATATCGCGTGTTAGGATCTGTCGGTATATCAATAGTCCGTTTTAACTATTGTTGAGTTCGTGCTTCTATTGTGGGTTGTACATAGATTCCTTGTGTTCATGTAGCTGATTATAATTTTGATTAATTTTTATGATATTGGTGATCGAGGTGGTGATTAAGCATGGCATGCAAATTTCCAATCCGGGATTTGTATTTGTGACTGAGGGAAAGTATGAAAAACTCCTGGGTTTGAACCCGGGACCTCTCGAATACACTACAGTCTGAGCTAACTCGCCCGTTGCCATATTTTGACATTGGACTGGCAATGGATAATTTTAAAACTTTTAAAAGTCCTTGAAAAGACTCCCTGGTTTCAAATTCTTGGTATAGTTATTGTATTTGAACATCCCCTCTCTCCCATTTGTTGCCCGTTACTTATCGGAAATTTATTACATATCCTTTCTTGATGTTTTCTATTGATCTGTGGAAAAATTGTCCCATGTTTTCTTACAGTAGTTAAGTTGATGTATCTATGGTAAAGAAAATCTTTGTGAAAACTGCATTTAGGATTTTGTTCAAAGTCATGCCACCTAATACTCCAAACACTAAACCGTGTTTTAACTCATTGGAGATCATCCTTAATAGTTGCGATATATTATACTGAACATCTATAGTCAGTTCTAGATGTAATTAATTTTCTGGACGTAAGAGATGCTGTGTCAATTGAAATAGCTGAAAAAATTATGTCAGATGAATTTACTGTAAACCTTAGGGGCCATATTCA